>NC_132926.1:68256154-68559184 GCF_047675955.1 Chlorocebus sabaeus | reverse complement strand
TTTGGGAGGCTAAGGCAGGAGAATCACTTGAGGTCAGGAGTTTGAGACCAGCCTCACCAACATGGTGAAACACCGTGTCTACTAAAAATACAAAAATTAGCTGGGCATGGTGGCAGGTGTCTGTAATGTCAGCTACTTGGAGGCAAGGCAGAAGAATTCCTTGAACCTGGGAGGCAAAGGTGGCAGTGAGCTGAGATCGTGCCATTGTACTCCAGCCTGGGTGACAGAGTGAGACTCTATCTCAAAAAAATGTTTTTTAATTAAAAAATTAAAAAGCACAGAGAATAACTATAACATAAAGAATTCTTAAAAATTAAAAGCAGAAACTGAAATTTTAATACATGAATTCAAAAGTAAAATTGAGAAAATCTCCCAGAAAATAAAACAGCAACACTAGGAGTGAAAAACAAAGAACTAGAAAATATGAAAGAAAGGGTTAAAAAATAAGCTCACTTTGGAATATTTGACATCCAAATTACATTGGATGAGTTCCAGAAAGCATGACAAAGAAGAAGGAGGGGAGGAAACTATCACAGGTATAATTTAAGACATTTCCTAGAACTTAAGAATATCAGTTTCCATAAGATAGGGTCCACAAAGGACCACAGGATCGATTTTTTTAAAAAAGACATGAAATATCAGAACATTGGGCAAAGACAGAATCCCAAAAGCTTTCAGAAGAGAAAAAGAGAAACAACAACAGGTCTCAAAAAAGGATTGGGAATCGTGGCACCTACTTTTAATAGCAATACTGGGTGCTAGAATAAACAATCACTTCAAAATTCCAAGAGAAAACAATTTCTAACCTCAAATTCTATGCCCAGTAAAACAATCAATCAAATGAAAGGGCAGAATCAAGACATTTCTCAAAACATTAGCTGTCACTATGCTTCTCAGGAAGCTGCTGGGAGAGGGACACCACCAAAAGGAGGGTGTTCACAAGAAAGACAGAAACACAATATATTGGGCTTGGGTGCATATAACCAATAACCAAGTAAAAGTGGCATAAACAAGAAACAATCCTATTTCTCTCTTATATGACAAGAAGTGAGACTGTTGATCTAATCAAACATTATGATTAGGAGAATAGGTAAAGGAGAAGCCGGTGCATATTTGGAGAGAGGCATTAAATCCACATATTCCTTGGTGTAAAATCAATACACAATATCTACAATTGAAGAAAACTTGAAGCAATAGTAATGTAAGCAAATTATTATAAATTATAGAGGAAAACTTGAGAAGAAACAGCTAAAAGTGTGATCAGTCTTACAAAGAATTGGAATAGGGCAGATGGACAGATGAGTGTTGTTTTTCATTAGGAATTTTGAGTATCTAGTATCTATCTGACTTCTTAAACCACATATAGCCTTGTTCACCATGCTGGGGGTGGTGGAAGTGGATGAGGGAAGATGGGTAGGGAGAGGTCAGGGATCTATGTCATGGGCGTTGGCAATACTCTGAAGCCATGGCAACCAGGCATCATCAAGTGAGTCTGTCAGCCAAGGGCAGAACCCAGGCAGAAGCTCAAAGAGAATTTCCCTTTTTGGAGGCAGCAGACAAGAACCAGGCAGGCCAGGTCCTCAAAGGACTGAGGGCTGGTAGATTTCCAAAGCAAGCAGCCAGGCCCAGGAAATAAGGCAAAGTGGGGACATAGGTTTCAGAACTGAGACACCAGGCCAGAACCTGTCTGGATGCCAATGCAAGTAGATGCTGTGCCCCAGGGTGCTTGGGACTCACCTCTTACCTCCTCTGGCCTGAGATAAGGATCAGGCTCAGGTTGAGCCTGGCAGATGAGGGCCACAAGGGAAGCAAAACTAGAAACATGGGAGGCTTGATGAACAATAAGTCAACACTGGATCTGAGAGCTATAGGTCACTGTCATCCTTCAAAATGTCTATTAGTCCAAGACTGGGTGCCATAAACAGTCCCTCAAAATCCATCCCCAGGACTAGTTAGTTATGCTGTATCCACACAATGTAATAGTATGCAGCCAACGAAACAAACCCTGAAGGTTCTGGGAAAGTTTTTCTTTTTTGACTTAGGTGTCATCATTTCCTACTTCCTCTTTCTATGTTCTTCATGCCTGAAACATGGCACCTGGCAATGCAGCAACACCTGCATGGGGAGCAGCAACCTGCATGGGGAGAATAATCTTGCGACCCTGGGGCAATAAGCATGTGAACAAGCCTATAATTTAAGGATGGCAAAATGTGAAGATGAACAAAGAAAAGGGAAAGATTCACTGAAGACATCATTAAGCTGCTCACCCTAGAATTCGTGATGTCTCAAATAAAATAACTAAACACATGCCTAACCAATGGGCCTTCCTAATTTGATGGGGATGGATTTCATTGGAAACTACAACTTCTAGTCTTTTTAGTATTTCAGAAACTTAAAATTCACTCCTCTATAATGCGATGGGAGTACAAACTGAGTTCAAAACTCTCCCTCAGTACTCCTGTTTGGAGTAATTACCTCTCTACAAACAAAATCCACAAAACTCATCCTCAAAATTGCCTTTGGGAACTCTAGAGAACTCAAGGTGTATGAATTTAATCATCTCTTGCCTCATCACATCCTAATTGGCATATTTTTTCTATCCCTATGTTGCAGGTAGGGACTCTGAGGGACACATCTTCTTCAGGTCTAACCAATTTGTTAGGATAATAAATTACAAAACACATTTATCATCCTCAAAAGTTTGCTAAAGATAATTTTGAATGTATCACATAAAGGACATTTATACCAGCTTAAAAGCCCTTAGCCAATTTAAATGAATTGCTTACTTTTAAAAAGCTATAAGAAGTTTGTGTCATTTCCCTAATATGCAATCAAAGCAATTAACATTTCCCAAATGCTTATGTGGACTGCTGCTGATACAAACTGCTGTTGTTTGGGAGTTGACTGGAAAGTTCCCACTGATTTCTGCACATGGAAGAAACATATTGTTGACTTGTAAGAAAATCAAGTTATTCAACTTAATGGATGAGTACAGGAAACAAAACTCTGTTTGCCAAGCAGAATATTTCGCTGTGTTTGTGTTTCCCCTGATCTAAATGTGCTAGCTTTGAATACTGCTTTTAAACTAACATACACAAGTGGCATTTGATATGGTCTACTTTATTCCTTAAAACAAAGTGAAGATTATTATGGAGTCACTTTGAAAAGTAGTTTGGGCTTTCTTAATTAATTAATCCATTACACTTAACCTTCCCGTATTGACTCCCTGCAAGTCTTGCAACCATTATTAACACTATACAAATATGTTTTGCATTATTAAATTTAAGAATTTAGTACTCAATAAAATTCTCTGCAGGAATATTGTTATTAAATGAGTTCATTAAACCTAACCACACTAACTAACATCCAAGTGTTGAGGAACACTCATACAAAAGTGGACTATATTCCATCTTCATAACCTCTCTGCTAATTCTAGCAAATGAACATAAGCAATCTCAGGAAAAAAAATCCAGGAAGGTTATAGAAACCACACATACCTCAGTGGAAACCAGCTCCTCCAAAATAAATGTCCAGGCTTGTCTGAAACTTGTTCCTCATTACATCATCTATCAGTAATTTTCAATTAAGTGTACAATGGGGTCTAGCTCCACCCTCCCTTATGCCTGTAATGACATGACTGGAAATGCAGGGCATTTTAATTCTACAACTAATAACCAGTCCCAGCTGGCCACAACCCAGCATTTTCAGAGGGCTTCTACATATAAAAACTAGAGGTTGACTCTAGTACAAAGATGATCTCTTAACCACAAGAAAAAAAAAATGAATCCCAAGTAGAAGAATGTCAATAGATTTTAATGCATAACTAATATCTAGGGACCCCTGCCCTCACCCTTATTCCCTGTGGTGGATGCTGGGATACAGAACCACACCCCTCTTTACCAACTGAAGCATGTGTTCTCTCAGTTGCCAGCAGGGTTGGCTGCAGAAGGCTTATGACTGAGTCCCTTCCTGGGAACTGCTTTCTGTGGAAGGAAGACACTTATGCCCCTTCCCTAGAGACACTCCATATCCAATGACTATTTGACATGAGGCTACAAAGGCCTAGCCCTCTTGCCTCAACTCTTGGCTATGCTGAAGGACCATCTTATTTCCAGACCATCCTGTAAGATCAGCTGAGACATCTCCTGTAAGTCTGTCACAGTTCAACTTCTCCATGTGCCTAATCCTGTTTCCTTCACTCCCTCACAGGTGTTGATCCCAAGTGTAATCCTAGCGAACCCGACTTAAGGCCTCCCCATCTGAAGAACACAATCTCAAGGAAGAATTTAAGGGGAAACCCATCTACATAGTTTGGCTTTCTGTAAAGAAGTAAGTTAATTCCAACTAAACACAGTTGGACTTTTTAGTTTAAGGGTTTAATTCCTCACAGTCCAAAAGACATTAAATAAAATTTAGGCATCTTAATAGAACTGTCTTTGAAGCCCCTAGGTTCACTTATCTTAAAAGAACAAGATTTACTTATCTGGCTGAATTGTTTCCCAATCTAGCTAATAACCTAGACCTATAAAGGTAATAATGTTGGGTAAGAATTTATATCTGTAATCACGCTATATCTAAGTATCCCACTATCCATTAGCTCTCCTTCACTGAAGAAATGGGAGAGAAACTTTACATATACTCTTTATGAGGGGGAGTGTTGTATATTGAATTGTGTTCTCCTTCCCAAATTCATACGCTGAAGCTCTAACCTCCAGTGTGACTCTATCTGAAGACAGGGTCTTTAGGAGGTAAGTAACGTGAAATGTGGGTCATAAGGTGGGGTTCTAATCCAATTGGACTGTAGAACTATATGAACAGACAGACAGAGAGATCTCTCTTTCTCTCTGTGCCACGTGAGGACACAGTGAGAAGGCGGGTGTCTGCGAGCCAGGAAAAGAGCACATTAGCCATCAGCCAGCATCTTAATCTTGGATCTCCTAGCCTCCAGAACCATGAAAAAATTAATTTCTATAATTTAAACCACCTAGTCTATGGTACTTTGTTGTGGCGGCCAGGGCTAACTAATAATATAGGGGGTGAAGGGACACATAATGCAAGTAAACTAAAGCACTTATTCCTCACAAATGCCTCACTTGTTTTCTTCTTTAGCTCTGCATCACTCCTTTTTCTCAACCTCTTTGCTTCAGGTCCCTTTTCCCCCTCATTCAGTGTTAGTGCCTTTGACTCAAGAGTGGTACACATATTTTCAGGCCCTGGCTAGACCAGTTGGTGGCGTTCTGTTCAGGGTTTCAGAGGCTTCTGGGTCATGGCCCAAAGTCTATTCAGAGAAATTCTGAGGATACTCCATATAGTGAGGAGAATTTGGAAATAAGGTGGCTGAGAGCTAAATAAGCAAACATATAAACAAATGAATGAACAAAGAAACCAACACAGTGAATGACATTAGCAACATATAGAAGTAAAATGTCCTACGAGATAATCCTGTGGGTGGGAAAACACTAAAACCTAATCAAGGTCACATCTTTGTACATTCAGGCCTGAAATGCAATCATAGCAGTCACTGTGATCTAAGCAACTGCCAGGAGAGCTCATGAGTTCATGGATGGAGGAAACCATTGGGATTAGCCACAGATTTCCCTTCTGGATCCAAGCAACCTTCTCATTAGAACTTGGTTGCTTATTTCTCTTCTCCACTTGGGAGTGACAGAGTATGTGTGACTCTGTTAATACATGTGTTCCATTGCACTTGGTAGTTATTTTTTCAACACTAACTTGGAAAAATGGAAGCCTGGGAGGTACATCAATCTTTCATCAGTTTTATTAACATGAATTAGCTCCACTGAGCTGGGTCATCCCTGACGGAACGCTAAAATCTAATTTTGGACCATAAAGTTCCTAGTAGGGCAGAGCAGCAGTTCTTCCTATGTACACAGTTGGTCTCCCTTAGTTATTTTAGGTAAGCTGGAGCTGTATTAAAGGGGAGGCTCGAATGCTGGATTTAAGATGGGCCTCTATTCTCTATGCAACAAAGGTCCAGCTCTCTGTGGGTAGAAACATAAGTAAAATTTTATGTTGAGAAGATGACATTGGCAGTGTACGAAAGACAGGCTGGAAGCTAGCCAGAGTAAACAGGAAGGACAATTCCTCAGGACAGTTGCTCAGGGTGAGGATTTGAAGTGGTCTAGTGGGAATCAGCATGTATATGAGAGACAAGGCAAAGAAAGAATCAAGAGGTCTTGCCAACTTTGTTTGTCAGAGGGCATGGATAAGTAAGTTCCGGGGTCTGGTTGAGTGTGAAAAATAGTAATAAGAGAAGAAGCTGGTACAGAGGTCAGAGTGTGCTAGTTGGAGGGTGGTCTGCGTGAAGAGACAGCAGATGGAACTGATCATGAGGGCCTATACTCTGAAGAGAAGCTTGGTTACGGGAATAAGCTTCAGAGTTAATAGTGCAGGGTAAACTTATGGAAATGGGTATGAACACTGAGACTGGCACATGGAGAATGGAAATGAGAGGGACCAAGCCTTATTGAAAGCTAAAATGTGTATGGTAGGAAGAACAATGGTCTAAAAAGAAAAGGAGCCAGTGGCAACAGAGAAGAATGAGGGAAATTGAGAGCCCTCTGAAGAGGTAGCTATGGTCTCAGAAGAGTAGGAAGTGAGATCATCTGCTGAGGGAGAAAGGAAGGGGAGGAGCTTCACATAGTGAAAGGATTGGAGGAGTTTTCCAGTGGATTATGGGAGAGAGTTGAGAAGAGGTGAAGAGATGGCTAACTGAACAGTGCTAAGGGCCTAACCAGATTAGTTGGATGTGGTGGGTGTATTAGTTTGCTAGGGCTGCTATGACAAAGTACCACAAACTGAGGGGTTTAGACAATGGTAGTGATTTACACTTCTGGAGGCCAGAAAGTCTAAGATCGAGGAGTTGGCAGGGCCTTTCTCCCTCTGAGGGCATTAGGAAAGGATCTGTTCCAGGCCTCTCTCCTGGGCACCAGTCATATTTGATTAGTATCTCATCCTGCTCCAGTATGATCTTAACTAATTATATCTGCAATGACTATTTCCAAACAAGGTCACATCTTGAGGTACAAGGGGCTAGGACATCTACATATAAATGGGGTGGGTGAAGGGCTTCCTAGGGCATTAGAAAACTAGAGGCAGAGATGCTGTTCAGGGACACCTGAGTACCGACTCTGGTTTCTTCCTGCTCCTGCAACAGGCCATGAGGCTGTGGTCTTAGAAGTGTATACCTTGAGGCTGTAGTTTAAAAGCTAACAGTGTGGCCAGGCATGGTGGCTCGCGCCTGTAATCCCAGCAGTTTGGGAGACTAAGGGCGGTGGATCACGAGGTCAAGAGTTCAAGATCAGCCTGGCCAACATGGTGAAACCTCGTCTCTACTAAAAATATAAAAATTAGGGCCAGGTACAGTGGCTCTCGCCTGTAATCCCAGCACTTTGGGAGGCTAAGGTGGGTGGATCACGAGGTCAAGAGATCAAGACCATCCTAGTCAACATGGTGAAACCCCATCTCCACTAAAAATACAAAAATTAGCTGGGCGTGGTGGCGCACGCCTTTAGTCCCAGCTACTTGGGAGGCTGAGGCAGGAGAATCGGTTGAACCCGGGAGGCGGAGGTTGCAGTGAGCCAAGATCGCGTCACTGCACTCCAGCCTGGAGACAGAGCGAGACTTCCTCTCAAAAAACAAACCAAAACAAAAATTAGTTGGGCATGGTGGCACATGCCTATAATCTCAGCTACTCAGGAGGCTGAGGCAGGAGAATTGCTTAACCAGGACCTGGGAGGCGGAGGTTGCAGTGAGCCGAGATCACACCACTGCCCACTCCAGCCTGGGCTACAGAGGGAGGCTCCCTCTCAAAAAGAAAAAGAAAAAAATAAAAGCGAACAGTGTTGACTCCGAGCTGGAGTGTGCCTGGGCTTTAACCTTGGCTCTGCCACGTATTTATCATGTGCCCAGAGACAAGTGATCTAAACTGACTTTACTCAATTTCATGTCTATAAAATGGGAATAATAATAGGACCCATCCCATAGGGTTATGAGAACCAAACACATTAATAAATAGCATGCCTAATGAAGTTGTATTATTCTCATTTTATAGATAAAGAAACTGAGACATATAGATTAATCAATTTGCCCAAGACCATCTAGTAGCAGAGTGAAAACCAGTCTATAGAAATCAAAAGTTCATGCTTTTCACTATTATGTTACATTGTTTCCAGTATCAGCTGATTCGTTTGTCCATTAATTGGATATTAGCATTTAAATAAAAAATTGATAAGGAAAAAAGAAAAATCAAACATTTTCCTTTGTCTGTAAAACTTTCTTCTGGGGGTGCTGGGGAGTAAATTGGCTACAAAATCAATTACAAGGAGAAGGATTAAATATAAAGTGTTAAAAACAGGAATATAATTTCCAAGTGCTCTTTTCCAAATATTACCACTACAAGGTTTGAACAGGAGAAAGCCAGTAGAGATAAGAAAAATCAAAACTGAATAAACTAGATGTTAAATCAGCTTCTATTTCTTCTTGTCTTTCCTCCCATTTTCTCCAGTTGCCATGCTACTCCTGAGGATCTAGGATAATACTGAAAGAAGCACATATGGGGCACAAGATTTCTAGCACTTTAAAGCTTAAGGCTTTAAAAGTATGTTTTGAGGCTTCTTTAAAAGTTTATGGATCTTGCCCAGAGCTGGAGTCGGAGCCCCGGAGGCTGCCGCCGAGAGTGCCCGCGAGCCGGCGGCCCAGCCGAAGCTCTTTCCCGCCGCCTCTCTGCCCCTCGTCCCCGTCCAGCCCCTCCCGACCCCCAACCCAGCCCGGTCCCCTGACCCTCAGTCCGGCCCGGTCTGGCCTCCCAGAGGGGTCACGCAGCCGCCCCGGGGACGATGAAAGGAGGATAAATGGTGCGCAAGGCAGACAGCGGTGCCTTCCTGCTGCTCTTCCTGCTGGTGCCGCCACAGCCGCTGCGGCCTGTGGGGCCCCTCTGCTGAGACAGGCTCTGTGTCCAGCACCTGCTCCGGGTCACGCTCTGGGGAAGTAGGAGTCGCACGGCTGTCTCAGCCTTGGATTTGACTTTGGCCTCATCCACCTCGGGGCCACGCGAGAACCACGTGGGTTACCAAGTTCAAGGGGAGAGAGAGGAAACTGACGAAAATGGTGGCTCATCTGGGACTGCCTTCCTTCTCTGGCTCCACCCTTGACTTCTTCAGAGCTCGGGCTTGAAGCCTTGAGCTCCATGTTATTCCCTGGGCCGCAAGAAGCTCACTAGGCCCACTATTCAGAGTAGTGTCTCTGGAGGCTGTTGCGGGGGCCCTTCCTCTATCTCCCTGGTCGACGGCTCGCTGGGGATACCCAGGATCTCCGACTGCCTGGACATTTGTGTTTCTGCCCCTTCGGGTTTTGTCTCAGGCTGTGCCTGGGGCTGTGCCTCTCCCTCAGGCTCCAGCTTGGTGGCAGACTTCTTGTCAGAGACAGGTTCGGGGGTCCACAAAGGTTCAATTCCCCGGGAACTCTCCCCCTCCTTGCTGATGGCCACAGAGGGAGATCCCCATGCCTTGGGCTGCATCCAGCAGTGGCTGAGGATCTCGTCGATCTGGAGCCGCCTGTTGACGTCGGGCTGCAGCATGCGGTAGATGAGGTCCTTGCACTCGCCTGTCAGGTGCTTGGATCGTGGAAAGTTGAGGCGGTGCTCCTTCTGGATACGCAGCATCTTCTTGATGTTGGAGTCGTCGTAGGGCATGGAGCCGCAGACCATGATGTAGAGGATCACGCCTAGGCTCCAGATGTCATACACCTTGGGCTGGTAGGGAATGCCCTGCAGCACTTCTGGGGCCGCATACGCTGGTGACCCGCAGAAGGTCTTGCTTAATGCCATTCGACCACTCTCATCCCGCAGGCAGCGCTTGGAGAAGCTGAAGTCAGACAGCTTGATGTTGAAGTCCTTGTCGAGGAGAAGGTTGTCACACTTGAGGTCCCGGTGGACGATATCCAGGTCGTGACAGTACTTGATGGCCAAGGAAAGCTGGTGGAACTTCTTGCGAGCTTCGTCCTCATGCAGGGCTCCCCGGGCTTTGATTAACTCAAGGAGGTCGCCCTGGACCGCAAGCTCCATGACGATGTAGACCTTGCCATGTGATGTCTCAAAGACCTCGTAGGTCTTGATGATGGAGCAGTGGTTTAACATGGCCAGAATCTCAATTTCCCGGGGAAGGAATTTCTCCAAGAAGTCTGCAGGGGCTTTCTTGCGGTCAATGATCTTGATCGCCACATTGAACTTCAGGCGCTCACAGTAAGCAGATTTTACTTTTGCATAGGAGCCCTCTCCCAAATTTATCCCCAGGAGGTAGCCTCGTCGCTTGAGGACAGCTGCGTCATCCATGGTCCCAGGAGTGCCCAGTGCCTCTGAGGCTGCCCTCTACAGCCCCAAGGGGCATGGGCCAGCAGTGTGCTCATTTACATCCTGGACAGAGAGTCCTTTGGGCTGGCCAGGCCTGCTGTTCCTGCCTCCTAGAGGCCAAGACTCTGGAGTGGAACATTTGGCACTGTCTCCCAGGTGACTTCAGTGAGTGAAGTCACAAAGGAGGAGTGCCCTGGGGGATTGAGGCTCTGGCCTGAGGCACTTGGACTTGGAATCCTGGAAGGCTGGCCAGTAGGCTAGAGCAGACAAGATGAGCAGAGAGTGGCCTCATGTCTTGCTGGGACCTGAGGTAGAAGGGGGCTGTGTGGGACACATGGGTCTGCCCACGCTGCCAAACCCAGAACCAGGCCTGCTTGTGCAGAGGTGAGGCCAATTCTTGCAAGCCGGGGCATCTGAGGAGGGTTTAATAAAGGGACGATTAATAAAGATGGGAGTAGAGTGTAGGGAACTCTGAGGGTAACACAGGTACCCCAAGGTAGTAGCAGACCCCTGGCCTGCATGGAAAAGGGTGGGAATGGTCCCTGGAACCCAGAAAGAGTAGTGTAGACAGGACCACCTTGAGAGAAGCAGTGGCCTTCGGTGGAGAAAAAGCCAGCCTCATTGACCCTACAGGCTGGCAGGGGATGGGAGGAAATCCCATTCCTGACCTCTTTTTCTCCCCTTCAGCCCTTGACACTGTTCACACAGGCAACCCTCAGGGGTGCAGAGCAGGGCCAAGAAGGGTGGTGTGTCAAGAAGGTAGAAAGTCTCCTGGCCCTGGAGTCATGCAGTTTGAGATGTCTGGATTCTGCCCCCTCACTATATATCTCTTACCTTGTCTGAGCCTTTGATGGCTTCTTATAGCAGCTCTGTGGCAGGAGTTCTGCTCTTGGCTGTGGGCTCCCTCCTGGGGACCTGCCCGGCCACGGCCCTGGCTGGGCTCCCAGGGCAGATCTGGGGCTGGGGGCTGAAGGTGGGGCCTGGATGCCACCCTGAGCACTGGCGGCTCCTCTGAGGACATTACAAGCAGTAAGGGCAGCACTGGACAGCGACCATCGTTTCTGCTGGCAGTGGAGCCTCTGCTATGACTGGTTCTGTGTCCAGCACCTGCTCTGGGCCACACTGTCCGGGAGAAGGATTTGCACGACTGTCCTAGCCTTCAATTTGACTTTGGCCTCATCCACCTAGAGGGAGTGAGCACTTCTTCCTCACATAAGCCAGGTGGAACCCTGGGCCCCTCAGGAGTGAGTTAGTAGGGCTGGATGTCGCTTGGGCTGGGTTGAGTGCCCACCAGCTATGACCCTTCTCCCTTTTCTCTGCTCCTTCACCTTCTTCCCCAACCCTGACTGCCCACTGTCAGTCCTTTGTATGTGGTTGGTGCTCCTTCCTCCAGACAGCCTCCTTCTCCTTCCTGCTGGGGATACCCCAAGTGCTGTCTCTTGGAAACCAAAAATAAAATTCTGATCTCCCCAGCCATCTGAAGGGACCACTCCTCTCAGCCAAGGGCATTCCAAAGTTAACCTGAAAAACTAGTTCAGGCCATGATAGGAAGTGGGAGTCTGGTAGGCCTCATCATCCCTCCTCCCTTCAGGTTTCAGGCACAGCTGAGCAGCAGTAACATCGACACAGAGACCTGAAGACTGACAACAGACTCTTGCAGTAAGATACAGCAGGCTCTGAAAGAAACTGAAGTATTTTACTATCAAACAGATTTCTTTGACATATTTTGAAATAGTTCTGCAAAGCTGTCTCTTGTGAGGAAAATCTACATTCTGTAAAGAATCTCCTTCCCTTTCCAGGTCTTTTCTACTAAGAGAATTAACTCATTCTGATAAGAAACATTAACAGTGTGTTCTTTCTGAAGCCTGATACCTGGAGGCTTCATCTGCCTAAGAACCTTGGTCCCCAGAGACAGTTCCTCCTATTGATTCCAGGTCTTTAGATAAACTCTTTGAGCCAATTGCCAATCAGAAAATCTTTAAATCCACATGACCCGGAAGCCCACCTCCCACTTTCAAGTTGCCCCTCCTCTTCCGACTGAACCCACGTATACTTTACATGTACTGATTGATATCTCATGCTTCCCTAAAATGTGTAAAACCAAGTTGTCCCTACCCCCTTGGGCACTTGTTGTCAGGATCTTCTGGGGCTGTCCTGGGCCATTAATCACATATTGGCTCAGAAGAAATCTCTTTAAAAAAAAGTTTATTTATATTGCTGTCTACAATGAAAAATATCCAATGTTATGTTTACTCTTTGTAATTAAATGCTAAAAAATTTATTTTGAACCCAATGCTGTTTTCTTTACTGAGTTATCCTACAAAGGCAATAGGGAAAGAAAGCAGAGGCAAATGCAAGAGAGAGCAGGGAAGACAGCTTCTTGCAAATTGGGCTTTCTCATTTGCGTGTCCCCTGGCTGCCCTCAGCACAGAGCTTTACGTACAGTCATAAACACTGGCTGAGTGACTGATCATAGCAAAGAAAAGAAGAGAAAAAAAAATTCATTTTCCTCCATTGCTCCCTTACCCCTGTTATGTTCTATGTCTTCCAAAGATAAAGACAATGAGGTATGAGGTATTCACTCAAAATGATAATTACCTTGGGATTATGTAGAAATATTGTATCTAAAATCCTAAACTGACAGGATCATTGAATATTTATTTGCATTTTACAAAAATCTGGGCAACAGATGATACACATACACTCACACATATACACAGACATACAAAACACCTGGAGATCATGGAGGAATATTGTTGCACTTGAATTATATCTATTTTGGCTCAAAATTCTCTGAGATACATTTCTAAAATCTACTCTGCCATCTCTCCCACCCCCTTTTTGTCTTTGGTTCTTCAGATGCTTTAAATTCAAAAGGTTCCTTATCTATATCCCAGATAGAAGAGTTATTCTAAATCCCTGACCAAGGCATTTTATTATTGATTTGATTGCTCTTGGGTGTAGAGTGAATAGGTAAATATATGCTGTACAGGGAATTTTGGCAGGAGTGGTAAGGGGCTCTGGCTCTCTGCTTCACACCTCAGGTCTGCTCCTTCAGTGCCATGTGGGATTCTCTTTGGATACCATCTGATAGGTTGGGAAGGCATCCTAAAATCGATGCTGAAGTTGTCAATATCACCAGTCTATGGACCTAGTGACAGAGCAAGCAGAACTCTGAGAATCTGGGAAGAAAAGCAGTTTTCTAATGCAGAATGCATGAGAGGAGAGCCAATCCTTGGTCTTAGGGTTCTGACAACTCATTTTGTGATCTTAGGCAAGTGACCTGTGTTTCTTGCCCCTAACTTTCCTTATTTTTGGGTTATCGGGGGGGGGGGGGGGGAATCTTTAACTAGCAATTGTTAAGGTCCTATAGAATGACACCTAACACTTTTTGATTCTATATCTAAAGACATGTTATCAAGGGTTCCATCTACCATACGGTGAGGTGTAGGAGCTGAGGTAGTTAAGAGCATCAGACATGGAGCAGATAAATCTGGTTTTAAATCTCAGCGGCCACATCTTATTAGTACAATGTGACTCTTGGAAAGTAAGTTTTACAGATGAAGTTATCTAATTTACGTAGTTATCTTACAGACGCAATTGGAAAAGTATATAAGGAAAAAAGGTATGCAAAATAGGTATGCACTTTACAGTGATTGTGAGGATTAGACATGGTGATTCCTGGTATATTACCTCTTATGACATCATAATGGTCTAAAGCAGAGGCATTCTACTCCATTGGGCCCAAGTTATGTAAAAAATAATATTCAGTATAACATAGATTATACCTTAGAATATCCCAGAAGTGATCCTGTAAACAATTTTCTAGTATCTGTTAAATACTTTTCTTAACACTATTAAGCACTATAGGGAAGCTAAAAACACTATGATACGGCCTCATCTTCTAAAAATTTGTTATTTAGTTGATGAAACCACTAGAATATAGATATGAATGTCATAATATATAAAATATTTAACTTAGATAGATTTTTTAAAGTACTTATTTTGCAGTAAATTGCCTAAGCTTATGGGAGAGAAAAAAATCAGAGGGCTGGGTTTGCCCAGAAAGGTGTTAGAGCTTCCTTGGGCAGGATCCCCTGGCTGGGAGGTGACCCAGGATAGGGTGTGGAGGCAGTGTCTTCTAAAAGCACAGTTCCTAAAACCAAAGGACACCAGGAACATAACAATGTAGGGTCAAAGTCTGAGCTAAGGAAACAAAATTTGAAAACCAGGTTGAAAATTCCAAGAGATCAGACAGAAATGTTTCCATGGTTTAATTTGGAAAAGGTATAAGGAGCCCAGGTTGCTGATCAGTTAGGCTGGCCAAAGCTGGAGCGTCGGGGAGCAAGCCTAGTGGTAAAAGGCAGGCTCAGAGTGAAGTGTCAGTCAAGTCCTATACCTGGGTGTGGAGGCATGCTGAGTGCATTTCAAGTGGCCCACAAACGAAAATTGGAGGGTTTCACGGAGGTGATGAGACACACAAGGCCTTAAAACAAAGGTAGGCGTACATAGGTGATACAGGAAAGGGAAATGGCATTTGAACAAAACACAGATAAATCAATGAATATGGCCAAGAACAAACCTTTATTAGATGACAAATGCCTTGGAAAGGATAGAGATGAATATAACATGGTAGGTAACCTCTGAAGGTCTCTCAGTGTTCTGGCCTACCTCACAACTGGAAGCACTAGGAAGCAAAATCCAATAGCCAGTCATAAGTTTTCTGCTAGAGACTCATGTCACTGAAGATAGATGAGGAGGCAAAATCCTAGCCTGTGGCAGTTAATCTTAGGTTGTGATGGTTAATAACTGATTCAATCTCTTTGAGCCTCAGTACATACATTTGTAAAATAGGGACTATAATAGTTTCTAGCTCATGGGATTATTGCAAGGATCCAAAAATATAATGATATATAATACTTAGCAAAAGGCTAACACACAGTGGCTACTTAGCAAGTGTTGGCTTTTATTATTATTATTAATGGTCATTTTATTTTTACAGACGGAGTTTTGTTCTGTTGCCCACACTGGAGTGCAGTGGCACAACCATACCTCACTGTAGACTCAACCTCCTGGCCTCAAGGGATTCTCCCACCTCAGCCTCCCAAAGTATTAGGATTATAGGCTTGAGCCACTGTGCTTGATATATCAGTGGTCATTTTATTACATCTGAGCTATCATTGCTGCCTTAGTGCATACCCTCATCTCTTCTCACACAGTTGCTATGATAGTGCCCTTACTGGTCTCTCTACTTCCAGTCTGGCATTTCTCCTCATTGCAGCCCAGTGCTCCTTATTAAAGATCAATCAAGATATTTTATTCCCCTGCTTGAAATTCTTAAGTAGACTCTCATGGCCCTTAGAAAAAAGTAGAAGTTCCTTCAGAATCTGAGGCCCTTTATCATCTGGATCCTGCTACTGCCTCCTGGCTCCCTCAGATACTCTACTTCAGCTACACCCTCCACCCATCCCCAGGCAGATTCACAACACTTTGATTTCATTTTGTCATGGACACACCACTCTATAGTGTATTTCATTTAATTCCAACCAAATGTTTCCATGGCAAACGCTGCATCTTACTGGTCTTTGGATTCACAATGCACAATGCTCCATAGGTACTCAACAGATACTTATTTAAAGAAAAGAAAAAAAAATAAGAAAGTAAAGAAGAAATGGAAGGAGAAAGAGGGAGGTGGAGGAGGAGAGAAAGAAGACAGGGAAGGAATAAGGGGGGAGAGAAAAAACAAAGGGTGAGAAAGAAAAACAAAAGTAGAAAGAACGATGTCTATATCCTTTAAGGGAACAGGTAAGAAACTCATTTTCAGTAGATCTGTTGGTAAATAAAGAAAGAAGAGGAGGAAGAAGGAACAGTAAAAAGAGAAGAAAAAGAAAGAAATCAGGGATGATATCAGAAGTTTAACAATGCATATAATTACTATGGCTGATAATGAAAGATCCACCTGACTTTTTATATTACTACTGGAATTATAGTGTGACAGGGACAATCATTAATGTGTATGTGTTCATAGCATTTTCTCCTCCTTTCTACTCCCTATACTCACTGTGTATTTGCAAATTAGGTTAATAGGGAAGATAAATAAATAGGACAGACAGATGCAGAATTAGAAAAAAACAAGTTCTGGCAAGGTGTGGTGGCTAACACCTGTAATCCCAACACTTTGGGAGGCCGAGGTGGGCAGATCACTTGAGGTCATGAGTTTGAGACCAGCCTGGCCAACATGGTGAAACCCTGTCTCTACTAAAAATACAAAAATTAGCCAGGTGTGGTGGCAGGTGCCTGTAATCCCAGCTACTTAGGAGGCTGAGACAGGAGAATCTCTTAAACCCAGGAGGCGGAGGTTACAGTGAGCCGAGATGGCGCCACTTCACTCTAGCCTGGGCGACAGAACAAGACTCTGTATCCAAAAAAAAAGAAAGAAAGAAACAAAACTAAAAAACAAGTTCTATTTATAGTAAAGAGAATGGTGTAAAACTGGGGTTGGAAAACATTTTCTATAAAGAGCTAGGAAATAAATATTTTAGGTTCTGAGGGCCTCATGTGGTCTCTATCACTTAATTCTTTTTTGTTTTGTACAGCACTTTTTAAAATTATACTTTAAATTCTGGGGTACATGTGTGGAATGTGCAGTTTTGTTACATGTGCCAGGGTGGTTTGCTGTACCCCTAATCCGTCAGCTACATTAGGTATTTCTCCTAATACTATCCCTCCCTTAACCCCCTCCCACCAACAGGCCATGGTGTGTGATGTTCCCCTCCCTGTGTCCATGTGTTCTCAGTGTTCCACTCCCATTTATGAGTAAGAACATGTGGAACTTGGTTTTCTGTTCTTGGGTTAGTTTGCTGAGAATGATGGTTTCCAGCTTCATCCATGTCTCTGCAAAGGACATGAACTCATCCTTTCTTATGGCTGCATAGTATTCCATGGTGCCACATTTTCTTTATTCAGTCTATCAATGATGGACATTTGGATTGGTTCCAAGTCTTTGCTATTTTGAATAGTGCTGCAATAAACATACACGTGCATGTGTCTTTACAGAATGATTTATAATCTTTTGGGTATATACCCATTAATAGAATTGCTGGGTCAAATGGTATTTCTAGTTCTAGATCCTTGAGGAATCACTGCACTGTCTTCCACAATGGTTGAACTAATTTACACTCCCACCAACAGTGTAAAAGCGTTCCTATTTCTCCACATCCTCTCCAGCAGATGTGGTTTCCTGACTTTTTAATGATCCCCATTCTAACTGGTGTGAGATGGTAACTCATTGTAGTTTTGATTTGCATTTCTCTGGTGACCAGTGATGATGAGCATTTTTTCATATGTTTGTTGGCTGCATAAATGTCTTCTTTTGAGAAGTGTCTGTTCATATACTCCACCTACTTTTTGATGGGGTTGTTTTTTTTTTTTGTAAATTTGTTTAAATTCTTTGTAGATTCTGGATATTAGCCCTTTGTCAGATGGGCAGATTGCAAAAACTTTCTCCCGTTCTGCAGGTTGCCTGTTCACTCTGATGATACTTTCTTTTGCTGTGCAGAAGCTCTTTAGTTTAACTAGATCCCACTTATCAATTTTCGCTTTTGTTGCCATTGCTTTTGGTGTTTTAGACATGAAGTCTTTGCCCATGCCTATGTCCTGGTGGTATTGCCTAAGTTTTCTTCTAGGGTTTTTATGGTTTTAGGTCTTACATTTAGGTCTTTAATCCATCTTCAGTTAACTTTTGCATAAGGTGTAAGGAAAGGGTCCAGTTTCAATTTTCTGCATATGGCTAGCCAGTTTTCCCAGCACCATTTAGCAAATAGGAATCCTTCCCCATTGTTTGTGTCAGGTTTGTCAAAGATCAGATAATTGTAGATGTGTGATGCTATTTCTGAGGTGTCTGTTCTGTTCCATTGGTCTATATATCTGTTTTGTTACCAGTACCATGCTGTTTTTGTTACTGTAGCCTTGTAGTATAGTTTGAAGTCAGGTTGCATGATGCCTCCTGGTTTGTTCTTTTTGCTTAGGATTGTCTTGGCTATGAGAGGTCTTTTTTGGTTCCATATGAAGTTTAGTTTTTTCCAATTCTGTGAAGAAAATCAATGGTAGCTTGAGGGGGATGGCACTGAATCTATAAATTACTTTGGGCAGTATGGCCATTTTCATTACATCAATTCTTCCTATCCATGAGCATGGAATGTTTTTCCATTTGTTTGTGTCCTCTCTTATTTCCTTGAGCAGAAGTTTGTAGTTTTCCTTGAAGAGGTCCTTCACATTCCTTGTAAGTTGGATTCCTAGGTATTTTATTCTCTTAGTAGCAGTTGTGAATGGGATTTCACTCTTGATTTGGCTGTTTGTCTGTTAATGGTGTATAGAAATGCATGTGATTTTTGCACATTGATTTTGTATCCTGAGACTTTGCTGAAGCTGCTTATCAGCTTAAGGAGATTTTTGGCTGAGATGATGGGGTTTTCTAAATATACAATCGTGTCATCTGCAAACAAAGACAATTTGACTTCTTCTTTTCCTATTTGAATACTCTTTATTTCTTTCTCTTGCTTGATTGCTCTGGCCAGAACTTCCAACACTATGTTGAACAGGAGTGGTGAGAGAGGGCATCCTTGTCTTGTGCCGGTTTTCAAAGGGAATGCTTCCAGTTTTTGCCTATTCAGTATGATATTGGCTGTGGGTTTGTCATAAATAGCTCTTATTATTTTGAGATACATTCCACTGATACCTAGTTTATAGAGAGTTTTTAGCATGAAGGGTTGTTGAATTTTATTGAAGGCCTTTTCTGCATCTATTGAGATAATCATGTGGTTTTTGTCATTGGTTGTGTTTATGTAATGGATTATATTTATTGATTTGCATATTTTGAACTAGTCTTGCATCCCAGGTATTGAGACAGAGTCTTGTTCTGTCGCCCAGGCTGGAGTGCAGTGGCATGATCTTGGCTTACTGCAACCTCCACCTCCTGGGTTCAAGCAATTCTCGAGCCTCAGCCTCACAAGTAGTTGGGATTACAGGTGCCCACCACCATGCTCAGCTAATGTGTGTGTGTGTGTGTGTGTGCGCGCACGCGTGTGTAGTAGAGATGGGGTTTCGCCAAGTTGGCCAGGCTGGTCTCGAACTCCTGATCTCAGGTGATCTGTCCACCTTGGCCTCCAAAGTGCTGAGATTACAGGTGTGAGTTACTGTGCCCGGCCTGTACAGCATTTTTTAAATATGAAAACCATTTTTACATCTGGATGGTAAAAAAATAGGTTACAGGTCAATTTTAACTGGAAAGTCATAGTTTGCCCATTCCTGGAAAGAAGGGGAAGAAGGAACCAAAGAGTCTGACAGCCTGCAAAAAGTTTTAGTTGAGAGATAAAAGTAAGGGATGAGAAGAGATAGATACTGTAGTAGCTATAGGGTGAAAGATAGAGATTGGGATTACTACATCTATAGTTGTAGGTTCTAAATGGATTCTCCTTAGATGTCCTTCAAGTTACTGGATTGAGTTTCTTTGAAGGAAAAAAAGTGTTAAATCTGGGGTCTACATGTCCTAGTCTTATTTCCTTCTAAACTATACATATCCACATGTCTAATCTTGTTTCCACATCTAAACTATATAGCCTTGAGAACAATTAAGGGAAGGGTAGATAGCCATCTACATGGTATTTGGCCTTCAAACCAATGCTTAGTTTCATTACTAGGACTCAAAGGCCATCTATTTCCTTTTCTTATCGTTGCTACTGGCTCCTGGCTCTGTTATTTATGCTAACAGAAAAGGCTTCTATTGTTCATCAATTATTATAGCTCTTTTAGTTTAATGGTTCATTTAGTATTACAATTCTCTATATTGAAGGCCTTGCATCAGTTTCTGGGCCAAGGACCTGATGACGATAACAACAACAACAATAGTAATTTAAAAGTGGGCTTTACTACTGTTCCATATCATTTATTCCCACAATAACCCTATAAAGGAAGTATTCCTCTAGATGAGAAAAGTGAGGCTCAATGCATTTAAGTAACTTATCCAAGGGGAGAGCTAGTAAAGGGCAGAGCTGTATATTTATCTGACACAATGCAGTCTCTTAAAAACAATATCCATTAATGCTCACAAACCAGTAACCCAGATACAGCCCAGACACTTTAATTCTCTCCACCTTGGAGTATGGTCATGGTCTCACTTTCCATCCTCAGTTTCCAAGAAGGCTGAAGTACCCTTCTTTGTTTGATTTCTGAATTGGGTTTAGGGCACCAGGTCTAGGGATGTTTGGGAACATCATATACTTAAAATTTCAGAAGTCCTAGGGACAGCAATCAGACAAGAGAAATAAGTAAAAGGAATCCAGATAGGAAGAGAAGAAGTCAAACTATCTCTCTTTGCTGACAATATGATTCTATACATAAAGAATCCTAAAGACACCATCAAAAGGTTCCCAGAACTGATAAACAATTTCAGTGAAAGTTTCAGACTACAAAAATCAATGTATTAATACAAAATCAGTAGCATTTTTATACACTAATAACGTTCAAGCTAAGAGTCAAATCAAAAAATTAGATGGCTGTTGATGTGCAGCTTTATTTTGGGGTTCTGTTTTATTGGTCTATGTGTCTGTTTTTGTACAAATACCATGCTGTTTTGGTTACTGTAGCCTTATAACATAGTTTATATTATGAAGAAAACTTAGGCAACACCATTCTGAACACTGGCCTTGGGAAATAACTTACAACTAAGTTCTCAATAGCAATTGCAACAAAAAAATTGACAAGTAGGACATAATTAAACTAAAGAGCTTTTGCGCAGCAAAAGAAACTTTCAACAGAGTAAAGAGACAACCTATAGAATGGGCAATATCTGTAAACTATGCATCTGACAACAGTCTAATACACAGGATCTATAAGGAACTTAAATCAACAAGCAAAAAATATATAACCCCGTTAAAAAGTGGGCAAAAGACATGAACAGACTTTTCTCAAAAGAAGACATATAAGTGGCTGATAAACATGAAAAAAATGCTCAACATCGCTAATCATCAGAGAAATGCAAATCAAAACCTCAATGAGACACCATCTCACACCAGTCAGAATGGTTATTATTAAAAAGTCAAAAAATGACAGATGCTGGTGAGGCTGTAGAGAAAAGGGGATGCTTATGCACTGTTAGTTCAGCCACTGTGGAAAGCAGTTTGGAGACTTCTGAAAGTACTAAAAATAGAACCAGCAATCCCATTACCTGTCACATGTTCTCACTTATAAGTGGAGCTAAACACAGGGTACTCACGGACATAAAGGTGGCAACAATAGACACTGGGGACTACTGGCAGGGAGGGAGGGAGAGGGCATGGGTTGAAAAACTAACTATTGAGTACTATGCTCACTACCTGGGTAACAATATCAATCATACCCCAAACCTCAGTATCACACAATACATCCAGGTAACAAACCTGCACATGTACCCTCTGAATCTAAAATAAAAGTTAAAATTATTGAAAAAATAAGATCATTTCTAGTAACTGGTCCAACCCTGCCCTCGTCTTCCTTTCCTCATCTCTGACTGACCCTTTCTCCCTGAGGGTTCGCAGGTATCTGTGTACATGTGGGTTTGGGAGGTAGAGTTGGATGAAAAATAGGCATGAATTTATCTCTCTGGGCACCTTTGTCTAAACTGATCTTAGCAATATCTCCAAATCATGACAAACAAATAAAATGATGATTTTTAAAGTATGTGTATTGCCAGATTAGAAACTCTTTTTTAAATTTATAGTCCTGCATGAGACAAAGAAAACACCTTTTTTTTGGGTAGGAAGCGGTGGGTGGTCTCACATTTAGGTGAAGCATATGGCTGCATTTGGAGTATAAATTTTTTCAATTTTAAAATGTTTACTTTTTCCTTTATAAAAAGAACGCATGCTTGTTATGTACAATTTGAAAAATATGCTGCAAATAATTTATTGAATTTTTTTAAGATATAAATTTATGGATACTGGAAGAATCTCCCCCTATACAGTGATCCCACTATGCTTTTTCTACAGCTGAAATTAGAACTGGAAAAGGTCTTAGAAATCATCTAGTCTGACCACGTCCTTTGACAGATGAGGAAGAACACATGTTCCATATGATTACATTTTGATGTTCTCTTATAGTTGGCTCATTCCCTAAGGATTTTTTAAAAAGATATGTAATTTTTTTTAACTTGAGAAACTAATAAATTGGCTAAAATTCAAATAAACACGTCCTCCCTACATTCTCTCTCTCCATCTCTGCTCTGACGCTCAAAGATGAAGATGCTGCCTCTTAGACTGTTCAACACATGGGGCCTCTGCGTTGATGCCAAAAGTCCAGCAGTGTCTGGAACTGCCACAGGGAGGCCCACCAAGGGAGAGCATTTTGAGACAAAGGTCCAGCTGCCTCATTCCTGGGCAGTCGCTGGAAGCAAGCCAGCAAAATAGCTGTGGCTTTGCTGACCTTCTCAGGAGACCTATGGGCTTGAATCTGGCCTCTATCTGGGGAGAGGTGCAGAGGGACTGGAAAAAGGGAATAGGAGAAGGGAAAGAAAACTGAGAACTACCTTGGAAACAATAGTGTTGAAAAGTGGATAAACCATCACTATAAATAAAAACACAGAACGCACATTAAATCTCACAATAGCATTTTTCTGTCATATGCCTACTTTTAGATTCCAAAAGTTTTTAAGTATGACAAGATTCAGAGCTCTTTTTCAAAAGATGGAGGATCCACAGGATGGGCAGGCACCACGAGTGGGGTCAATCAGTCTTTGCCTCTCCATTCTTCTCCTTTCTGGTGCATAACCTTTGAAGGAAGAACATATGTGGAAGAGCTATGAGTCTGGTTTAGCATGCATAAATTCTGAAAATATCATGCTTCCAGACACAACTGGCTTCACATCAGAAAAATCTTTCCAGGGTAAACACTTTGTTTAAATATTAAACTTAAGTAAAGCCAGACACAAGAATACAGTCTAAATAGCAAAGAAAGGCCATAATGACCTTAAGTGAAAAGGAATTAATAAAAGATTCCCCAAGCTGACAAGCCTTTCCGTCACAGAATGACAGCTGCAGACACCAATGATCCCTGAAGTTTTTCGTTTTTCAGATTTGATGCACTGCCTTCGGTTGTGACAAATACACACTCCAGTTTCTTTAAACTTTAGCGTTTGCCTCGATCGTAGGAATAAGTACTCTGTTTTTATACCTTAAGATTTCCTTCTCTAATATTTTTTCCTGGAATTACAAAATCATCATCTTAAAACACCATTACTATGAAGTCCTTAGATTTCAAGGCTAATGGGGAAGAAGAAGGTGCCTAAAAACAAGGAGGGAAAATCTTTCAAGACGTTTCCAAGGCAGCTACATAAATGGAGGAATAACATTTGATTCTGACCTTTTCAATCTCGTATTTTATTTATTCCTCTCAGTAAAGGCTTGCAATGTGGATTAAATTTTTAATCCATTTTGTGTACTATATATTGCACGAATCAGGTAAAAGTTAACATTGTTTGTCGGGTGCTCCAATTTACTATTAACCTTCAGTCAGTCATCAATGTCTGCCCAGTCTCTACTGGTGATCGGGAAAATCCTATAGAGGGCCAGCTTGCCTCATTACTGGGAATAGAATAGCACAAATGGCTCATGAACTAATCAATAATGCAAATACCCTTGGGTCAGGGAAGATCCTAACTGGAAGCCAATTTGATATTCTTCAGCACCAAGGATTTAAGTGAAAGAAAAACAACTAATTTAGAAAACTGGAGACCAGAACCTATGAGGAAAGCTAAAAGAAAGAAATTACCCTCGGAAAGATAAGGTTGAAGAATGTTCCAATAAAGGTCTTCTTGTAGATATGAAAAGCAGAAAAGGTGGTTGGGGAAAGGAAGAAAGAACAAGAATAAAATGAGACCAATATGGTGATGCAAGGAATTTAACACTATAACTGGGAGCTGAGAAATGGCGCACTCATTCATTCATTCATTCATCTGACATTACCCCAAGCGTGTACTCCCAGCCAGACACTAGCTGTGTGCTGCCTCAGCGGAGGCCAGGTACCCACCTTCCTGTGATGATTTCTGTGAGCTCTTATCTAAACGCAAAGGGATTGAGAGTCAGTTTATTTAAAATTATTTACTTCTTTTTTGAGGGAAGTAGGGCAGGGTAGAGTGGAACAGGAAAAGAGCAGTCGTGGAAGAGGCTCAGAGGTAAAACTGTCCATGTGTTATAGCTGTTACGTCCCAAGACAGACTACATGTGGGTTTGGGAAGTGGAGGAGGACAAAAAATAGTCATGAATTTATCTCTTTGGGCACATTTGTCTAAACTGATCTTAGCAGTTTCTTCAAATCATGACAAATAAACGACAATTTTTAAAGTATGTATATTGCCAGATCAGAAACTCTTTTCCAAAGTTATAGTCCTATGTAGGTGAAGTACACAGCTGCGTTTGGAGTATGATTTTTTCTGTTTTAAAATGTTTACTTTTTCCTTTATAAAGAGAACACATGTTCAATTATGTACAATTTGCACAACTGCACAATGTACAATTTGCAGTGTATTTTACACAGCAAATAATTCACTGAATTTTAAAGATAAGAGTTTATGGACATTGGAAGGGTCCCTCCTTATGTACAGACTCCCCTAAGTTTCTCAGAATGAAATTCTTTCATTAGACTCTCTCCTGGAGTTAGGGTAGAAGTTCACAGTTAAAAGAAGAAATTGAATTGGGAAGAAATAACATTAAATGTTACCTTGTTATTAGCACCTTACCTCGAATTAGTTTATTAATTTAAGCCTAGAGAATGGTCTTGAGGAACCCGAGAAGCCTCAGACAGACTCAGGCTGCAGAATAATCTCTGGGGGGACAAAAGTGAACTCCATCAGCTGCTGTGGAGTTAGCTATGGGCCTCGCCTTGGTGGGGACCTGGCAGCTTGAGGTAGTTCTTTGGCAAATATAGCTGCCTTTGCTGATACGATGCCCCCCAAACCTGGCAGCATCATGAATAGAAATGTGTGCAAGCCCCAGGAGATAAAACATTTTGGCCAGGACCATTTGCTTATCATGACCCTTATGGGGCCCAGCATGCTTTTGAAGCTATGTAACAGATGTTCTCACAGCATATGCTACATGAAGAAATGCTTGTGAGGTAGTTCAGAATTTCCACTTCCCTCTTTAGAGCTGATTTTGGATTTCTTTTCATAAGCATTTTAAATCATGTTCCGCGCAAACTGCCTCTTCCATGGTACACATGTACATACGTGCTGAGAAAGTGTCATTCGCAAGAGGGAACAGTTCTGTTAATGCACCATCAGCATCTTCAGTAAAGTCTACAGAAGGCAACTTCTTGAAATGCTATTACAAAGCATTTATACCTTTCTATTCTGGAAGAGGTCTCTTAGCCTTCATTTTATTATTAAAATGAATTAGCAGAAGGGCCTTGTAGGTTGTAATTCATCCTTTCTGAAGACAGCCCCTACCCTCCTTTTCTTTTTTCCCCCTCATTCTCTCTCTGACCCACATCATTTCTGCTTCTTTTATTCTAATGCATCTTTCCTTTTCCACAATTGCATATTTTTTTCTTTTCTACACTGCTCTAGGCTGTAACTCAGTTTGATCTCTGTAAGCAGAATTCAGGAAGTAAAATAAGAACCCCTAGCTGGTGGCATA
Source organism: Chlorocebus sabaeus (assembly GCF_047675955.1). Classification (NCBI taxonomy): domain Eukaryota; kingdom Metazoa; phylum Chordata; class Mammalia; order Primates; family Cercopithecidae; genus Chlorocebus; species Chlorocebus sabaeus. The sequence goes on along the minus strand of NC_132926.1, from coordinate 68,533,150 downwards.
CTGCCAACCACACCTATGAGATACTTTATCCCAGAACACATTTTCACTACTTCTTCACACTCCTGAGATGAAGCCCACTACACTAGAAAGCCTTCCCTCACTCTGTACCACAGCAAAAGGCCCTCAGGTAAAGCAAGGGATCTTTTAGGAGGAGATGAAGAAAGAATAACGATTTAGCAACTAGCATTTTAAATTAAATCTACAGTTTATCCAGACCATTTGTTTTTATTATCGTACTGGTCACCATGACAACCCTGAGAGGCAAGCATCTTTTATATCATCTCCACTTCATGGATTAAGAAAATTGAGGCTGGGCACAGTGACTCATGCCTGTAATCCCAGCACTTTGGGAGGCTGAGGCGGGCAGATCACCTGAGGTCGAGAGTTCAAGACCAGCCCGACCAACTAAAAATACAAAATTAGCCAGGCATGGTGGCACATGCCTGTAATCCCCAATACTCGAGAGGCCGAGGCAGGAGAATCGCTTGAACCCAGGAGGTGGAGGTTGTGCCTTTGCACTCCAGCCTGGAAACAAGAGCAAAACTCTGTGCCAAAAAAAAAAAAAAGAAAAAGAAGAAAGACAGAAAGACAGAAACAAAGAAGGAAGGAAGGAAGGAAAGAAAGAAAGAAGGAAGGAAGGAAGGCAGGCAGGCAGGAAGGAAGGAAGGAAGGAAGGAAGGAAGGAAGGAAGGAAGGAAGGAAGGAGAGAGAGAGAGAAAGAAAGAGAGAGAGAGGAAAGAAAGAAAGAGAGAGAGAGAGAGGGAGGGAGGGAGGGAGGGAGGAAGGGAGGGAGGACTGAGGCTTGGAATAATCACATCACTTGCCCAAGCCACACACCAAGTTTTTCAATTATGTACTGCTGTGTAACAAACCACTCTAAAATTTGGTGGCTTAAAAAATCAATGTGTTTAACTAATCATGATTCTGTGGGTTGGCTGGGTTAGCTGAGCAGTCCTTTTGCTCTACATCATGTCCAACTAGGAGCGTGCCTGAGGCTGGAATGATCAAGATGGCTTCATCCTCATGTTTGGCTGTAGGCGCTGGCTGTGGGCCAGGGAGGGCACTTCAGTTCCCCTCCACATGCCCCGCCAATCCTCCAAGAGCTCTTTCCTCATGATCTCTCTAGCAGGATAGCCTAGACTTAATACGACTGGGGCTTCCAAGAGCGTACAAATGGAAACTTCCAGGCCACTGAAGCCTCAGGCCTAGAAGTCACACACCATCATTTCCACTGCCTTCTGTTGATCAAGGCAGGCCACACGGCCAACCAGATTCCAGGGGGAGGAAATAGATTTACTTTCTAGACTAGGAAGCCACATGCATATATAGGAATGGGAAGAATTGTAGGCAGCTATATGCTATGGTCTGAGTGTTTGTGTCCCCCACAAATTCATATGTTAAAACTTAATCACCAATGTGATGGTATTAGAAGGTGAGACCTTTGGGAGGTGATGAGGTCACGAGGGTAGAGCCCTCACAAATGGGATTAGTGTCCTTATAAAGGAGGCCCCAGAGAGCTCCCTTGCCCTTCTACCATATGAAGAGAGTGAAAGACAACGAGCCATCTATGAACCGGGAAGCAGGCACTTACCAGAGACTGAATCTGTCCACCTCTTGATCATGGGCTTCTTGGCAACCAGAACTGTGACAAATTTCTGTGTTTTATAACCTACCTGGTTTATGGTATTTTGTTATAGCAGCCTGAACAGACTAAGACACTATATTTGCAGACAATCTATTAATACCACACCAGAAGGGCATAGATGGAACTCAGAAAGATCAGTGACAAGCCACTATTCCAGTAATTCTTTAATGTTTAAGTCTAAGATTATTATTTCATTCCAGGCACATGCACAGGTGCAGGATGTTAGTTCCCCATTTGGTCTCAGTGATGCTGGCACCACTGCTACTTTGCCTTTATGTGTCCTTTATTTGAAAGGAAGAGATTAACTTACGCTTGTATATAATCATTGTTAATTTGACTTAATAATCAGCCTTAATAATTAGCCTAATGCAAATGTTCTCAATAAGAACTTTAAGAGCAGGGTATGAAGTGACAAAGTATCAACAACTGGCTGAATAATGGATACTTGCTGATTAATGTTAATGGCAAAGAACCACTTCACAGCAGAAATCACGGGAAGAAGATTGTTCATGTGACTGTCTCGGCAGTCTTACTGAGTTTTCCAGCGTGAATGCATGTTCGGTGGTCATCCAATTAAACCCTGTCTTTAGACAGAAGCATTGTTACATCTGAGATTCTTCTAGGTCTGAAACTCCTCCAATGCCTAACTCACCTAACATGTCCACTTGTCTGGGCCCCAGCTTGTACACACACACAACACGTACACACACACACAGGCACACATACAGAGAGTCCTACCACCAAGAAATGTTGTAGAACAGCTTTTTTAAACAAATGAAAATTAAGTTCAAGATTTTGTTTTCCAGATTCTCACAAATCTCTTGAAGTGACCAGAGCCCTCCTGGGGTTTCACAGGCAGTCGCCACGGCACCCACGCCTTCGACTCCTCCTCCACCTCCCTCAGCAAATGCAGGCACCACGGTTCCCTTTCTGGTTTTGAACCCCCATGAAAGGTATTTCACTCCTCTGTGAAGGCATGCCTGCTTTCTAAGAGACTTTACAGCTGACTCTCAGCTGTTTATGTGTCTCCCCATTAAGCTGAATGGGAAGAAGAAAGTCACAGAGGAAAAGCTGAGGTAAGGGTGCAGGGACTAGGTTCAGGGAGAGGACACCCTAAATCCTGTTTGGTATTTAGTCACTGAGGCTTAGTTTAGTTTGGTTGTTTAAAAAATGTATTCATAGTAACTTAAAAATTAAAGCAATAAATGTATATTAAAGAATATTTGAAAAAAATCCTAAGATCATAGCTCAATGCAGCCTTGATCTCCTGGGCTTAAGTGATCCATCTCAGCCTCCTTAGTAGCTGGGACCACAGGCGTGCGCCACCACATCTGGCTAATTTTTATATTTTTTGTAGAGATGGGGTCTTACTTTGCTGGCCAGGCTGGTCTAGAACTCTTGGGTTCAAGTGATCCTCCCGCCTTGGCCTCCCAAAGTGCTGGAATTACAGGCTTGAGCCATGGTGCCTGGCCTGTTTTTGTTTTCATAGAATTTAGTAAGTTTGTAGTAGAATTGAGAGCCCAAGGCAGATGGATGATTTCCTTGAAAAGGTGTCACTTTTCTAGTTAAATGTCAGTCATAATAAAACCCTAAATGAGGCTAATTGGGCCATTAACTTTTAAATATTTTAACAATGTTAACAGACTTCAAAGGGAGAATCAACAACAAAGATTCTAAGAAGAGCGTATAAATTCAAAAGATGTTCCCACATCATCAGCATTAACTGCAAGTACTTAATATTTGCTCTATAAGGACAGATTTAAAGAAGTCCATTACCTATAAAATTTATTAGCAGAAAAATCAAATTATATATGGAGGGGAAAATCAATGAACATACATACACATCTTGGGAGTTTTAAACATATTTTGCCTATTTTGTTAAACCTAATATAGTACTAGAAAATGTTCATCTGGGAGAGGAAATAGTACATGCTTGCATACATAGTCATAAACTGAATAATATTAAACAAATAGTAACAGCCTGAAGTGAATAATTGCAGCTGAGGATTCATGCACATGCACACTCAGAGACGTCACTTTCATTCTTTGCTATCTGACCCCAGGCTCCAGGGTAAAATCCAAGCTCTCTCCCCAGACACACCAAACATTTTATATGCACTCCCTTTCCCCCTGTTTGCTCATCCTCCCACCGCACCAAAGATCCAGTCCAACCTGACTTCTTGCAGTTTTCAAAAGTACTGAGATCCCACTTGGCTCAGTGGATGCCCCATTCCTGGCCATTCTCAGCTTGGCAGACCCTTCTTCACACCCATCACTTGGCTCAGCGGGTGCCCCATTCCTGGCCAGCTCCGGGTCCCTTCTTGGTCAGCCAAGGCTGAAGGGCCACCTGCCTGCTAGCCCATACTTCCTCATCTTCATGTCTGTCCCTCACTAGAGTAGGGCTCCCTGAAGACAAGAGTGGCATCTTTTATCCTGCCCTCCCCCCACCATCACCACCACCACCCCACCGGCACTTGGCACACGGTAGGAATTCAAGAAATATTTATTCAGTGAATAAGGTCACATCACAGGGGTCTGTAACAACCAACAGTTTATCTGATAGGCACTTGCAAGAGATGGCCACCATGTTGATTCCTCACAGCAGCCCTCTGAGATGGGACACACAGGTCCAAAGCCCTTTTCCAAATCTCTTGGGGATATATATGTTTAGCATTTCAGAAATTTGTGTATTTTAGAAAGGCAATATGTTGTATGAAACAGTATACGATAGCCCCAGAGGAATTTGGGACCATATCAATAATCAAACATGTATAATTAACCAAAAAATAATCGGTCCCAAATGTGAGCAATCATACTAAATAGAATAAAGACTATGAATAGACTCTGGTCAGTTCAAGTTTTATTACCTGCTGAGTTTGCAGCAAACTTATGAAACAGCTATCCATTTTAGAGCTTTTTGTGTTTCCGAATTGCAGATAAAGAAGAAGGGTAAATAAACTGATCAAGATAATAAACTAGAATTTAATGCCTTACTCCAGGACTCTACCCTTTTAAAAAGGTTAAATTATGTAATATTTGATACACACAATATATGTGACACATATGTAGGTTAATGCATAGCAATTAAAATAAAATAAAACTGAACCTGCCACCTTACTTAGAGACATGAGCCCCTGATCTTAACTCCCAGGCACACTAGCTCAGGACAGGCTAAGCCTAACTTATTTATGGCTATGTTACATAGGCTGAATTTTAATGGCTTTGAAATGTCAGCTTCTTAGGTGGGACCCAGAAGATCACACAGCTATGATACCACTCAGACTCTACCAGGGGAAATTAAGTCCTTTTATATGGGTTGAGTATGTTTTATCTAAAATGCTTGAGATCAGAAGTGTTTCAAATTTTGAACTTTTTCAGATTTTTGAACATTTTACATTATATATACCAGTTGAACATTTGAAATCTGAAAATCCAAAATCCAAAATGCTCTAATGAGCACTACGTTTTTTGTTTTTTTTTTTTTGAGATAAGAGTCTCGCTCTGTTGCCCAGACTGGAGTGCAGTGATGTGATCTCGGCTCACTGCAAACTCTGCCTCCTGGGTTCACGCCATTCTTCTGCCTCGGCCGCCTGAGTAGCTGGGACTACAGGCGCCCACCACCACACCCAGCTTTTTTTTTTTTTTTTTTTTTTTTTTTTTGTATTTTTAGTAGCGACGGGGTTTCACTGTGTTAGCCAGGATGGTTTCGATCTCCTGACCTCGTGATCTGCCTGCCTCGGCCTCCCAAAATGCCGGTATTACAGGCATGAGCCACTGCACCTGGCCAATCAGCACTTTTTTTTTTTTTTTAAATATACTTTAAGTTCTAGGGTACATGTGCACAACGTGCACTACATTTGAGTGTCATGTCAGTGCTCAAAAAATTTTAGATTTTGGAGCATTTCAGATTTCAGATTTTCAGATTTTGGATGCCAACTGTATCTCAAGGGATCTATGAAGCAGGGAAGGGATGAAATCATAATGCTTCCCAGATGTAAAAATGATGCAATTTGTGATATAAATTAACAAGGGCTCTTTTAAAAGCACAATGGATAAATATGTAATAGTGTGCAAGACGAAAACAGACTGATATGTGCTGCTTGTATAAGCTAGCATAACAAGAGCACTGGGCTACTGACCTGAGCTGCTGAGACAATTAGGCATTGGGAAGAAGGTGTGAGGGGTTACTCACAGAAAGAGTGCTTAAGGCCCTGTGTATGGGGTAGTTATCTTCAGATAAGGACAAAACCCAAAGTTGTCTGCCTTGTTTAATAAGATCTCACTTTCAGGGGCCTCCAATTGACCAGAGGAATCTTCAACTCACCTAGAGCTAAAGGTTCAGAAGATGAAAGGGTTTTCACCTCAGCAAAGTGGAACTGATATTGTGGGAGCATTATTGAGTAATGGACCCTCATTCTCACATCAAACATCCCTAACTTTCCAGACACCAGCCTCTCCCAGACAGCTCACTGAAGAAGATAAAGAGGTACAACCAAGACCATGGCTGGAACCTGGATGCTCTGAACAGATAATGGCAATGATGAGGTCTCTGGGGAGGAGTAAGGATATATGTGTGTGCGCGTGTGAAAGAGAGGGGGGAGAGAGGTGGGGAGAGAGAGAGAAAGAGAGAGAGAGAGAGAATGAGAATATGAATGAAGACTCTGGAAAAATACATCTTTTGAAAAAGACAGAATTCTGTGTTCACAGAATCTTATTCTGCCTATGAACACTGTTATTCCCTGACTGGTGGTGGAGTGGCAATCCTGGTGGAAGGACCGACAGGACCAGAAGGAGCCATATTCATATGCCACCTCAGAAACCTCTGTCGTTGCTCACCCATTCTACCTTTAGCTCTCCAAGGTGATCACTGACTTAAATGTCAAAAGGCAGACAAATGCTTCAAATAAAACTAGATGACTCAGACATCCCTTGCAAAAAGGAGTCCTAGAATCAATATGGAAAACACACACACACACATACACATACAGGCATGCATACATGTGTGCATGTATGGAAAACACACACACATACACATACAGGCATGTATACATGTGTGCATACCTTAGTTGTATTCTGTGGATATTTAGACAGATATTTAATAGATACTTAAAGGACAAGTAAACATCCTAGGGCAAGGAATCAAGCTGGAAACTTGCTTCATCCATATGACATTCAGCAAAAGCTGAGAAAAAGGGAAAATAAACTGAAGCAACATCAAGTAAAGACGTTGCCTAAGAAGAGTCCCTTCTATGAAAGCAGATGTTTATACCTAAACATAAACAATGTCAATACCTAAACCATAAAAAACCCAAAACCTCCTAAGCGTTTGCAGCTGAAGTCATTTCCAGCTTTTCATGACTGTCATGGGTAGCTTTGGGGAATATCGTACATGAAGGGAACCTTCTTTCCACTGGAAATCTTGACAATGTGTGGACACAAGAAAAAGGGTGAAGCCTGAGGCATGTGACACATCTTCTGAGGCACCTTGTGGGTGGGGATTTCTCTCAGGAAGAGGCCCAGTAGCTCTCTGTTTGGATGTGACTATTTGCTCTTTTATTAGACTAATATTTGGATTAATACATCTTCTTCTGTGAGTTTCACACAAGTACTCCCTCCTCTTTACCTTGTCTTTTCCCCCAAACACACACTACACACATTCTGCATCAGTAGCTCACCCCCAGTGGGTCAGAGAACTAACTTCCAGCAATCATTTTTCCCCATTACAAGCTGTGGGGAACTGTGTGAGCCTGCAGATTGCTCGGGGCTCCCCTAACAGCCTCACGCTATATGCTGTGTGCCTTGTGCTCATAGAGCATCAAAAGATGCTCAAAGAGTTCAAAAGAGAGCATCATATTGAAGCCCCGGCTCCTTATAAATGCAGTCTGTCATGTTTGAGCAGAGACTCTGAGACAGTTGTAGCTTGTTTTCTTATATTTGGCTACTGCTAAAGTGTGGCCCATGGACCTGCAGCATCGGCAACACCCGACCGTTTGTCAGAAACAGAACCTCAGGCCCCACAACAGAACTGCAGAATCTGAATCTGCAATTTAACAAAGTCCCCAAATGACTTTAGCTGCACATCAAAGTTTGACAATTACTGGTTTATGGCACTTTATCACATGTATTTTATTTAGAAATATTTGCATTAATTACTATAAGCCAAGCACTCTTAAAAATGCATTTTTCGACTCAGGAGGCTGAGGCAGGAAGATGGCTTGAGGCCAGGAGTTTGAGACCAGCCTGGGCAAAATAGTGAGATCCCATCTCTAAAACAGTTTTTAAAAATCAGTCAGGCATAGCGGTGCACACCTGTAGTCTCAGCTACTCACAAGGCTGGCAGAGGACTGCTTGAGCTCAAGAGTTCAAGGCTGCAGTGAGCCATGATCATGTCACTGTACTCAAGCCGAGGCAACAGACCAAGACCTTGACTTAAAAAACAAACAATAAAAACCACGTTTTTCAAATAACTCATTTACTCCTAAGAACAACCCCCTTTATAATTGTATGGTCAATAGATACTATTATGCTTCCATTTTACAGATAAGGAAACCAAGGCATGAAAGTGTGAAGTTTTTGCCCAAAGTTACATGGCCAGTATGGAGTGGAGAGGAGATTAGAACTCCAGAATCCGTTGTATATGCCACAACTCTATGCTGCCTACCCCTCAGACACACACAAGAAATAATTAGAAGGTCCAGGTGTGGGATGGTTCATGCCTGTAATCCCAGGGCTTTGGGGAGGCCAAGTTGGGAGGCCTGCTTGAGTCCAAGAGTTAGAGACTACAGTGAGTTATGATCATGCCACTGCACTCCAGCCTGAGTGACAGAGTGGGGCCCTGTTTCTTAAAAAAACTGTTTTAGTTTTTTAAAAAAGAAATAATTAGAATAGATTTTAAGGATGAACACCTTGCACCAGTAAAAGAAAAAAAAAAATACTCACAGGTGTTTACAACAAGAAGTGTGGAAGCTACAGATTATAGTAGAGTTGCTCTACTCCAAAAGGACTATTCACTGAGGAAGGCATGCAAGAAGTTAAAGGTTTTTCCATCCCATGCCATCGAGCACCCAGGAAAAGCAGGAGTGACGATTTACTAAATAGAGGACACACTAGGTTAAAAATTATTACATATGAATATGTCTTTAGGACACTGTGAATGTAAGTCTGACTGGTAAAGTAAAAGGGTTTAACCTGCATGCCTGAGAACTTTAGCCTGTTAATGCCCACAAAACACATTAGAAACTGAGAGGAAAAGTGAGATTTTAAAAAATGGTATTTTCTTGCTTTACTTTTCAAAGTCAGGCCAAAATACTTTAAAACTAGTTGCAGACCACTGGCAGAGCTAGGCCTCTGGCCTTCTGGAACCATCCATGTAGGGATGTGACTCTGGCTGACCCAGGCATTCACTCACTTTCTACTTTTGTTTCTGAGCCTTGCCTCCTTTTAAAACACCTCACGCACAACTCTGATCTCTAATTTGTCCACAGACTTGGATTTTCCAGGCTATTTGTTTCATAGTTCCCAGGGCAGCATTCAACAGAAACACTGGGAAATAGCACCTCAGGCTGCAATATTTTCCTGGAGCCTCCAGAAAGTGGATTTCATTCCAGCTGAAACAACACCTTCAACACATTTAGAAATGTCATTACAGTATTGTATAGCTATCAGCCTAGAATCTGTGAATTTAGTCAATCTTGAGTCCAGATGGCATGCACAAAGGACAGAGGGCAGTTATATCAGATTCCAACAATATGAGAAAAACCCCAACAGCAATTTGTTCTCCAGTAACTACAGAAAAAGCCTAGAAACTCCTCAAAATATACTTTTTATGTTCATGAAAATAAACTGCTTATGCAAATTTAAAGAAATGTATTAGTAAGCCAATTATGCAAAAAGGCAACATTTTGGGTTAATTTTCAGAAGCAAAAGGACTTCATTGATTCTTTCCACAAATATTTACTGAGTAGTTACAACGTGCCAGGTTACTGTGCTAGGCCTGAGGATTCAATGGTGAACAAAGAGGGACACAGTCTCTGCTCTCATGGAGCTCAAGGTTGGGTGGGCCAAAAAGATGTTAACCAACAATTCCCACGAATGAACGTATCATTACAAATGGAGATAAGTACTTGAACACAAGAAAGATGAGAGGGCCAGGGAAGGCTTAAAAAGTGTACTTTGAGCTGAGTTCACAGGTTGAGAATAGCTGGATGTGTCCAGTGCACAGGAGCTAGATAGGGAGTGAGAGCAGAACACACTGGAGAAACTGAAATTCGGAAAAGAAAAGAGTGGTTGATGCACAGAGAGCCTGGAGGAGAGTGAGCAAGATGAGGTAGGAGAGGAAGCCTTTTGGCCCTGCGTGGTTAAGAATTATGACTCACTTGAAGGGTTGTAAGCAGGGGCAAGGAGAGCAGATTAGCACTTCAAAAGATCTCTCTAGCTACAGTGTGGAGGACTGGATTGGAGGGAAGCCAAAGGAGAGATGGGAAGGCCAGTTAGGAATATCTGAAGTGCTCCAAGTGAGAGAATTAGGGTAATCATAAGGGAGATGGAAAGAAGTAGACAGATCTGAGAGAGATTTAAAAGGTAAAATAATAGGACTTGGTGATGAAATCAACATGGGAGTTCATGGAAAAGGAGAGCTCAAGAATGTTGCCAAGTTTGTTCTGGCTTCCGTAAGTGGGTGTACATGGTCACATTCACTGAGAGAGCAAGCCTGGAAGATTACCTTTTTGTGGGGAGAATCCTGAACCCAATGTTGGACTTGCGGAGTTTAAAATGCCTTCGGAATACCTGGCAGGAGATGATTTATAGGCAGTTGGGTCAGTTAGTTATGCAAGTCTGAGATGCAGAAAAGAGGACCGAGCTGGACATTGACTAAGGGAGTAACTGGCATATACAAAGAGAACTGAAGTTGAAATGTAAATAAGGGACGAAACGTAAATGACCAGAGAGAATGTCTGAGGTTAAAAGAGAAGTGAGCAAAAAATGATGCCTTAAAATATTCTAACACTCAATAGCTAGGTAGAGGAGGATAAGCCTGCAAAGGAGGCAGAAAGGAATGAGCCAGAGAGGTGGGAGAACAGCAAGAAGACTGTAGGGTCTTGGCAGCTAGGAAAAGGGATGCGTCCAGAGGCAGGCAATGGGCAACACAGTCGATGGCTGAAAAGTGATACAAGCAAGTGGAAAACACCCTTTTTATTTACTGACAAGGTCTAGTGACCTTAGCATTGATTCAATGAAGTGACAATAGGGCACCATGAGAGTGACAAATGCCAGAACTGAGTGGGTTGAGGAGTTTATGAGAAGTAAGAAAACAGAGACAGTAAGTATAGACAATCAAACAACATCAAGTAGGAAACTCAATTAGACTAAAAGCCAAAGTCCTCACAATAATCTGCAAGGCCATAAAATCTGCCCCCTCACTACTTCACTTTCTACTACTCTTCTTTTCTCACTCCAGCCACACTGGCCCGCTTATTCTTTGAATGCATCAGCTTCCACCTCATGGCTTTTGCCTTTGCTGTTCCTTTAATCAGGAACTTTCTTCCTCCACAGAAATAAATGGCTGCTCCCTAGCCCTCAGATCTTTGCCCCCGAAATTATTTTCTCATCAAGGCCTCACCTAACTACTTCGTTTAATATTAAAATTAGCCTCTCATCCCTGAACTCCCTTCACTGTTCCCTTCCCTGCCTTTATTTGGTATTTCTTACTATCTAACATATCATGCTTTGTTTTGTGTTTATTTATCTCACCTCCTGTCCCATGTAAGTTTCTTAAGGGCAGAACACTTTGGCTATTTTGTTCACTCCTATATTCTCAATGCTTAGAAGAGTAGTACATAGTAAGCACTCAACAAATGTACGTTGAATAAAATATTTGAATAAATTAAATAACTTTAACATATACTATCAAATAGCAACAAGAAAAAAAAGGCAAAAAAAAAGCTCCACTCAGGACAGCAACAAAATGTAGGGGGAAAAACAGAGAAACAAAATAAAATGAAAAATAAAGCATAAGTTGATTATATTAGGAAAACCACTGACTGACATAAGAAAGAATAAATAGAGAGACATATAATCCCTCTTAGCAAAAAATTGGCTTGCAGAAATATCAATTCTCTTTACATCAATTTAGAAATGTATCCTATTTCCAATTAAAATTCAATGGAATCTTAAAGTCCTCTTGGGAGGAAAAATATGCCTGAAAATAGCCAAGATGGTTTTTTTTGTGGGGTGGAGGGAGACAATGAGGAAGGGAGGCCACATAAAATATTAAACCATATTATAAAGCAACAGTATTGAGCTAAGAACAGATAGATCAAGAAAAAAAAAAGTAAGATCCATAATGAGATGCAAACGTATGTTCTTCAAAGTTGTACACACATTACATTATGTATTTTCAAGTCAGTAGAGATTCATCACATGGAATTAGGAAAAATAGTTAAACATTTGGGGGAAAATTATGTTTTCTATCATGTGCTAAAAATTCATATACACAAAAATTCCTGAGGCATTAGATATTTAACTCCAAAATAAACCCATAAAATAGCTATAAGAAAATAATGTCAATATTTATCTACTGAGCTCAGTAGAGACAGTTTTAACATATCCAAAAGGAAAAATGAAGAAAAAGATTGACAGTGACAGATTTGACTGCATAAGCATTTAAAGCTTATATTTTGCAAAAGGTATCACAAAATTTAAAAGAAGACAAACATTTTAGGAAAATATTTGCAACCTGACAAAAGATTAGTATCTCTAATATACAAGGACCTCTTAGAAATCAAAAAGAAAAATACAAATTCCTAACAGAAAAAAGTGAGCAAAAAGAAAATTCACAAATTAGAAATACAGTCAATAAGTAAATGAAAAAGACATCCAAACTCACTAGGATTCAAAGAAATGTAAAGTTAAATAATGTTATACCATATTCAGATGTTAGATGATGGAGGTTTAGAAAGGTTATAATAGTTAATGTTACTGAATACACAAGAAAATGGGCACTCTTATAGACTGCTGATGGTAAACTCTGAAAAGCAATTAGGAATCCATTAACCCAGAATTTTTTTTTTTTAATTTTTTTTTTTTAGATGGAGTCTCGCTCTGTTGCCCAGGCTGGAGTGCGGTGGCGCGATCTCGGCTCACTGCAACCTCTGCCTCTCACGTTCAAGCAATTCCCCTGCCTCGGCCTCCCGGGTAGCTGGGACTATAGGCACCTGCCACCACGCCTAGCTAATTTTTTTATTTTTTTTAGTAGAGACAGGGTTTCACCATATTGGCCAGACTGGTCTCCAACTTCTGACCTTGTGATCCACCCGCCTCGACTCCCAAAGTGCTAGGATTACAGGCATAAGTCATCGTGCCCAGCCCAACCCAGATATTAAGAGAGGATGTGTTCATTTGCTAGGGCCACCATAACAAAGTACCATAGACCGAGTGGCTTAAACAATACACATTTATTTTCTCTTGATTCTGAAGGTTACAATTCCAAGATCAAGGTGTCGGCAGGGTTGGTTTCATTGTGAGGCCTCTCTCTCCTTGGTGACAGATGGCTGTCTTCTCCATTTGTTGTCCCATGGTCTTCCCTCTGTGCATGTCTGTGTTCTAATCTGTATGTGTCTGTGCCTGATCTACATGTTTCTGTGGCTCTGGTCTGTGGAAGGGAGTCAGAGCAGCAGGGAACAGTGTGAGCCATAGCTAGAGTCAATCTGGCTGGAAGCAAAGAAAGAGGCTGAGATCTAGGAGGGTACGTGAAGTTGAGTGGCCATTCTGAGCACGGTACATACTTCTTGCAACAAACTTACCCCTAACTAGAATAATATTCACCAATAAAGCCTACTTGATTATTTATTCTCCTTTTCCTGAACCTTCCTAAGCAGTTTGATTTTTATTTGTTTATGCATGTGTATACTTATTGCCTAAGACAAAATACTCCTTAAGGTCAGAAGTTATAATATATTCATCTTTGTATTCCTCCGTGCCTACAGTGTACATTGAATGAATATTTAACAATAAAAATTAATATTCTTAAATTCGTTCTGCTCTGACAGTTATCAGATTCTATAACTATGGAAGATTTAGGAGGTAATCTGTAAAGTAACTATTGATTGTGAATAGCAAATTATTCCTTTTAGAGAAGCTATAATTTATATTAACAAAATAAGGGGCTTTAACTAATTTACAAGATCAGAATGCAATATTTTTTGTGATATCCTCATTCCATATTATTTCACAGATGGTAATTCTGGAAGCATGTAAGCATATGGTTAAAGACAGATTAACATGGTGCAGAGTTTTCCTCTATTTTAGGAATGAGAAAAATCAAAATACTATTTGGGAGTGTGGAGTACCGTATTTTGTCTTAAGGTAATATTAATCTATTGGTTCATTCATTCAATGTTGATTTAGCATCTAATCAACGCATGATGTCAGGTGGTGTGAGAAATACAAAGACATTGTTGCATTCATGAAGCTTACACTCTAGCAGGTGAAAGAAGCAGAATAGAAATTACCATAATACAAGTTAGTATTGGGTAAGTTCTTTATTTTTATTCTATTATTACTTCTAAATTTCAGTTTACTGTGACTACCTAGTAACTAACCATAGATGGATAGCCTATGAAAAGTAGACCACAAAATACTAATTTAAGAATCTCTTTCTAACTTTTATATACCTTGGAGTAGTCAAAATAAAACTGGCTGGGTGCAGTGGCTCACACCTGTAATCCCAGCACTTTGGGAGGACAAGACAGGAGGATCACGTGAGTACGGGAGTTTGAGACCAGCCTGGGCAACACAGTGAGACCCCATCTCCAGAAAAAATTTTAAACTAGCTGGGTATGGGGGTGCATGCCTCTAGTCCCAGTTACTTGGAAGCCTGATGCGAAAGGGTTACTTGAGCCCAGGAGTGTGAGGCTGCAGTGGGCTATAATCACACTACTATGCTCTAGCCTGGATGACAAAGCAAGACCCTGTCTCAAAACAAAACAAAACAAAACAAAACTATGTGGGCAACTGTCCATCAATTTTTCAATAACAACTATAACACAAAATTGTAAGTAGTTTTTAGGTTTACTCTATCTCATAACCTTCACTTAAGAATTGACAAAAAATCCTAACCAAGAGTTCAATGCTTTTGAAAACACTATTACTGCAGGGAATTGAAGGAATTGGATAATAATGACTACTACTAAAGAGAAACTACGGATTTATCAGGGTTAGTTCATGAACAACCAGACAGTTGCCCAATAGAGACTAACTTAAACAGCATGCCTTTCCGTAAGAATATGCTACCACTAAAATCCTGAGCTGGTACCTACAATCCATAAAAATCAAAGTATTTCAGTCCTGAAAAAGCTAATCGAAAAAATCCCAGAAGAAGAAAATGATACTGATTAGAAAGTGATGTAAGACTTATCTAAAGTTACATGACCAGTTAGTAGCAGGGGCACTAAATTTTGGTCACATTGATCTTTTAGATTAGGTAAAATGCACCTAATATGTATTTTCAAAATACAAATTCCTCAGTTAAATTGGACAAAAAGTTGATAAACCTTTTTCTATAAATTATGAAGCATTTGAAATGTTTCTATTAAGTGTTGAGCACTGAGGTTACAAAGGCAAAAGACAAGAAAGCATGGTCTCTGCCTTGAGTATGGGGAGAAAGGAAATGAAAACTATGAGAATATCCAGTGTGAGCAGTGCTGGTGTAGGAGTATGTGCAAGGTGCTAGGGCATCAGGAAAGTGTACACAGAGGAGCAGCTATATGGAAACAGCCTAGAAAAAATGAGAGGGTGCTCATCAGACAGGTAAGGGGGAGAGAAAGGCACTTACGGGAAGCTGCAGGTGCACAGCACCGATGCTTGGAGCAGCCTGGCACGCTGCAGTGAGACAGGAATGCAGCAAGAGATAATGCTGGAGGGGGAGTGGAGTCACCGTGCCAGACGGGCAGGGCCTTAAATTAAACGCCCCTAGAAGGAGTCTGAACTTATCTGTAAGGAACAGGCAACTGTTGAAGGATTTTAGGAAGAGCTGCCTGCTCAGTTCTGTGTTATAGAAAAATGACTTCAGTGTCAGTGCTGAGAGTCCTGGAGAGGGCAAGCCTGCAGATTAGAGCACTAGGATAATACTCCTGGTTAGAGATGAAGTAGCTTAGGAAACCAAAAAGGGAGACAGGGATAAGCCACACTGATTTCATCCTTTGCCTATAATAAATATAAAACTGCCAACACATTTTCAGAAGAGGAAATACCTCCCCAACAATTTTCTCAGAGACTTTCATCCCATTTATTACTGTGAAGTAAAGTCAGCTTAAGACTACATCACATAAGATTGAACAAATAAAGCCCTTTCTTGAAAGCATTAACCTCTAATGTAGAATATTTTGTTAAGCTTCTCATTTCTCAGAAAGAAGTTCTGAAATTTTATTATAAATAAATGCAAAATTCTGATATTTAAAGGAAATGCAGCCACATCGTTATGAAAATGCTTCCCTCCACCCCATCTATTTTCTCACTTCATTTATACTACAAATTTGGGCATGTGGATGTTTTAAATAATAGACAACAGGTGTACTAAACAATGTCACTTGCCATAATATTGAATAGATGCCCAATTAACACCAACATTAAGTCTAAATGCTCTTTCAAGTATCTTCTATATCATTGATGTGAATGTTTTAAATAATTAAACACAAAGCTCATATATAGAGAATTTTCCAAGCAACAGTTTCACAAGTAAATATTCAACTGAGAGTTATATCAGACAAACATTTAATGCTTACTAGTTACACTTAATGCTTATTAGTCACCGTATTTAAAAGCATTATTAAAAAGTAATGGTCTCCAGTAAAGGCTAACATGGGATAATTCAAAAATCTGCATTATTGTAATTTTGTATTGAACTGTACTTTTTATTCTCTACATGCTTTAAAAGACAAATGCATTAAATTGTACACTGAAAAAGTAAATAAATAAGTATATATATTTTGGCAAATTTAAAAAAAAAAGAAAATGCAAATAAAATTTCCTACTGTAAAGTTCTTCCAAAAAAAAAAAAAGCTTATTAGTCAATCTAGAAACTTGTTCAATTTACTTTTTCACTTTGTTAGGTGACAGGGATCCAAATATTTGAAAAAGTAATAGGTCCAGAGTCCTTCTACCTACCCATCTTTTTTTCTCCCATCAGTTAGAGTCATCGATAATCAATGGCATAAATTTAGTAATGACTCATTTACATATTTAAACTGGCATTTTGAAGTGACAATGAGAAGCTGACAATTAACTGTTCTCTAAGGAAATGCCCTTTCTCTCCATATGGTTTCCACTCTGAGACTAAGAATTAAAGAGATTTTTCAATTTATGGAACAACAGAGAGTCTCTCCAGCTGAGACTCCCATGTCATTTCATTTAGAATGCAAATCCCAACATTTTAAATGTCATTCCTACTGATGTTAAGAAGGCAGTTATAAAATGAAAAATCACCCTCACCATAGAGCTTTGGTAAATTAAAAAGTAAAGAACTTTAAGACTTTAAGGGAAAATAAGTTTTCTCGTGTTAGCTAGGCCGCATGTATGGTGGGAAATACCCCCAAGAAGCCATGTTACCTTAGCTCCTCACCTTAAAATGAAAATACTAATTCCTGTTGCAAAGATTACATAAGATAATGTATGGTCTGATTGTAAACTATAAAGGTTTGTGTAAACATATGCCATTATTACTTTAGACTTCCACTGATATTTGACTCAAAATAAAAAGACTGTAAAATGGCCTTGTGGGCCAGAGGAAAAATCAAAAGTACCCTGAAAAACATAGTTACTAAAAATGCATGTGAACGAATTCATTTACAGATTCAACACAATCCTTATAAAACTCTCAGCCATGCTTTTTGAAAAGATTGAAAACTAATCCTAAAATTCATATCAATACTCAAGGGACCAACCACAGACTAAAAATCTTGAAAAAGAAGAACAAAGTTGGACAATTCGTATTTCCCGATTTCAAAACTTAGAACACAGCAACAGTAATCAAGACAGTATGGTACTAGTATAAGGATAGGCACACAGAGCAATGGAAAGGACTTGAGAGTTCAGAAATACATTCTTACATGTATGGTCTATTGATTTTTGACAAGGGTGTCAAGAAAATGGGAAAAAGACTAGTACTTTCAACAAATGGCTGTTGACAACTGAATATGCACATTCAAAGGGATCCTTTCTTCACACCATACACAAAAATGAACTCAAATGGATCATAGACTTAAGTATAAGAGCTAAAACTATAAAACTCTTAGAAGAAAACATTTAAATTCTTTCTGACCTTTAGTTAGACAAAGCCTTTTTAGCGACAGTATCAAAACACAAGCAATAAATGCCACAGAATGTACAATGTCCATAGCAGGCAAGTCTAGAGAGGCAGTAGACTACTGGTTGCCTAGGGCTGGAGTGGTTGGGGGAAATAGGGATGACCACTAATGGGTTTCATTTTGAGGTGATGAAACTATTCTAAAATTGGTTGCAATGATTGTTACTCTGAATATATGAGACCATTGAATTATATGCTTTAAATGGGTTAATTGTGTAGTATGTCAATTATATCTCAATAAAGCTAGTTAAATATAACTTAAAGAAATGTATGTGAAAAGCTGCATCGGGTAGTGGTCATGACCTTCATTTGTTAAACATGAGTTTGAATTCAGGTCCTACTGACTGTGGAATCTTGAGCAAATAACAATAATTCTGAGTCTGTTTTTCTTATCTTTAAATTCTGTAATAAAAATTCCTTTCTCAAAGGAATGAGTATTAAATGAGATCATGCAGACTAAGTGCTTACTTGGCACAGCCTAGCATACAGTGAGCACTCAATAATATTAGCTATTAAAAGAAGAGACATATGGGCCTAGACTGTAGGTAATTGCTAAAAACAAAACAAAACAAAAACCAGTAAGTTGGTTGAGGCATTTCTGTAAATGTTATTTGTTAAATTATATATAAACTTAATAATAAACAGGGTGCTTCCAAATAGGCAGGCTCACTTCGAAACACTCAATAAAAAGAGAAAGGTCATAATCATAGGTCCTAACAGAAATACGGAGGCTGGATTTACCTTTTCACCTAAAACAGCTAGAAAACCAGACAAAATACATGAAATAATGATTTTCAGACATTATATAACAGCATAAGAATACATTCCATGAGTAAAGGGCAACAAGCAAGGTGGGCCTACACTTATATCAACTTGCTGCCTGGAGGCAGTCTATCGGCCGCAGAACAGGAGGGAAAATTCAGACTGCACCCAGTGGTCTCACTGAGTTGAGGGGAGAGAGAACAAAATTCAGGGAAGGCAGGCAGATTAAATTTGTGGTGCAAAGGGAAGAGGAAGGAATGCTTTAGATAAGAGGAGCTCCACAGATGTGAAGAGTAGGCTAATTTAAATTAGCCCTAGTCTAAAGACTCCTCTGGTCATGCCAAACAAAGTTTAAAGGCAAGCTTCCAAAAGAGCCAAACTCAACTGCAAGCCACAACAAAGTACAGAAATACAATACAAAAACCAGCATCCAACAAGTTAATACATCTGGTATCCAATTAAATGTAACTAGGCTTGCAAAGAAGCAGAAAACAGTTCCATAACCATGAGAAAAATCAATCATTAAACCCAGAAATGATAGACATGATGGAATTGGCAGATAAGAATTTAAAAGTTATAAATATGCTCCATATGTTCAAATGGAACTTCTAGAGGTAAAAAATACAATATGAATACAATATGAAAAATGCAATATCACTCCACTTTTTGGTGATGACACTAAGACAGAGGCAGGGTCTGGTGCCAACTCATATAGTAGCAGAGCCAACTTTCCTGGCTCTGATCCAGGGCTCTTTCCACTATGCTGCAGAGAAATAACATGATCTGACAGACACTTTAGTTGGATACTGGCTGCTGTATGCCTGGGCCTTAGGTGGAATGTTGAGGGAGCAACGGTAGAAGTAGGAGTCTGTTACAATAGACTTGGTGACAAACAAGTGATGGTTTGGACCTCAGTGGTAGAAAGGAAGATGGTAAGAAACAGTTGAATATTAGGTATATTTTAAAGAGTTGGTAGGGTTGCTGATGGGTTGGATGTAGCACTTGCAAAGAGGAGAATGCAAGAAGACTTCAAGTTTTTAACTTGAACCTCTAGCAAGGGAGTAGCCATTTACTGTAATGGAGAAAACTGAGAGAGGAGCAGCTTGGGGAGAGGAGTCACGAATTCGGTTCTGTACATGGTAAGCTTGGGATGCCATCAGACATGGAAGTCAAGTGTGCAGTTATTGCATATAGCTGTCTGAAATTCAAGGGAGAGATTGAAGTTAGAGATATGGGAAGAGTAAAGATGGTGGACAAATGACTAAAGTTTGGAAGCTCTGGGCTTTAAGGGTCTTTAGATAAGAGGAATCTGTGATCCGATAATGTGGCATCATGTTCCTCAGGCAAAGCAGTCTCTTGCCAGTCTCAAAAGAGTCCTTCTTATCATTATGGCTTCTCACACTATTTGTCAGGATTATCCACTCTCTTTCCCTGTGTTTCTGCAGTATCTGTCTCGTATGGCTACTGTGAGTATTACGTAAGCTATATGAATATCTGGTAAGCACTCCATACGTGTTAGCTGTATCTTATCTGAAACAGATAATCCTGTTTCTCAAAAGTAATATGGTTTCACTTGTATGTGAATGCTCATAATGCCTTTATTTACAATAGCCTAAACCTAGATACAACCTAAATGTCCATCAACTAATGAATGGATAAACAAATTGTGGTACCTTCATACAATGAAATGTTAGTAATAAAAAGGAACTACTGATACATGTAAAAGTATGCATGAATTTCACAAGCATGACATTGCTCAAAAAAAAGTCAGATGCAAAAATAATACATGCTGTATGATTCCATTTATGTGAAATACTAAAAGACAAATCTAATCTGTAGTGACAGAAAGCAGATCAGTGGTTGCAGGGGACTGGGTTTGGGGTAGCAATTGACTAGGAAGGGGCACAGGAAACTTGTGTTATGAAAATCAATTGAATTATGAAATTCAATTGTGGTGGTGGTTATAGGGGTATATACATTTGCCAAAACTCATTGAAATATATACTTTAAATGGGTTCCTTTTATAGCATGTCAGTAAATCAGAGAATATTGCATATCAGTTAGTGCTCCTCAAAAGTAATATGGTTTCACTTGTATGTGAATGTTCATAATGCCAATGTGTCCTCTTCAAAATTCTCTCCCATGTTACTGTACAATCCTAAATAGGGATCTATTTTTTATCTTGAGCTACCTCAAGGGGAGTTCTGTAGGGTGTTTTTTTAACCTAATTAAAAAATGAAATAGGATCATATTTTTCTTTGACTTATCTTGGTAGGCTGATTACTTTATGGCTGGTCTTAGGATTTTAATGGTTTCTCTTTTTTCTTCTTTATTGTTCCACTTAGGTTCAGATTATACTTTTCTTAGTGACACTATGGCTTCATTGTAGCTTTGAGGCTTTCAGTGCTATTCAGTTTCTTTGATGCTTGGCTTTGGTTATGCTGCTGTTTCAATCTCACAAAGGCTCTCTTTTAAAAATTGTGTTCCAGAGTTACTGCTTCCAAGAAGAAAAAATATATTGCAGGTTTTATACTTATGTCACAAGAATCTACTTTGCCATAAGGAATGTAGAGGTCATAGTCTTTCTGTTCCATTTATCTTTGGTTCAAGTGACTCTTTCAACCCTTTCAAAGTCAGATGACTTTTCTCTCTTGCCTCCCCAAGTTCAATTTCTGCTAACACTGAATAAGGGTGAATAGTAGATTATGTTTAAGATGTATATAAATTTGTAGTTCTTTAGTTAAGCAAACTACCATATTCTCCATTAAATCTGAAAACCTTTTGTTGTTTATAGTTGTTGTTGCTGCTGTTGTTTAAGGAGGACTGAGCAAAGTGCCTGCAAGCAATTTTAGGTCATATATTTCACTGATAACTTCAGTTTTGACTAATTCTCTAATAACACAGTATATGGAGCAATGAAGGTGTTTATTCTAGCATTATAGAAAATATCATATTTCAAAACTTCTAAGATGCACAGTTTAACACTGTGAAATCTGAATGTTTCTTAAAATTTATTGGCCTTGTGCCAACACAGTTACCATTGCCTGTTCTGCGTGAATCAGGTTGTTATTCCTTGTAAAATGGACTAGATAACTGCAAACCTCAGGGCTTCCTAAAGAATACAAGTCGTGGTTATTGTCTGAGAAACTTCCATCAACATCTTCCAGTAAGATCAGGAGGGTCAACATCAATACTTGCAGAAAGTGTGTAGGCATCTTAGAAGAAAATACTATAGAAAATAGTATGCTGCATACCTAAATATTTTAATGTCACAGAGGTTGATGTGAAACACAACATCAATATCTAAATCAAAAAGTGATTTGGAAGACTTGGATTTTATTATTTTTATTTATTTTATTTTATTTCAGACAGGGTCTTGCTCTGTTGCCCAGGCTGAATGCAGTGGGTATTCACAACTCACTGCAGCCTTGACCTCCCAGGCTCACGTGATGCTCCCACCTCAGCCTCCTGAGTAGCCGGGACTACAGGTTCAGGCTACCATGCCTGGCTAATCTTTGTAATTTCTTTGTAAAGACACAGTTTCTCCATGTTGCTCAGGCTCGTCTTGAACTCCTAGGTTCAAGAGATCCACCTGACTCAGCCTCCCAAAGTGCTGGGATTGCAGGCATGAGCCACTGCAGCTGGCCAAGACTTGGATTTTAAATGTGAAAAGGTTTTAGAATTATTTTAAACAATGTGATTAGCCTATTTCCCTTTTTATATATGTACAAGAGTGCAATATGATAAAAATCTATAACTTAACAATTTTAAGGGAGTCCTTTCAGTAAGAATTTTAAAATTCTAAGTAGTAAGAATTATTTTGCCATAGTTTAATTGGTATATAAAATAATGGTTTGTCCTAGTCTTTGGCAACTTAGATTTAATGAAATTCTAAAACAAATAAATAAAAACTATCTAAATAGTCAACAACAGGACAATAATTAAATTAATTAAATAAATAATGAGATCACAACAAATATAAATTTTTTTGGCCGAGCGTGGTGGTTCATGCCTATAATCCCAGCACTTTGGGAGGCCGAGGTGGGTGGATCACGAGGTCAGAAGTTTGAGACCAGCCTGGCAAACATGGTGAAATCCCATCTCTACTAAAAATGCAAAAAAATTAGCCAGGCATGGTGGTGTGCACCTATAGTCCCAGCTACTCAGGAGGCTGAGGCAGAGGAATTGCTTGAACCCGGGAGGCAGAAGTTGCAGTGAGCCAAAATTGTGCCACTTTACTCCAGCCTAGGTGACAGAGTGAGACTCCATCTCAAAAAAATAAAAAATAAAAATAGGGGGGCACACCCAAGATGCCCGAAAAGAAACAGCTCCAGCCTCCAGCTCCCAGCGTGAGCGACACAGAAGACGGGTGATTTCTGCATTTTCACCTGAGGTACCAGGTTCATCTCACGGGGGCATGTCGGACAGTTGGTGCTGGTCTGCAGGTGCAGCCCAACCTACCAGAGCTGAAGCAGGGCATTGCTTCACCTGGGAAGCGCAAGGGGGAAGGGAATTCCTTTCCCTAACCAAAGGAAATTGAGACACACAACACCTGGAAAATCGGGTATCTCCCACCCTAATACTGCGCTTTACCAAGGGTCTTAGTAAACGGCACTCCAGGAGATTATATCCCACACCTGGCCCAGAGGGTCCCACGCCCATGGAGCCTCCCTCATTGCTAGCACAGCAGTCTGAGATCTAACTGCAAGGCAGCAGCGAGGCTGGGGGAAGGACGCCCGCCACTGCAGAGGTTTAAGTAGGTAAACAAAGCCACTGGGAAGCTTGAATTGGGTGGAGCCCACCACAGCTCAAGGAGGCCTGCCTGCCTCTGTAGACTCCACCTCTGGGGACAGGGCATAGCTAAACAAAAAGCAGCAGAAACAGCAGAGGTAAATGTCCCTATCTGACAGCTTTGAAGAGAGCAGTGGATCTCCCAGCACAGAAGCTGAGATCTGAGAACGGATAGACTGCCTGCTCAAGTGGGTCCCTGACCCCTGAGTAGCCTAACTGGGAGACATCCCCCACTAGGTGCAGACCGACACCTCACACCTCACACGGCTGTGTACACCCCTGAGAAGAAGCTTCCAGAGCAAGAATCAGACAGCAACACTCGCTGTGCAGCAATATTATATCTTCTGCAGCCTCTGTTGCTGATACCCAGGCAAACAGGGTCTGGAGTGGACCTCAAGCAATCTCCAACAGACCTACAGCTGAGGGTCCTGACTGTTAGAAGGAAAACTAACAAACAGAAAGGACACCCACACCAAAACCCCATCAGAACGTCACCATCATCAAAGACCAAAGGCAGATAAAATCACAAAGATGGGGAAAAAGCAGTGCAGAAAAGCTGGAAATTCAAAAAATCAGAGCACATCTCCCTCGCCAAAGGAACGCAGCTCATCATCAGCAATGGAACAAAGCTGGATGGAGAATGACTTTGACGAGCTGAGAGAAGGCGGCTTCAGTCCATCAAACTACTCAGAGCTAAAGGAGGAACTACAAAACCAGCGCAAAGAAACTAAAAACTTTGAAAAAAGATTTGGCGAATGGCTAACTAGAATAACCAATGTAGAGAAGTCCTTAAAAGAACTGATAGAGATGAAAACCATAACACGAGAACTACGTGACAAATGCACAAGCTTCAGTAACCGACTCGATCAACAGGAAGAAAGAGTATCAGTGATTGAAGATCAAATGAATGAAATGAAGCGAGAAGAGAAGTGTAGAGAAAAAAAGAGTAAAAAGAAATGAACAAAGCCTCCAAGAAATATGGGATTTTGTGAAAAGACCAAATCTATGTCTGATTGGGGTGCCTGAAAGTGACAGGGAAAATGGAACCAAGTTGGAAAACACTCTGCAGGATATCATCCAGGAGAACTTCCCCAACCTAGTAAGGCAAGCCAACATTCAAATTCAGGAAATACAGAGAACGCCACGAAGATACTCCTCGAGAAGAGCAACTCCAAGACACATAATTGTCAGATTCACCAAAGTTGAAATGAAGCAAAAAATGTTAAGGGCAGCCAGAGAGAAAGGTCAGGTTACCCACAAAGGGAAGCCCATCAGACTAACAGCAGATATCTCGGCAGAAACTCTCCAAGCCAGAGGAGAGTGGGGGCCAATATTCAACATTCTTAAAGAAAAGAATTTTTAACCCAAAAGTTCATATCCAGCCAAATTAAGTTTCATAAGTGAAGGAGAAATAAAATCCTTTACAGATAAGCAAATGCTTAGAGATTTTGTCACCACCAGGCCTGCCCTACAGGAGACCCTGAAGGAAGCACTAAATATGGAAAGGAACAACTAGTACCAACCACTGCAAAAACATGCCAAAATGTAAAGACCATCGAGGCTA
Source organism: Chlorocebus sabaeus (assembly GCF_047675955.1). Classification (NCBI taxonomy): domain Eukaryota; kingdom Metazoa; phylum Chordata; class Mammalia; order Primates; family Cercopithecidae; genus Chlorocebus; species Chlorocebus sabaeus. The sequence continues at coordinate 68,508,028 of NC_132926.1, read as the reverse complement.
GAAAAAACTGCACCAACTAATGAGGAAAATAACCAGCTAATATCACAATGACAGGATCAAGTTCACACATAACAATATTAACCTTAAATGTAAATGGACTAAATGGTCCAATTAAAAGACACAGACTGGCAAGTTGGATAAAGAGTCAAGACCCATCAGTTTGCTATATTCAGGAGACCCATCTCACGTGCAGAGACACACATAGGCTCAAAATAAAGGGATGGAGGAAGATCTACCAAGCAAATGGAGAACAAAAAGCAAGAAATGGGGAAAGGATTTCCTATTTAATAAATGGTGCTGGGAAAATTGGCTAGCCATAAGCAGAAAGCTGAAACTGGATCCTTTCCTTACTCCTTATACGAAAATTAATTCAAGATGGATTAGCGACTTAAATGTTAGACCTAATACCATAAAAACCCTAGAAGAAAACCTAGGTAATACCATTCGGGACATAGGCACGGGTAAGGATTTCATGTCTAAAACACCAAAAGCAATGGCAACAAAAGCCAAAAGTGACAAATGGGATCTAATTAAACTAAAGAGCTTCTGCACAGCAAAAGAAACTACCATCAGAGTGAACAGGCAACCTACAGAATGGGAGAAAATTTTTGCAATCTACTCATCTGACAAAGGGCTAATATCCAGAGCCTACAAAGAACTCAAACAACCCCATCAAAAAGTGGGCAAAGGATATGAACAGACATTTCTCAAAAGAAGACGTTCATACAGCCAACAGACACATGAAAAAATGCTCGTCATCACTGGCCATCAGAGAAATGCAAATCAAAACCACAATGAGATACCATCTCACACCAGTTAGAATGGCGATCATTAAAAACTCAGGAAACAACAGGTGCTGGAGAGGATGTGGAGAAATAGGAACACTTTTACACTGTTGGTGGGATTGTAAACTAGTTCAACCATTATGGAAAACAGTATGGCGATTCCTCAAGGATCTAGAACTAGAAATATCATATGACCCAGCCATCCCATTCCTGGGGATATACCCAAAGGATTATAAGTCATGCTGCTCTAAAGACACGTGCACACGTGTGTTTATTGCGGCACTATTCACAATAGCAAAGACTTGGAATCAACCCAAATGTCCATCAGTGACAGACTGGATTAAGAAAATGTGGCACATATACACCATGGAATACTTTGCAGCCATAAAAAAGGATGAGTTCGTGTCCTTTGTAGGGACATGGATGCCGCTGGAAACCATCATTCTCAGCAAACTATCGCAAGAACAGAAAACCAAATACCGCATGTTCTCACTCATAGGTGGGAATTGAACAATGAGACCACTTGGACACGGGAAGGGGTACATCACACACTGGGGCCTGTTGTGGGGAGGGGGTAGGGGGAAGGGGCATCATTAGGAGATATACCTAATGTAAATGACGAGTTAATGGGTACAGCACACCAACATGGCACAAGTATACATATGTAACAAACCTGCACGTTGTACACATGTACCCTAGAACTTAAAGTATTAAAAAAAAAAAAAAAGAAAAAGAAATGAGGGCAAAATAAATAAATAAATAAATCATAAATCTTTTTTAACAGCCTTGTTGAGTTATATAATTCACATACCATAATGTTCACCCATTGTTTTTTACTATATTCACAGAGCTGTAAAACTATTACCAAAATCAATTTTAGAACACTTTTATCATTTCAAAACAAGAAATCCTATACTCTTTAGCTCTCATTCATCTATTCTTCCCATTACCCACAAACCTGAGTAATCACTAATCCACTTTCTAGCTCTATAAAACTGTTTACTCTAGACATTTCACATAAATGAAATAATATAACATGTAGCCTTTTGTGACTGGGTTATTTCACTTAGCATTAATGTTTTCAAGGTTCATCCTTGTTGTAGCATGTATTAATACCTCATTCCTTTTGATGGCTGAAAAATATTCCATTATATGGATACATCACATCTTGTTTATTCATTCATCAGATGATGAACATTTGGGTGCATCTTTTGACTATTATAAATAACATTGTTATGAACATTTATTTTCAGTTCTCCTAGCTGTATATCTAGGAGTAGCATTGCTGGGGTTATACACCAATTCTGCGTCTATGTTTTAGAGGAATTGTTAGAGTGTTTTCCAGAGTAGCTGCATCATTTCACATTGCTATCAGCAATATATAAGGGTTCTGATTTCTTTACATCCTTGTCAACACTTATTATTTTCTGACTTTTTGATTATAGTCTTCCTAGTGGGTATAAAGTAGAATCCCATGGTAGTTTTGATTTGCATTTCCCTAGTGGTTAATGATGTTGAGCATCTATCTTTTCATGTGCATATTGGCTATGTGTATGTCTTCCTTGGAGAAATGTCTATTCAGATCCTTTGTCCATTTTTAAATTGAGTTATTTGTCTTTTTATTATTAAGTGTTCTTTATAAATTCTAAATACTAGTCCTTTATCAGATGTACAATTTGTAAATATTTTCTCCCATTCTGCAGCTTTCACTCTTTTGATAGTGTTTTTTGAAGCATAAACTTAAAAAATTTGCAGAAGCCCAATTTATCAATTTTTTCTTTTGTAGCTTGTGCTTTTGGTGTCACATGTAAGAATCCATTGTCAAATTGAAGTTCACAAAGATTTAGCTCTATTTTTTCTTCTAAGAGTTTAATAGTTTTAGTTCTTATATTTAAGTTTTTGATACATTTTGAGGTGATTTTGTAGACAGTGTGAGGAAAGTGTCTAATTTCATTCTTTTATATATGACTATCCAGTTGTCCCAGTATCATTTCTCAAAAGATGATTTTTCCCCCATTTTACCCTTGACCTTGGCATTCTTAATCTTGGTGCTTTTGTTGAAAATCAATTGACATGAATATGTAGGTTTATCCCTGGACTTTCAATTATATTCCATTGACCTATTTGTCTATCATTATGCTAGTACCATACTATCTTAATTACTGTCGCTTTGGAGCAAGTTTTGAAATTAGAAAACATGAATCCTCCAACTTTGTTCTTTTTCAAGATTGTTTTGACTCTTCTGGGTCCTTTGAGTTTCCTCATGAATTTTTAGATCAGTTCATCAATTTCTGCAAAAAAACAGCAGCTGGTATTCTGAGAAGGATTGCATTGATTCTGTAAATCAATTTGGGAAGTATGGCCATCTTAACAATCTTGAGTTTTCCCATCCACGAACATGTGATTTTTTTCCATTTATCCAATCATTTTTAATGTACCCATAGAGGAATGGCATGATGCAAATATATCACTGGGAAAATAGAAATAATATCCCTTGGTTATGGGATTAGAGATAATTTTGATTTTATTTTTGTATATTTCCATGTTTTTCCAAATTTTCAACAACAAGAGTATCTTTTATATAACCCAAAAGAAGTTATTTTTAAAGAAAAAATATCTTTAATAAAATATACACATATCCTCAAAGACCTGAAGACAGAAATACCATTCAACCCAGCAGTCCCATTACTAGATATATACTCAAAGGAACATAAATCGTTGTATTATAAAGACGCACCTGTATGTTCACTGCAGCACTGTTCACAATAGTAAAGACATGGACTCAACCTAAATGCCCATCGATGATAGACAAGACAAAGAAAGTGTGGTACATATACACCATGTAATACTACACAGTCATAAAAAAGAACTAGATCACGTCCTTTGCAGGGACATGGATGGGGCTGGAGGCCATTACCCTTAGCAAATTAACACAGGAACAGAAAACCAAAGATCACATGATTTCACATATAAGTGGGAGCTAAATGGTGAGAACACATGGACACATAGAGTGGAACAACATGCACTGGGGCCTATCAGAGGGTGGAAATTGGGAGGAGGGGGAGGATCAGGAAAAATAACTAATGGGTACTAGGCTTGGTACCCATAACTAGTGGGCACTAGGCTTAGTACCCGTAACTAATGGGTACTAGGCATGGGTGATGAAATAATCTGTACAACAAACCCCCGCGACACAAGTTTACCTATGTAACAAACCTGCACATGTACCCCTGAATTTAAAATAAAAGTTAAAAATATACATATTTAAAATATTACATAGACATGAAAAATAGAAAACGCTTGAAACATTTTCCAATATACATGAACATACCACTGTTTATTCTTGGTCACATTTTCATCAGAATTTTCTGATTGTGTGCTATATGGTAGATACTGTGCTAAGCATTGAGTATACTGTTTTTAAGAAAACAGGTATGATTTCTGCCCTCAGGAAGCCTACATTTAGTGAGAGAATGACAATAAACAGGCAAAGTAGCAAACAGAAAAGGAATTATAAGTTGTAAAGGGCACTTTGAAAGAAAGCAATCAGTACTATGATGGACAATAATGGCAGGATAAAGCAAACCTATTTTGATATAGTGGTCAGGGAAGCTCTCTCTAAGGCATCAACGTTTGAGCTGAGACTTGGGAACGCAAAAATGTTAAGGGCTGGCTTTCAATATTTGTCAAAGATATGTTCAATATAAGCAGTTTCTTATATTGAATGGTAAAAACAAAAAGCTTTAAAATTCCAAGGGGAAAATAATTTCAACAAATAGAGTAACCTCCACCACCTTCTATAATATGATATACAGGGTCCAAAAAATCCAGTACCATAAAATATGTGAAAAGTCATTGTAAGGTTAATGAAATTCACTGAAAGTGTTTACAGTGGTCTCACTGTGCTGCCCAAATCCAGCAGGGTCCCAGCCACAGTTTGGAGCCACTTGACCATAGCTTTCTGTTCCACCTTAACTATTGATGGGGATGATTCTGGGTCCCTTTTACAGGCTAAAGTTCCTTGGCAGAAGCAGCAATTCCAAGAATCTAGGTAGTTGATGCCTTTTTTGTCAGCCTGATGGGAAGACTGGGCCAAGAGAATACTGAAAGCACAAAGTATCACCCCTTACCTCCCTGACATTTCCCCTCATGGCCCAGTTTCTCTTCCACTTATCCTTCCCCCAAACTTAAGATTTCTAGCCTACTCCTGTTTAGAATGAGGGTTAGGCAGAGGACCAGAGCAAATACAGTTGAATGTGGATTATTAGGGGAGGGGGGCTTATCATAGGTATTAACTGCTACCTGCCCACCCAGTATGTATTTCCTGCTCTTAGTAACAGAACCCAGATTTTGTTTAGGAGGTAATGTGCCTAGTTGAATTATATGCTTCCTCAGACTCTACTGAAGTAGACATGGTTAAGTGATGTAGTTTGACCAATAAGATGTCAATTAAGGGATTTGGGAAAGTTCTGCTTTAATGATATAGGAACCACTTATTTCCACTTTCTTTTACATCTTCTTCCCTAGAATTTGGGGATGAGGAGGGAGACAGGGCAATCGTCTTTGGACTATGAGATAATCATGAAGATGAATGCTTTATGTGAAAAATGGTGTTGGAGAAAGGTAGAACATAGCTGGGGACTGACACCACTGCAGAGCTGCTGCCCCAACCTAGATAGCCTACCTCCAGATTTCTACGAGGTGACAAAGCCAACCCTTCTTTGACTGTGGTTAGGTTACTGTGACGACATATAGTCATCTGAAATCCTAACAGGTACAGCTGTCTACCACGAACATAAATTTATCGTCTTTGGATGAATCCAAAGTTTTTAAGGTTTTAATGTAAAAAGTCCAACTTTCATGTCTGATAAAACAGGAAATGCACAACCCTCCAAACCATATCACCCACTACAGAGTGGTAAGTATAGGTCATTAAATGAAAGCAGCACAGAAAAGTGGCTTCAGAGAGGGAGTCATTTCATGCCCCTTACCTTCATTAGCCCCACTCCCCAAGTCATACCACATAAACGTAAATTCCAGGTAAAACTGTGCTTACTACGTAAACACACTTCCAGACAAGTTCCTTATTGCCCTACATTGCCATCCCTAAACTTCTCCTACATGGCAATTCTGCCACAGCATAATTCCCAGGGCACCTCCACCCACAGTTAAAGTTATGATTTAGGGTTCATTACTACACATACCTTGAAACTTTTAAGCAGACACATTAAAGTAATGCGGCTCAAGGAATGTTAACAACTTTTTCCACTTTTGCCCCAGCCAGTTTCTACTCCAGTCCAAAACGGCTTCTTTATCACCACTCGCTTTACTCAAATTACGCTTACAGAATTCATTATCCTCCAGGGTAGAATCACCAAAAATAATGTGAGCATTTATACAGAAAGTGTAGTTCAGATAAAGCAATATATTAATAGGCCAAATTAGAAAAGAATAGCACGCTGCTAGTTTTCTATATGCATTCTTGTCCGTGTGAAATTAAACTTTTTTGCATCCATGCTGGGAGCGGTGGCTCAGGCCTATAATCTCAGCACTTTGGGAGGCCAAGGCAGGCGGATCACTTGAGGTCATAAGTTCAAGACCAGCCTGGCCAAATGGTGAAGCCCCTTCTCTACTAAAAATACAAAAAGTAGCCAGGAATGGTGGTGGACACCTGTAATCCCAGCTACTTGGGAGGCTGAGGCAGGAGAATCTCTTGAACCAGGAGGCGGAGGTTGCAGTGAGCCAAGACCACGTCACTGCACTCCAGCCTGGGTGATAAAGCGAGATTCTGTCTTAAAAAAAAAAAAAAAAGCATCCAAAGTTGAATGGAGTCTGCTTTTATTATTGCCAATGAGATAATAACCTTTCAAGTAGGAAAACAACAAAAAGGAAAACTATGTAATGAAATTTTTTTTAAATCCCAGAACCAAAATAAGTAAAGATTTCCAGATAGAAATTTGCGTGGAGTCAATCAGAGTTACATATTATTTTCATTTCCGAACAGAATTACTCCATCAAGTTTTCTGATATCTTTCTAATGTTTCTCAGTAAAACATTAGGAAAGTAATAAAAATTCACCTAAGAATGATCAAAATTGCATTGAGTCCCAAATATATATATATATTTTTTGTAACTGCTAATTCTTACATGTTAAATTACCTGTTTCGGAGAGCTTTCTAAATTTTAAGGGAAAAATTCCGTACTCTTTCTTTTTAAGGTAGGCAAGGACAATCAGGAAGCAGCCTGGATTTTCAGAAACGATCTTTAGCATCACCAAGACAAAGACTAAAGAAACATGTAATGCACAACTTAGGCTGCTCTTTCATCGGAGGCAATTCAAATTTCCACGGATACCAAGTCTTCAGTGTCCGGTGTCAACCTTTCAATAAAAGCATACCAGAAACTGTTGCGATTGCCTTCTTCACCACGAGAGTCTAAACGACACAAATCTGGGCAGAAGTAATTATCTGGCCAAGCCGGGAGGCACGAAGCTTAAATACCATCCCTGTAGGAGGTGTGGGGGATCCGAAGCAAACACCCCAAAGTTTGTTTGTGGGTGGAGGCGCGGAGGCGCCCGGAGCCACCCGCGGGGCTCACCTGGTCAGCGCACTGAGCCGGGTAGGAGTTGGGTCTAGCCAGAGTTTGCTCCTGAGCGCTTCGTTCCCCTCAGGCTAGTGCGTTTAAATCAGTACTGGGTGGCAAACGACGCCCATTCTTTGGGCTCTGAAGTTTGGAATTCATGGGTTCTGCGGCATAAGAAAGTTCTTCGCAGGTTATTTCCATGTTCGCGGCTGTCGCTTAGCGCATCTCCTCCCGGTGCGGCCCCAGGCTATCCACCGAGCCGCCTACGAGATCGCTGCCCTGTGCCGCAGCATCTTGATGCCCAGGACCCCGAGGCTGTGGGGCAGCCCCTCCTACTTGGGATAAGCGGCCAGAACTCCTTTCCCCACTGGGAAGAACACTCCCAGCCCCGGGAAGAGTGCGCATCCTAAGGAGATATCTCCTAACGCCTAAACAAAGACAGCGCTGGGAAAAGTTAGACCAACTGGCACCCCCGCAAGGCGAAGAGAGCAGCCCCTTGGCCTTGGTGGCCGAGCCGGCTACGCGCTTTCGGAGTCGCGGCCAACTTTTCCCGCGAGCTTCTGAGCAACTTGCCGCAAGTTGGGGCGAAGGGGCAGATCAGGGGTCAAGGGCGCGCTGACAGGCTGATCTCGCCCCAGTCGTTTTCCTCGTACCTCCCCGCGTACCTGCTGATGTATCCGTCCCCGTCGCCGTCGCATGTCTGAAAGAGGCGCCGCATCCTCTCCTCCTCGCCGGTACTGGACGTGTCGCTGCTGCTGCCACCGCCGCCGCCGCCGCTGCTGGCGCTCCCCGCAGCCGCTGCCGCCGCGGCCGCCATCATGCGCCCGTTCCCTGCTTGGGAGGAGGAGAACGCGCGGCCGCAGCAGGAATCCGCCGGGCGCGCAAGCTGCCTGCAGCCCCGAACCTGCCTGACAACGGAGCATGCCCAGTGGCCGCCAGGGCGCTCCAGGCGAGGGATTCCACCTCTCCGGGTTTTGCCCGGGTTGGGAAGATGGGCGCTCTGGAATCGCACGAGTAGGCACCTCAGGGAAGAGGGAGGAGGGGAAGGTGGCTAGAGGAGTCAGAGAGCCAAGGGTGGCAACGGGAACACGAGAGGAGGCAGAATACACTGGAGACCCCGGGAAGGGTGTCAGCATTGTGCATCCGGCCACGACGCGGGCCCCGGACACTTGGGGACGCTTCAGACAGAGGGCGGGTGTTCTCCCGGCAGAACTCCGACCGCCTGGAGTCGTGGATTCCTTTTCCAGAAAAAACATAAACACACCGTTTCTGCAAACTCAAAACGGTGCTTGTCATCCCACCCTCCGGGATTGTTCCGGGTTCTGTACCCATAACCCCCAATGAGAAACGGAATGACTGGACTTTTTATGAAATCTTGACACCTGTCAAGAAACCTGGCCCTCACAGCCCTGATCTTGGCTTCCACTCTGTACTGGGAACAGTCTGCACTCATATGTGACATTGTGCACGTTGGGTCCATTTCCGGAAACGGCTCACTCTACTGGGCAGGCATCACTAGAGTTTCCCTGATATTGTGCACGTTGGGTCCATTTCCGGAAACGGCTCACTCTACTAGAGTTTCCCCCAACAGCTTTAATAATGCCAAGAGCGAACATAATAGATGGTCTCATTTGATCCACACTACAGACCTGGAAGATGCCTCTTTGATTATCACTCCTAGGACTTAGGAAGTATTAATAGATAAGTACCTCATAGGGTTACCTTGCGTATAAAAGGAGAGCAGACACAATGCCGTTAGGACAATGTCTGGCACTAAGTGCTCAACAAATGTTAGCTCTCATTGTTCCCAATTTACAGGTAAGAAAACCGAGGTACCAAGAACTGCTCAAGGTTCCAGGTTCAGTAAGTGTCAGGGCAGAGGCAAGCCCAGGCAGCCTAACTCCAGAGCAGGAGCCTTTAAAAACTGCACTATTCCCCCATAGCCAAAGGGGAACCACAGTGAAGCAATTTGTGGTTTCGTGAATGACTCATTATTCTGTCCTAGATTTTCTGCCAGAGAGGCCTGTGAAGTTCTCTGGTGGTTTTAAAATATGTCCACAGATTCTTTGGTGCATCCCTCATCAAGAGGTGGAGTCTGCTGCTTCCCCTAAACCTGGATTGGACTTGTGACTGCCTTGACTTCTGAGACTAGGTTAGAAAAGGCAATGCAGACTGCACTTGGCTCTCTCCCTTGGGACACTTACCTTTGAAGCCCTGAGCTGCCTGAAAAGAAGTGTGGCTTCCCTGAAGCTGGAGAAACCATGCAGAAAGACCACGTAAAGAAAAAAAGAGATGACCAAAGAGCTACAGCTGTTCTAGCCCTTGGATCTTTGAATCTTCCCAGACTAGGTGCCGGACATGAGTGAAAAATGATGCTAGCTCTAGATGCTGCAAGTGCATTAGAGACCCTGAGCAAAACTGGCTAACCAACCCCCAGAACTGTGAAGATAATAATTAAAAATTGTTGTTTTAAGCCATTAAGTTTTGAGGTGATTTCTTATACAGTAATATATAACTGGAACAAGTCCATATGTCTTGGGAATGTCTGCCAGGTCAGAAGGAAGGAATCTCTGCTCTCTTTCTCCTCCTCTCCACCCCATCTACCTATTCCTACTTTACTTCTTTATAATTCTCTAAGTTCCCAGTATTTCAGGGCACTGAAATAGTAGATTAATGAGTTAATGGATTATCATGGGAGTGGGACTAGTGACTTTATAAGAAGAGAAAGAGAGACCTGAGCTAGCAGGCTCAGCCCCCTTGCCATGTCATGTCCTGCACTGTTTTGGGACTCTGCACAGAGTCCCCACTAACGAGGTGGCCCCTTGACCTTGGACTTTTCAGTCTCCAGAACTGTAAGAAATATTCATTTCTTTATAAATCACCCTAGTTTCAGGTAGTCTATTCTAAGCAACAGAAAATTGACAAGACCAGAAATCAGTACTGAGAGTGGGGTGTTAACGAAAACAAATACCTGAAAATGTAGAAGCAGCTTCGAAGCTGGATAATGAGTAGAGGCTACAAGAATGAAGCAGCAGTCTAGAAAAAGCCTAGGTTCTAGTGAGGGCTTAGAAGACAAGAAGAACAGGGAAAGTTTGGAACTCCTTAGAAATTGGTTACATGGTCATGATCAGAATGCTGATGGAACTATGGACAGTAAAGGCCACTCCAACAAGGTCTCAGATGGAACTGAGGAACAAGGTACTAGAAAGTGGAGTAAAGACCATCCTTGTTATAAATTGGCAAAGAACTTAGCTGAACTGTTCTATACCTGAGGGCTTTCTGGAAGGCTGAACTTGAGAGAGAGAGAAACTAGGGTATCTGGCCAAAGAAATATCTAAGCAGTAAAGCATTCAGGCTGCTGCATGGCTACTTTTAACCACTTACATCAAGCTGTGAGAGGGGGAAAAAAAAACCTTAAAGGCGGAATTTATAATCATAAGAGAAGCAAAGTGGAAAAATTTGGAAAACTCTCAGCCTGGCCATGTAAAGAGTGAAAAAGTGTGTATGGGAGAGGAAACCAAGGGTGTAGCCCAGCAACCTTTTGCTATGGAGATTAGTAAAGGAAAAAAGTATCATCATGAGAAGGAAAGACCTCGATGGCATTTCAGAGAACTTTGAGTTGTTCCTCTCATCATAGACCCAGAGGCAGGAGGACAAAATGGCTTCAGGAGACAGACCTGAGGCACCTTTCATGGGCTTGCTGCCCAGCGCTCTCTCTCAGGTCTTTGCTTCCCAAATTCTAGTACAGTCCTTTTTGGACATGCCAGCTGTGGCTCAAGAAGCTTTAGGTGTGAATTGACCTGCCACTCAAGAAGATAAGAACCATAAGCCTTAAGGGCATCCATATGGTGCCATTATAATTCTTCAGATTTGCAGAAAGCAAGAGCTGTGGAGGTTTGGGGGCCTCCATCTAGATGTCAAAGGATTTTTGCTGAAAGCCTGGGTCCAGGCAAAGACTTGTAACAAGGGCAGAGCACTACAGAGAGCTTCAGCTAGGGCAGTGTTAAGCAGAATTGTAGGGTCAGAACTGCTGCAGAAAGTTTCCAACAGAGCAATGCCTAGTGGAGCTATAGGAACAGGGCCACTACCAGGATCCCAGAACTGTGGAGTCACCAACAGCATGCAACATCTGCTTGGGAAAGTCTCAGGCACCGGGCTCCAACCTGCATGGGCAGCTGTATGGGGTGCACCCAGCAAAGCCCTAGAGGTGGGGCTGTCTAAGGCCTTGTGGGCCCAACTCTTGCTCTAGTGTGTCCAAGAGGCAGCACATGGAGTCAAAAAAGATTATGCTCCAGCTTTAAGATGTAATGTCTGCCTGGCTAGGTTTTGGACTTTCTTGGGGCATGCTTTTTTCTTTTTGTTTATTCCTTCCTTTTGGAATGGGAATGTCTGTTTTATGCTATACCACTATTGTATCTTGAAAGTGGATAATTTACTTTGATTTCACAGGAAGATGAAATTCTGGACTTTGGACTTCTTAGTTGGTGCTGAAACAAGTTAAGACTTTGGGGTTATCAGAATGAAATAAATGTATTTGTATGTGAGAAGAACATAAGTTTGGCAGGGCCAGGGACAGAATGCTATGGTCGAATGTTTGTACTCACTTGAAATTCATGTTGAAACAATCCCCAGTGTGGCAGGATTGAGAGGTAGTTAGTTCGTGAAGGCTTTTCCCTCATAAATAGATTAAATCATTCATGGATTAATGGGTTATCATGGGAATGGAACTATTGGCTTTATGACAAGAGGAAGAGAGTCTTGAGCTAGCATACTCAGCCCCTTTGCCGTGTGATGCTTTGTGCTGTCTTCAGCCTGCAGAGTTCCCACCAGCAAGAAGACGCTTACGAAATGTGGCCCCTCAACTTTGAACTTCCCAGCCTCTAGAACTACAATAAATAAATTTCATTTCTTTGTAAATTACCCTAGTTTCAGGTATTCTGTTATAAGCCACAGGAAACTGCCTAAGATACTATCTACTACCCAATAATATTTTATTGAAAGTTGCTACCAGCAGCACAAATATTCCTATCTACAATAAAACAAGAACCAAAGTCCAAGAGTTTATATATATTTAAATTTATATATATATACATTTTTTAGTCCTAATTTTTCTAATTTTTATAGAATAAAACTTCTGTTGTTTGACAATACAGCCAGACAGGAGCTGTTACACTCACTTTTTTTCTAGAGAAATACCAGTTTAAGACTAAAAAAGAAATTTAAAAAAAGCATTTTCCTAAGTACAACATGTATGGAGGCTCTGGAAACCCAAAGTATTTTGCAAAATTTCAACACATCTCTCTATAACCACATTCCATATATACAGAATGTGGAAGTAAAGCTCAACTAATTATATTTCAAAGCAAAGAATATTTTTTCTCCTTACAGAATGGGTACAACAGCTCTAGATGTTTAAATTCAAACACACAAAAAGTGGATCCTGACGAATTTCCTAAACAACATTTTTCTCATGCTTGGGTAACTCAGAAATGGCTGAAGAGATAGGTTCCACATCCCAGAAAAGAATTTGTTTCTGAATTGATAGGAAACGTGAAATTTCAGCCTAAAGGGTTACAGGAGAGGGAGAAATTTCTAAGACATTGAAAATAGAGATGCCATATGAATATAAAGATGATAAATATAAAGAAGGAGCTTTGAGTGAGAGCCACTCTCTCAAAGAGTGAGGGATGTATACCCACTGCCATAAATCTAACAGTACTGGCCATAACTTCAAGGTTTCATGTATTTATCTGAGATGAGTACACAGCTCAACCTCTTTGCCCTTATTCAGTTTTTTTCTTCAATTTATGCGATACATTTCAGAAAACACTGCACACATTACAAGATATCCTACCCCATATGTCTAAAATTACAAGTTAAAATAAATAACTGCAGTGCTTTGAAAACTTGATAATCTGGTACGTGCATGTCCTACCAAATTTGATTTACCTAAACTAGACTACATGCAACCATCCTTTTGATGGGTTGCACTATGTCCAATGAGCACACAGTGAGGGCAGTACTGCTAATGCCTACGCAACACACCCGCATCAACTAGAACTTTGCTTTTATCTTGGTGCAATTTTTGGAAAAATGAAAATCCACTTTTGGAAAAATGAAAATCCACTTTTCCATGTGAAAAAAAAGTTAAAAATAATAAAAAATAAAAAGGCAGCCAGGTGTGGTGGCTCATACCTGTAATCCCAGCACTTTGGGAGGCCGAGGCGGGCAAATCACTTGAAGTCAGGAGTTCGAGACCAGCCTGGCCAACTTGGTGAAACCCTGTCTCTACAAAAAAAAAAAAAAATACAAAAATTAGCTGGGCATGGTGGCAAGTGCCTGTAGTCCCAGCTACTCGGGAGGCTGAGGCAGGAGAATAGGAGAATCATTTGAACCAGGATAGTTGAGATTGTGCCACTGCACTCCAGCCCGAGAGACAGAGCAAGACTCCATCTCAAGAAAACAAACAAAAAAAGCTATATGCAAGAGTTGGAGTGAGGACTCCATGGTGCCACTGGCTCATCATTTTCTCTAGGATGTTTTTACCATCCCTGCTAAATTCCAATATTCCTCAAGAAGCTTTTCTTCACCACTATAGGACACAGTTACCTTGCAGAGCTGTCTCAATTGAAACACACAGTGTGAGAGAAGTGAACCATAAAACGGCGATTTGCCTCCCAATTCAATAGTATCAATTATTATTAAAAGAAGTTGCAAATTCCTGAGAGAAAATAGTGAAGTAGAGTTAAGAGAGCTTAACTAAGTTTTATTGGGTTCTTATCACAAATCAGTCATAGAGTTTAAAATTACACCTTACTTAATGCTTTCTAGTGGGGATAGGTATTTGTTATCTCTATTTATGGGTGGATGTTGGTGAGTGAGAGTAATTAAATGCCAAAGTTAAGTAATGTCCCTGTCTTAGTCTATTTTGTGTTTCTGTAACAGAATATCACATATTGGGTAATTTATAAAGAAAATAAATTTGTTTCTCACCATTCTGGAGGTTGTGAAGTCCAATACCAAGGTGCCAGCATCTTTCAAGGCCTTTTTGCTGTGTCGTCCCATGGTGCAGAAGGTGAGAGCAAGAGAGGGTAAGAAGGTCAAATTAATCCTTTTGTCAGGAACCCATTGCAGCAATTATGACATTAATCCATGCATAAGGGATCTGCCCTCACAACCAAATCACCTCTTAAAAGTCCCCTCTCAACATCGTGGAATTGGGGATTAAGTTTCCAACATATGAACTTCGGGAGACACAAGTACAGATGCTAGAATTGAACTTGTATCTACCAGTCAAAGCTGTGTTTTTAACATTTACTTCATGTTGTCTTAATATCAGATCCAGTGCTATTCACATTCATAGTCATATAGGCATTACACTTTTTGATGAACAGTTTCTAACTCCTTTTAATAAACAATTATAAACTTTATATAGTTATAGTTATAAGAGGACTTCATGAGATTTTATTATCTGTCACAAGTTGGGTTCTCCGGGAAGCAGACTCCAATATGGGGTTCACATACAGGATGCTTACTAAGGAGTGCCCCAAGCTGGGGACAAGAGAGGTGAAGGAAGCAAGATGGGATGGAGATAAGGGAGAAGCCATGCTGTGATGCAGGGCTGAGAGCAGCCTTGTCTGACCTCCAAAGTGGCCTTTACTTCCCCATTGCTGCAGTAACAAATGACCACAACACAAATTTATTATCTTAACATGAAACAAATTTATTATTGTACAGTTCTGGAGGGTATAAATCAAAACTGAGTCTGAGTTAAGCTGAAGGTGTTGGCAAGACCATGTTTTTTCTGGAGGCTGTGGCAGAGAATCACCTGCCACAGCTGCTGGAGGCTGTTTGCCTTCCTTGACTCATGGTTCCTTCATCCATCGTCAAAGCCAGCTGAATAGCATTTTTAAATCTCTCTCTGACTTGACGCCCTTTTCTACCTCCCTCTTGATTATACTGGGCCCTCCTAGGTAATCCAGGATAACTTCCTTGTCTTAAATTCAGCTGATTAGCAACCATAATTCTATCAATAGCCTTAATTCTCCATTGCCACATAACATATTCACAGGTTCCAGGAATTAGAATGTGGTTATATTTGGGAGAAGGTATTATGCTGCCTAACAATATCAGATTGTCCTTTACTGAAATGAAATGGCTCGGCTTATATACCTTATATACCTCAATCACTCATTGAATATAGGACCCCATCCTACTGGATCCACAACCCAGGAAGGTTGTGATTGTGGGTAAGGCAACTCTGCAGCTGAGACAAAACCTGATAGATTGACAGCTGCAGGTTATCTTCTGACAGCACTCCTAGCGCTGCGCAACAAGTCCATTTTTTTAAAATTAATTTGTTTATTTTACTTTTTAATTTTTTATTTGTGGGTAAATAGTAGATATAGACAGATTTATTTACTTATTTATGAAGTGCATGACACATTTTGATACAGGCATACAATACATAATAACCATATCAAGGTAAATGGGGTATCCATAACCTCAAACATTTATCCTTTCTTTGTGCTACAAATGATCCAATTATGCTCTTATAGTTACTTTTAAATACACAATAAATTATCATTGATTGTAGCCACCCTGTTATGCTATCACATACTAGATCATATTCATTTTATCTAACTATATTTTTGTACCCATTAATTATTCCCATTTACCCTACCCCCAACTATCCTTCCCACCCTCTGGTAACCATCATTCTACTCTCTATCTCCATGAGTTAAATTGTTTTGATATTTAGCTCTCAAAAATATGTGAGAATACATGAAGTTTGTCTTTCTGTATGTGGCTTATTCCACTAAACATAATGTTGTTAATTCATGTTCCATCCATATTATTGCATATGACAGGATCTCATTCCATTTTAGGGCTAAATAGCACTCTATTGTGTATGCAGACCGCATTTTCTTTATCTATTGATGGACACTTAGATTGCTTCCAAATCTTGGCTATGTGACTACTGCCACAGTAAGCATGGGAGTGCAGGTATCTCTTTGATATACTGATTTCCTTTCTTTTGGCTATGTACCCAGCAGTGGGATTGCTGGAACATATGGTAGTTCTATTTTTATTGTTTTTGGGAACTTCCAAACTGTTCTCCATTGTAGTTTATTAATTACATTCCCACCAAAAGTGTATGACGGTTCCCTTTTCTCTATATTCTCACCAGCATTCGCTATTGCCTGTCTTTTGAATATAAGTCATTTAACTGTGGTGAGATGATATCTCATTGTAGTTTTCTTTTGCATTTCTCTGATGATCAGTGATGTTAAGCACTTTTTAATATACCTGTTTTCCATTTGTATGTCTTCTTTTGCAAGGTATCTATTCAGACCTTTTGCCTATTTTTAAATAGGATTATTAGATTTTTTTTTCCTGTCGAGTTGTTTGAGCTCCTTATATATTCTGGTTATTTATCTCTTGTCAGATGGCTAGTTTGCATATTTTCTCCCATTCTGTGGATTGTCTTTGCACTTTGTTGATTGTTTCCTTTGCCATGCAGAAGTCTTTTAACTTGATGTGATCCCATTTGTCCATTTTTGCTTTGGTTGCCTGTGCTTGTGGGGTATTACTCAATAAATCTTTGCCCAGATCAATGTCTTGGAGAGTTTCCCAACATTTCTTTTTAGGAGTTTCATAGTTGGAGGTCTTAGATTTAAGTCTTTAAGCCATTTTGATTTGATTTTTGTATATGGTAAAATATAAGGGTCTAGTTTCATTCTTCCACATATGGATATCCAGTTTTCCCAGCACAATTTATTGAAGAGACTGTCTTTTCCCCAAAGTATATTCTTGGCATCTTTGTTGAAACTGAGTTCACTGTAGATGTATGGATTTATTTCTCACTTCTCGATTCTGTTTCATTGATCTACATGTCTCTTTTTATGTCAGTACCATGCTATTTGGTTACTACAACTCTGTAATATACTTTGAAGTCAAGTAATGTAATTCATCCAGTTTTGCTCTTTTTGCCCAGGATAGTTTTGGCTCTTCTGGATCTTTTATAGTTTCACATAAATTTTAGGATTTTTTTTTTCTATTTCTGTGAAGAATGTCATTGGTATTGTAATAGGGATTGCATTGAATCTGTAGATTGCTTTGAGTAGTATGGACATTTTAACAATATTTATTCTTCCAGTCCATGAACATGAAATATCTTTTCATTTTTGGTACCCTCTTCAATTTCTTGTTTCAATGTTTTATAGTTTTCATTGTAGAGATTCTTCATTTCTTTGGTTACATTTATTTCTAGGTATTTTATTTGTAGTTTTTGTATATAGGATTACTTCTAAAATTTATTTTTCAGATTGTTCATTGTTGGCATATAGAAATGCTATTGATTTTTGCATGTTGATTTTGTATCCTGCAACTTTCCTGAATTTTTTTTTTATCAGTTCTAATAGTTTTTTTTATGGAGTATTTAGGCTCTTCCAAATACAAGTTCATATTATCTGCAAACAAGGATAATGAGACTTCTTCCTTTCCACTTTGGATGCCCTTTATTTATTTCTCTTGTCTGATTCCTCTAGCTAGGACTTCCAGGACTGTGTTGAATAACAGTGGTGACAGTGGGCATACTTGTTTTGTTGCAGATCTTACAGGAAGGGCTTTCAGTATTCTCCATTCAGTGTGATATTAGCTGTGGGTCTGTTGTATATGACTTTTATTATGTTGAAGTGTGTTCCTTCTATTCTGTTTTTCAAGGTTTTTTTAAATCATAAAAGGATTTTGAATTTTATCAAATACTTTTTCATCATCAGTTGAAATGATCAGATGGTTTTTGTCCTTCATACTGTTGATATGATATACTACATTGATTGACTTGCATATGTTCAACCATCCTTGCATCTTGGGATAAATCCTGCTTGGTCATGATGAATGAACTTTTTAAAGTGTTGCTGATTTTAATATGCTAGTATTTTGTTCAGGATTTTTGCATCAATGTTTATCAGGGATATTGGCCTGTAGTTTTCCTTTTTTTGATGTCTTTGTCTGGTTTTGGTATTAGAGTAATACTGGCTTTGTAGAATGAGTTTGGAAGTATTCCCTCCTTTTTTTCAGAATAGTTTGTGTAGGATTGGTATTAGTTCTTTAAATGTTTGGTAAAATTCTGCTCTGAACCCATTGGGTCCTGGGCTTTTCTTTAATGACAGACTTTTTATTATGGCTTAAATATTATTACCTATTGGTTATTGGTTTGCTTAGGTTTGCAGTTTCTTCGTGGTTGAATCTTAGCAGGTGGCATGTGTCTAGGAATTTATCCATTTCTCCTACATTTTCCAATTTATTGACATATAGTTGCTCATGGTAGCCTCTAATGAGCCTTTCAATTTCTGCAGTGTTGGTAATAATCTCTCCTTTTTCATATCTGATTTTATTTATTTGAGTCTTCTATCTTTTTCTTAGTCTGGCTAAAGGTTTGTTGATGTTGTTTATCTTTTCAAAAAACCAACTTTTTGTTTGTTGATCTTTTGTATTTTTTTGGTTTCAGTTTCATGTATTTCTGCTCTGATCTTTATGATTTATTTTCGTCTACTAAGTTAGAGTTTGGTTTACTCTCGCCTTTCTAGCTCTTTAAGACATATTGTTAAGTTGTTTATTTGAAGTTTTTCTAGTTTTTTGATGTAAGTGCTTATTGCTATATATTTTCCTCTTAGTACCGCTTTCCCTGTATCCCACAGGTTTCGGTATGCCGTGTTTCCATTTACATTTGTTTCAAGAAATTTTAAAAATGTGCTTTTTAAATTATTCACTGACCCACTGATCATTCAAAAGCATATTGTTTGATTTCCAATCATATTACTGCATAAACTTACAAAGAATCAAAGCAAAAACTAATAAAAACTCTATACTTTAATCCCCCACTTTTTAACTTTTTTGCTGTTTCTACTTATATCTTATTATACTGTCTATGCCTTAAAAAGTCATAGTTATTATTTCTGATAGGTTCATCTTTTAGTCTTTCTACTCAAAACATGAGTACTTTATACACTACAATTACAGTGTTATAATATTCTATGTTTTATTATTACCAGTTAGTTTTGTAATACTTCAGATGATTTCTCATTGTTAATATCGTTTTCTTTCAGACCGAAGAACTCCCTTTACCATTTCTTATCGGACATGTCCTGTGTTTTAATGAAATCCCTCAGCTTCTGTTTGTCTTAGAAAGTCTTTATTTCTCCTCCATGTTTTACTGGATATAGTATTGTAGGACAACAATTTTTGTCCTTCAGCAGTCATGTCACTCTCTCCTGGCCTGTAAGGTGTCCGCTGAGAAGTCTGCTGCCAGACATATTGGACTCCATTGTATGTTATTTGTTTCTTTTCTCTTGCTGCTTTTAGGATCCTTTCTTTATCCTTAACCTTTAGGAGTTTAATTATTAAATGCCTTTGGGTAGTATTCTTTGGGTTAAATTGGCAAATGTTCTATAATATTCCTGTACTTGAAAGTTAATATCTTTCTCTAGGTGTGGGAAATTCTCTGTTGTTGTCCCTTTGAATAAACTCGCTACCCGAATATCTCTTTCTATACCTTCTCTTTAAGGCCAATAACTTTTAGATTTTCCCTTTTGAGGCTATTTTCTATATCCTGTAGATGTACTCCATCATTTCTTATTCTTTTTTTATTTTGTCTCCTTGGACTGTGTATTTTCAAATAGTTCTGCCTTCAAGGTCGCTAATTTTTTCTTCTACTTGATCAATTTTGCTAGTAAGAGACTCTGATATAGTCTTCAGTATATCAATTGCTTTCTTCAACTCCAGAATGTCTGTTTTTTTTTCTTGTTAATGATAATTTAAGTTCTAGGGTACATGTGCACAACATGCAGGTTTGTTACATACGTATACATGTGCCATGTTGGTGTGCTGCACCCATTAACTCGTCATTTACATTAGGTATATCTCCTAATGCAATCTCTTCCCTCTCCCCCCACCCCCAACAGGCCCCAGTGTGTGATGTTCCCCTTCCTGTGTCCAAGTGTTCTCATTGTTCAATTCCCACCTATGAGTGAGAACATGCGGTATTTGGTTTTCTGTTCTTGCGATAGTTTGCTGAGAATGATGGTTTCCAGCTGCATCGACGTACCTACAAAGGACACGAACTCATCCTTTTTTATGGCCGCATAGTATTCCATGGTGTATATGTGCCACATTTTCTTAATCCAGTCTGTCACTGATGGACATTTGGGTTGATTCCAAGTCTTTGCTATTATGAATAGTGCTGCAATAAACATATGTGTGCATGTGTCTTTATAGCAGCATGACTTATAATCCTTTGGGTATATCCCCAGGAATGGTATGGCTGGGTCAAATGATATTTCTAGTTCTAGATCCTTGAGGAGTCGCCACACTGTTTTCCACTAGTGTGGAACTAGTTTACAATCCCACCAACAGTGTAAAAGTGTTCCTATTTCTCCACATCCTCTCCAGCACCTGTTATTTCCTGATTTTTTAATGACTGCCATTCCAACTGGTGTGAGATGGTATCTCATTGTGGTTTTGATTTGCATTTCTCTGATGGCGAGTGATGATGAGCATTTTTTCATGTGTCTGTTGGCTATATGAATGTCTTCTTTTGAGAAGTGTCTGTTCATATCGTTTGCCCCTTTTTGATGGGGTTATTTGTTTCCTTCTTGTAAATTTGATTGAGTTCTTTGTAGGTTCTGGATATTAGCCCTTTTTCAGATGAGTAGATTGCAGAAATTTTCTCCCATTCTGTAGGTTGCCTGTTCACTCTGATGGTAGTTTCTTTTGCTGTGCAGAAGCTCTTTAGTTTAATTAGATCCCATTTGTCAATTTTGGCTTTTGTTGTCATTGCTTTTGGTATTTTAGACATGAAGTCCTTACCCATGCCTATGACCTGAATGGTATTACCTAGGTTTTCTTCTAGGGTTTTTATGGTATTAGGTCTAACATTTAAGTCTCTAACCCATCTTGAATTAATTTTCGTATAAGGAGTAAAGAAAGGATCCAGTTTCAGCTTTCTATCTATGGCTAGCCAGTTTTCCCAGCACCATTTATTAAATAGGGAATCCTTTCCCCATTTCTTGTTTTTCTCAGGTTTGTCAAAATCAGATGGCTGTAGACATGTGGTGTTATTTCTGAGGGCTCTGTTCTGTTCCATTGGTCTATATCTCTGTTTTGGTACCAGTACCATGCTGTTTTGGTTACTGTAGCCTTGTAGTATAGTTTGAAGTCAGGTAGTGTGATGCCTCCAGCTTTGTTCTTTTGGCTTAGGACTGTCTTGGCAATGTGGGCTCCTTTTTGGTTCCATATGAACTTTAAAGTAGTTTTTTCCAGTTCTGTGAAGAAAGTCATTGGTAGCT
Organism: Chlorocebus sabaeus; assembly: GCF_047675955.1. Taxonomy (NCBI): domain Eukaryota; kingdom Metazoa; phylum Chordata; class Mammalia; order Primates; family Cercopithecidae; genus Chlorocebus; species Chlorocebus sabaeus. The sequence goes on along the minus strand of NC_132926.1, from coordinate 68,486,313 downwards.
TAATGGGGATGCCATTGAATCTATGCATTACCTTGGGCAGTATGGCCATTTTCACGATATTGATTCTTCCTATCCATGAGCATGGAATGTTCTTCCATTTGTTTGTGTCCTCTTTTATTTCATTGAACAGTGGTTTGTAGTTCTCCTTGAAGAGGTCCTTCACATCCCTTGTAAGTTGGATTCCTAGGTATTTTATTCTCTTTGAAGCTATTGTAATGGGAGTTCACTCATGATTTGGCTCTCTGTTTGTCTGTTATTGGTGTATAAGAATGCTAGTGACTTTTGCACATTGATTTTGTATCCTGAGACTTTGCTGAAGTTGCTCATCAGTTTAAGGAGATTTTGGGCTGAGATGATGGAGTTTTCTAAATATACAATCATGTCATCTGCAAACAGGGACAATTTGACTTCCTCTTTTCCTAATTGAATACCCTTTATTTCTTTCTCTTGCCTGATTGCCCTAGCCAGAACTTCCAACCCTATGTTGAATAGGAGTGGTGAGAGAGGGCATCCCTGTCTTGTGCCAGTTTTCAAAGGGAATGCTTCCAGTTTTTGCCCATTCATTGTGATATTGGCTGTGGGTTTGTTATAAATAGCTCTTATTATTTTGAGATATGTTCCATCAACACCGAATTTATTGAGAGTTTTGTAGCATGAAGGGCTGTTGAATTTTGTGAAAGGCCTTTTCTGCATCTATTGTGGTTTTTGACTTTGGTTCTGTTTATATGCTGGATTACGTTTATTGATTTGTGTATGTTGAACAAGCCTTGCATCCCAGGAATGAAGCCCACTTGATCGTATGGATAAGTTTTTTGATGTGCTGCTGGATTCGGTTTGCCAGTATGGGGCAGCCAGAGAGAAAGGCCAGGTTACCCACAAAGGGAAGCCCATCAGACTAACAGCGGATCTCTCAGCGGAAACTCTCCAAGCCAGAAGGGAGTGGGGGCCAATATTCAACATTCTTAAAGAAAAGAATTTTGAACCCAGAATTTCATATGCAACCAAAATAAGTTTCATAAGTGAAGGGCTTCATAAGGGAAATTTACATTTATACTCTACCAGTGTATAGAGGGAAATTTATAGCACTAAATGCCCACAAGAGAAAGCAAGAAAAATCTAAAGTTGACACCCTAACATCACAATTAAAAGAACTAGAGAAGAAAGAGCAAACACATTCAAAACCTAGCAGAAGGCAAGAAATAACTAAGATCAGAGCAGAACTGAAGGAGATAGAGACACAAAAACCCTTCAAAAAATCAATGAATCCAGGAGTTGGTTTTTGGAAAAGATCAACAAAATTGATAGACCGCTAGCAAGACTAATAAAGAAGAAAAGAGATAAGAATCAAATAGACGCAATAAAAAATGATAAAGGGGATAACACCACCGACCCCACAGAAATACAAACTACCATCAAAGAATACTATAAACACCTCTACAAAAGTAAACTAGAAAACCTAGAAGAAATGGATAAATTCCTGGACACATACACTCGCCCAAGTCTAAACCAGGAAGAAGTTGAAACCCTGAATAGATCAATAACAGGCTCTGAAATTGAGGCAATAATTAATAGCCTACCAACCAAAAAAAGTCCAGGACCAGATGGATTCACAGCTGAATTCTACCAGAGGTAAAAGGAGGAGCTGGTACTATTCCTTCTGAAATTATTCCAATCAATAGAAAAAGAGCAAATCCTCCCTGACTCATTTTATGAGGCCAACATCATCCTGATACCAAAGCCTGGCAGAGACACAACAAAAAAAGAGAATTTTAGACCAATATCCCTGATGAACATCGATGCAAAAATCCTCAATGTCTGCTTGTTTTTAATTATTTTAATCTCCTTTTTAACTTATCTGATAGGATTCTGAATTCCTTCTCTCTGTTACCTTGAATTTTGTTGAGCTTCCTCAAAACAGCTAATTTTAATTACTTTTTGAAAGGTCACATATCCCTGTCTCTCTAGGACTGGTCCTTGGTGCCTTATTTAGTTAATTTCATGAGGTTATGTTTTCCTGCATGGTCATGATGCTTGTGGTTGTTCATCAGTTACTGAGAATCAAAGAGTTAGGTATTTATTGTAGTCTTCAGAGTCTGGGCTGGTTTATACTTGTTCTTTGGAACAGATTTTCCAAGTATTCAAAAGGATTTTGGTGTTGTCATCTAAGTCTTTGGTCACTGCAGCCATATTTGCATTAGGATGCACCCCAATGCTCAGTAGCACTGTGACTCTTGCAGACTCATAGAGGACTGCCTTGGTGGTCTTGGGTAAGATCCAGGAGAATTCTTGGATTACCAGGCAGAGATTCTTGTTTTCTTCCCTTAATTTCCCCCAAACAAATAGAGTCCGTCTCTGTGCTGAGCTGTCTGGAGCTGAGGAAGAGGTGACACAAGCACCACTGCAGCCACAACCACTGGGACTACACTGGGTCAGACTCGCAGCACAGGGTCTCACCCAAGGCCCGCAGGGACCATTGCCTGGCTACCGCCCATATTCACTCAAGGCCCAAGGACTCCACAGTCAGTAGGTTGCAAATACAGTCAGGCTTGTGTCCTTCCCTTCAGTGTAGCAAGTGCCACTGAGCCCCCGGTGGGTCCAGGGATGCCATCTGTGAACCAGGGCCTGGAACCAGGAACCTTAGGAATCTACCTGGTGCTCTATTCTACTGTAGCTGAGCTGGCACCCAGGTCGTAAGACAAAGTCCTTCCTACGCTTCCCTCCCCTTTCCTCAAGCAAAGGAGTCTCTCCCCATGACCACCACCACCCAGGCCCATGAGGAGTACTGCCTGGCTACCACAAGTTTTCATTCACAGCCCAAGGGCTCTTGAGTTAGCTTCTGATAAATGCTGCCAGGCCTAGGTCTCTCCCTTCAGGGAAGTGGCTTCCCTCTGGCCCAGGGCACATCCAAAAAATGCTGTCCAAGAGTCAAGACCTGGAATCAGGGACCCTGGGTATCTGCCTGCTCTTTGCCACTATGGCTGAGCTGATACCCAAGTTATATGACAAGGTCCTCATACTAGTCCCTTTCCTTTCCTCAGACAAAGGGAGTCTCTCCCTTAGCTACCACAGTGGGAAGGTGCTGGGTCACACCTGAAGCCAGCATGGTTCTGAGTCTTACCTAAGGCCCATGGCAAGTACAACCTGGCTACTACTGCCGATTTAGTCAGCAGGTGTTGAATCCTGCCAGGACTGGTATCTTCCCTTCAAGGCAGCAGTTTCCCTTCTGGTCCAGGGTATATCTAGAAATGTCATCCGGGAGCTAGGGGGCCTCACAACTCTGCCTGGTGCTCTACCCTACTGTGGTTGAGCTGGTGTTGAGGTTGCAAGACATGGTCTTCTTTATTGTTCCCTCTCCTCTCCTCAAGAAGAAGGAAGGAATCTCTCCTGAAGCTGTGAGCTGTGCCTCCTAGGGTTGGGGAGGGGTGATGCAAGCACTCTCTTGGTCATCCCAACTGTCTCACTAGGTCATGTATACCCCGAGTCCACTGGCTCTGAGCCCAGGACAGCACCAAGATCTGCCCAGGAATTGCAAACCTTGTGGCTTACATTCCCTTTCAAGTTTATTTAGGGCCCCAGAGCTGTGGCTTGCAGTGATGGGGCTAGCTGGAACTCAGGTTCCAACTGCTGGAAGAGGTAATTCTCCCCTAGCTAGGGCTGATCTAAATGCTCCCTCCAAGTGTGCCAGCTGAGTTCTGCCCCATGTTTCCGCCATGACAGGGCAGCACTGAGTTAGTTCCAAAAGAAAGTCCCACTATCACTGCATTCTCCCTTCTCCAAATACACAGATTCTCTCTCCACACCAAATAGCTGCTGCCATGGAATGAGAGAGGGGTGGTATAGGGGATTCAAGATTGTCTTTCCTACCCTCTTACAGTGCCTATTTCCTTAATTTGATGTTAAAATCAGTTACTGCGATTACTTATCTGATTTTTGGTTCTTATGAAGTTACTTTTTTGTGTGTAGGTAGTTGTTCAATTTGATGTTTCTGTAGAGGTGACAATTGCTAAAGGCTTCTAATCAGCCATCATGCTCTACCTACCCCAAGAAGTCCATTCTTAAAGCGAGAACTCGGTGGTGCACCTTAATGTTCATCACAGTTCATCTTGAGTTATTTGAATCCACTTCTTTGTATATGTCTGGGCAGCTGCTCCTCTGCGATTCCAGTGGGCTTCTCTTTCTGGGGCACTCTTTTATTTTCATTTTTTTCTTTTCTTTTTAAATAGAGACAGGGTCTTGCTATGTTGCCCAGGCTGGTCTCGAACCTCTGGGCTCAAGTGATCCTTCCACCTCAGCCTCTCAATATGCTGAGATTACAGGTGTGAGCCACTGCTCCTGGCCTCAGGGGCACTCTTAGAAGAGGAAGTTTATTGGGAAAAATAACAATCTCCATCACTGCTCTAGGTCTTAGGGCCCCAACTGATACTCATTGTTTCCTCTTCCGCTTGTAAAATGGTGGTAATAGTATCACTTATTACATAGAGGTATTACTAAATTCCAGGAAATAATGCAAAGCACACTGGACCCTTGGGAAGAGCCCAGCGAAACATAGCCATTATAATTTTTAGTATTATAAAACTGGATCAGGCTGTACATCATGATAGTTTTTAAGACATTTATTGCTGGATATCAGATAACATCAGTTCCTCCTTTTAAAATGTTTTCTATTTCTCATTCTGGGTTCAGATATAGGAAGTTAGCCATACAGTGTTTAGATTCAAATCTCTGGAGAGGGGGCCTGGTATTTTCTTTGCATATACAGCACCTCTTATTTTTAATGTGCTTGCATTTCTTCTTGGAACTAAAGGATGTGGCAAACACAATAGGGACTATGTGAGGCAGGCTGAGTGTGTGCAGGGATATGCATCGTCATCACACTCTCGGTACCTCACATGATGACAGGCTTTCCAGCCACCTCTACCCTAGCTCTAGTAGGTAGGGCTGGCTATAAAGAGGAGTCTTATGCCTGTCAGGTGTTATATGTTGGCTGACTTTACACAATCCCTAGTTAAATATCATCTCTTGTAATGAACATAGGTATCTTGGATTTAAACTGAGCAACCATACTTTGTGAAGAATCAAACTGGTTTCTAATGAAGGAAACGGTGAGGCCAAGAACTCCAGAGAAAAGAGCTCCTTTCCAACATCTTATGCCAAATCCTTAGGGCAGTGGTTTTCAGACTGCAGTTTGCAACCCATCAGTGGGCTGCAAAATCATTTTAGTAGGTGGTGGCCAAGCTTTTAAAAATATGAACTGGAGGGAAAAAAAAAAAAACCATGAACTAGAGAAATATAAAATATCTGCATGTATTTAACTTAGTACAATAGTCCTCCCTTATCTGCAGTTTCACTTTCCATGGTCAATCATGATCCAGAAATCTTAAATGAAAAATTACAGAAATAAACAATTCATAATTTTAAAATTGTGCACAGTTCTGGTGATGAAATCTTGCACTGTCCTGCTCTGTCCTGCCTGCAAAGTGAATCCTCCCTTTGTCAGTGTATCTGCATTGTATACACTACCCACCCATTACTCACTTAGCCGTCCAGGTTATCAGATCGAATGTGGTGGTATCACAGTGCTTGCATTCAAGTAACCCTTATTTTATTTAGTAATGGCCCCAAAGTGCAAGAGGAGGGATGCTGGCAATTTGGATATGCCAAAGTGAGGTGGTAAAGTGCTTCATTTAAGTGAAAAGGTAAAAGTTCTCAATTTAGAGAATGAAAAAAAAGATCATATGCTGAGGTTGCAAAGATCTACAGTAAAAATGAATCTTCTATTCATGAAATTATGAAGAGTATATTGTTATCACTCTTTTATTTTATTACTGTTGCTTTTAATCTTTTACTGTGTGTGATTTATAAATTAAACTTTATCATAAGTATATATGTATAGAAAAAGCAAAATGCATATGGGTTCGATGTTATCCTCAGTCCTAGGCATCCACTGGGGCTCTTGGAATGTATCCCTCACAGATAAGGGGGGAGGACTTGCAGTGTCACATATTGTTTCATAAAACGTTTTCATTTACGCGTGTATTTTTTCTGGACACAATAAAAACAGTGTATATCTGGTTGTGTATCTGTCTAATACGCACTGCTCTAGGGGAAAGATACTTATAGCAAGAACAATCACCCTGACACTTAGCTCAGAAGCTTTATTTTTCTTTCCTTACTTTTGATCAGGAATGACTTGAGGCATTGGCCTTATTTCTCTTTATTTCATTCACCTTCTATTCAGTATACTTGGGGTGATTAGGAAGGAATGCATTTTATTTCTGTAGCTCCCATTCTCTTTCTTATTTCCGGCATGTTCCCCTGGTGGACCAAGAAGGCTAACCTGCTTCATTTATCTCCTCTACCAGGCAAAGCAGTCAAGAGTGAGTTAGGCTACTGAGTTCTAGGAGGGGATTGGAGCAGGGTTTTTTATCTCAGATGGGTGGAGCCAGTGAATAAATTATTGTAAATCTCATTTGGATTCTCAAATCTAAGAAGTCAGGCAGACAACTGGAGCCAATGTGCAGAAGCAAACAGTGTCAGAAACAAATGTGGATTGATTTTCCGGTGTTGAGATGGGATGACGGGAGGCACAAAGGAAGAATTTCTCAAGTGAGGAGCACCCTCAAGAATGCCCCATGATTTGAAAATGAGAACAGCTGAAAAGTTGTAAGTAAGTTATTTCCTTATCTACCGACTTACATATTTTAAATATGCCCAAAAGGAGACAACAGGAGTGTGGGCTATACAGGATGTCCAGTCCTAAATAGTATAGCTAACAATTGTGCATTTCAATGTATATACATTTTACTTTAAAATGATAATAATTGAGTAAGGGTGGGAAGCGTGTGGAGGTACACCTGGGTCAAGGATGGCAGACTGTTGAGGCTGCATGATGGGTACATGGAGATTCATTCTTCTTCTTTTGTTTTTTCGAGATGGAGTCTAGCTTTGCTACCCAGGCTGGAGTGTAGTGGCAGGATCTCGGCTCACTGTAACCTCTGCCTCCCGAGTTCAAGTGATTCTCCTGCCTCAGCCTCGTGAGTAGCTGGGATTACAGGCGTGAACTACCATGCCCGACTAATTTTTGTATTTTTAGTAGAGACAGGGTTTCACCATGTTGTCCAGGCTGGTCTTGAACTCCTGACCTCAGATGATCCACCCACCTCAGCCTCCTAAAGTGCTGGGATTACAGGTGTGAGCCACCGCACCCGGCCATTCTCTTTATTTGAGATTTGAAATTTTCCAAAGTGCAAACTTGAAAAAAAGTCTCAAAATAGCTTTAATGCTCTTCCTTGTTATTAAGCCAACCATGGGCTGATACTACCTTTTTTTCCCATAAACCTCAGACCAGCATGGAAGTAAGCTACACTGTTTCCACATTCTTGGCTCCTCTCAGCAGCCAAGTCCTGAAGTTGCAAGAACCATAATCTCCACCCTGGGCAATCAGAAGGGATCCAAGAGATCGATACAGTGGTTTGTATCTGAAGTATTTATTAAATCTAGCATTTGTCCATTGACCCCATAAATCTCTCTAATGTCAGGACCTTCTCAAGAGTCTGTGAAGGTAAGAGACTGGTGCTTGTTTTTTCCATTGTGTGTTGATAGTTATGGAGACAATAAGACTGAACCTACCTACAGGTTGCCTGCATTTGTGAATTATGAATACAAAAGGTAGGGTGGTAACAGTTGGCAATTCAGTATGTATGATTTACTTGAAAAGGAAGCCACAAAACAATTTTTGAGACCCAACACAACATGAAATGTGCAAAAGTGATTGCCCAAGGCTCATAAATTAAAGGGTTGCTGGTGAGGAAGTGGCTTGCTTGACCACCTCTTTGCTAACTGGTCTAGACTAAGGGTGTGCTGCCAGAAGCTGATCTTGATATCTAATGATATGGGGCAGAACTGGAGTGATGATGTGAAATGGTGTCATAAAAAGTATTCTAGTCTTGGATCCTCATGTAACTACACAATATTGGGCAATAAACCCAGCCAAGCTATACTTTCATTTCCTCATTTGTAAAATGATCCAGTTGAATTCCAAAGGTTCCTTCTATTTCTAAAATTCTATGATTTATTTGCCATAGTTAAAATTTCACTTGCTTATTACTTTGGAGAAATCCCAATAAGTCAAAACTCTCCTCTGCTCATGTGCTACCTAATTCTTGACAAGGATTAGTCTCACAAACAGAGAGTAGTGGCCACTTCCCATGCAGTGATTCGAGCATAATGAGATGGAATCCCATTGGCAAACTCCTCACTAGCTATAGCATTTCCAGAAATTACATTATAAGAGATTTATTTCTTTGCATTTTGGAGGTTCCTCTTTAAGACTCCCTTGTTAAAGTGGAAATGTCCCTGGAAGACTATTCAGTTCTTAGTATTGATTGAAAACTTTGTGAGAACAGTCTGTTAGATAGGTCTTATGGGCCAGAGGAGAGGAAGCGGCTGAAGAAGAGTGTGGAGGCATCAGTGTGACTCCAGTGCACTTCTTGGGGCCCCATTACCCTGTGTGATGGACCAGTCATTTCAGGAAAAGGAAGATGATGGGATCAAGTTTGGGGAATAGATTGGAGAGACTTGAGTCAGGTGGTGTCCACGTGCATCTTAGCACATAACTCTGAAGTCCCTGACATCTCTGTTATGAATGTTTGTGTCCCCACCCCCCTAATTGATATATTAAAGCTCTAACCTCCAATGTGAAGGTACTTGAGGATGGGGCGGTAATTAGTGTTAGATAAGGTTATGAGTGTGGGACACTCAAGACAGGATTGGTGCCCTTTTAAAGGAGACATGAGAGAGCAAGCTGTCTGAGTGCAAGCACCAAGTAAAGGCCCTGTAAGCACACAGCAAGTGGGTGGCCATCTGCAAGCCAGGAAAAGGGCTCTCTATAGAAACTGAACTTTCCCAGACCTTGATCTTGGACTTTTCAGCCCTCGGAACTGCTGAAAATAAATTTATGTTGTTTAAGCCACCCAGTGTATGGTATTTTGTCATGGCTGCCTAAGGTGACTAAAATAATCTTCTTTTAATCATGCGGTCCCTTTCCTTTTCAGTGTTAGTTGTGAGTCAATTTGCCAAATTAAACATGAAAGAAACGTCCCTTAAACATCTGCCAAGGGAGTATTCCTAAATAGTATTCCTCCCTGACCAAACACCAGGCTGGTTTTTCTTTTTTGCTGTTGCTGGAGTTGACTACTTATGGATGATCCAATCAAACCAGGTAGTTACATGTCCTGAAAGAATACTTCTTTCTTAACCTATTCCAAATGCATAAGTAGGTTTACTAACTTGATACATTTTGGGGCTAGAAAGACTCTTAACGATTTTTTAAAAAACTGTCAACATTTTCAAACAAGCCCCAAAGTAAAAAGAATAGTATAAAGAAGACTGGTATAACCATCACCCCAATTCAGTAATTACCAGGATTTTCCTTGTGAAGATTTTGAAGAAAAATATCAGTAAGAAATAAGTACTATATTTTTCAAATACTAAGTGTGCCCTGGGGATAATAAAATCTTGATTTTGTGGGATATAAATACACTGTCAAGCAATGGAAAAATGTAGTCAATTCCTCTTCAGCTATCTGCATGGGTAAACTTTGCCTATGCTTTAAAAACTGAATCCTTTAATAAAACAGAAACATTAAATATTTAGCAATAACCTTTTTGTTTTCAGTGGGTTTTTGACATTCTCTTCTCTTCAGAGGGCTCCAGGACACAGCTCCATGAATATACTCTCCCTCTTCGTCTCTGAGTTCTTCTTAACAGTCTCCTGAAGGAGAAACTTAGGGGTCTTCATTCTCCCAGCTCTGCAGCATCCTCTAATAAATTCTCACCTGATTCTTTTTACCACCACAGTTACATTATTTAAAGTGTCATCATTTCCACACTTGATTTTTAAAATCCTACTCTTGATGCATCCCAAGAGCATGATTTCCTTAAAATTCCATAAGGACATATGCTAATGGACAAATTTACATCCCTCCTGTCTTCCCAGTAGGTAAATTTCCTCTGGTATCTGACCATAGACTAGATCTATATTGATCATTTAGTGTCACTGCTTTCTTCTTTGGTCCCTTCAACCTGCCTTTCCATGCTCCCAATGAGGGGCTTTCAAGATTGTGACATAGCACTTTCTCTTACATACTGCTCCTTTGCTTAGAAAATTCTTTCCCATGGGTTGGGCATGGTGGCTCATGCCTGTAATCCCAGCAGATTTGGAGGCCGAGGCTGGTGGATCACGAGGTCAGGAGATTGAGACCATCCTGGCTAACATGGTGAAACCCCGTCTCTACTAAAAATAAAAAAAAAAATTAGCCAGGCGTGGTAGCTCATGCCTGTAGTACCAGCTACTCCGGAGGCTGAGGCAGGAGAATAGCATAAACCTGGGAGGCGGAGCTTGCAGTGAGCCGAGATGGCGCCACTGCATTCCAGCCTGGGCGACAGAGGGAGATTCCATCTCAAAAAAAAAAAAAGAAAGAAAGAAAGTTCTTCCCTGTAAGCCTGTGAGCTTTTCCAAACCTTTTCTTCCTATTTTCCTATGCAATCCTTTAAAATTGTATCTCCTTTATAAAACAAACAGGCCGGGCGCGGTGGCTCAAGCCTGTAATCCCAGCACTTTGGGAGGCCGAGACGGGCGGATCACGAGGTCAGGAGATCGAGACCATCCTGGCTAACACGGTGAAACCCCGTCTCTACTAAAAATACAAAAAAAAAAAAAAAAAAAAAACTAGCCGGGCGAGGTGGCGGGCGCCTGTAGTCCCAGCTACTCCGGAGGCTGAGGCAGGAGAATGGCGTAAACCCGGGAGGCGGAGCTTGCAGTGAGCTGAGATCTGGCCACTGCAGTCCAGCCCGGACTACAGAGCAAGACTCCGTCTCAAAAAAACAAACAAACAAACAAAAAAAAAAAACAAAAAAAAAACCAAACAAGCAAGACTTCCTGGAAGAGATGGTTTTCCTCTTCTCGGTCATCCCCAACATGAGATAGCAATTGCTCAGTGAGTTACACAATGTATTTGCTGACCTACTGTGTTCACAATTATGGACTGAACTTTTAGTGTTTGGGAGATGGTTAAGGATGTTCTAGATGTTTTTAAGGCACATTCTGTAAAAATAGTCATTTAAATTTTAAGCTCCAAGATCTAATGGACTATGTCTATTTACATTTTTTATTTATGGATGTTGAATAAATTAGTGTCTGATACTTTTGGTAATGATTGGGATATGCTATCACATGAGAGTGGGTAAGAAGAGAAAGAATACAAACTAGTTGATAGCCTCTTCCAGAGAGTCTTATTTTTATGATTTTAAAAATATGAACAGCGCCTCCTATTAACTTCGTTGCTGCCACCTCCCTTATTAAAATGAAACTGTCCCTGGAAGGGATTACTACTGTTATTACAATACTTCATAGAAGCTGCTTATGAAAATCAGAGTCAAGACCTAGAACCATAAGCAAAAGATAGCTTTCTAGTGTCACCTTGTGGCTAACCATATTAATATACATTTAAGCTGATTACTACGTAGATAGGTAGATATATATACGGGATATAGGAAAATACCATTTTTTCGATATATACATTATGATATGTGTATAACATGATAACACTGGAAGTAGTTTTACAATTACTTAAGTACAAATTTTATTCCATAGATTTAGATATGAAATAACTTAGTTTCTCTGTAATTAACCTCAGTTAATTCAGTGGACGCCACTCTTCTCTAGGCTTGCTTCTAAGTTCTGGGGGACTTACGGAGTATCAAGGCATTAGTAAGTGTGGGAAAGAGTTTCTGACCCTTGGTGGTCAAACAACATAGGTCACTGTTAAGTCATTTATTGCTTATTCTCAACTGTGTGATTCCTTCAGGTCTGGCATATCTCTCTGCCAATTCTGGACACCTCTTGGGCACCAGGAATCCTCTGCTGCTCTATACCACACTGAACCTCACCTGCCTAGGCACACCACACCACCCTTCTTTCCTGGGCTGCCTCTCTGGGCTTCCCTTGGGAAAGCAGCACAGGCCATACTGTTCCAGGATCTCCCACACCATTCAGGGTTTTTGTTTTGTTCTCCCCAGTAGAAGCAGGGCTCAGGATCCTTTTAGGCAACTTACTGGTATATTAATATGTGACTTCTTCCAGTTCTAAAAAACTGAAACCAACTTAAGACAATATTCCCCCAAACAATAAACCCCAAATGACGTGGCTGAACAAGAGAGAAAGGGATGGAGGGCTGGCAAAGTAGAGGTGATGAGGGGGCAAAGGGTGGGAGGTAATATCCCTAGCATCAATAATAAAATCATCTTGGTTATATTTTAAGATTGTATTACTCTACCAGGCCAATTTTATAGATGTGAAGAGAGCAGTTTCCAGACCACTGTGCTGTAGCATGCTTGTATGCCACAAGTTATTTATAGGCATATCAAGAAGTTGATGACCCCAGTTCTTAGGCAACTGGGTACAAACTGGAACTGGTAAAGCCAATTCTCTCAGCCCAGTCACTTCTGCCCAAGATCAGCCTTATCATTGTCCAAATATATTAGTCAGAATAAGCTAACTCTTTGTATCAGTTATCTACTGCTGTGTAACAAACCCAACCTAAAACGTAGTGGCTTAAAGCAACATTCATTTTATTTGTTTATGTGTTCTGTGGGTCAACAGTTTGGACTATGTTTAGCTAGGTGGTTCTGCTAATCTTGCTTTGGGTTGCTTACAGAGTTGTAGTCATCCAGTAGCTTTTCTGAGACTAGACTTTCCATTATGGCCTTTTTTGCCTGTCTCACCCTTGGTGTTGGTGAATGATTGGGCCACAGTTGTCAGTGGCCTAGCCTAAGCTTCTTTACTTTGTGGAAGAAGAATTCTCAGCCTCAAAACAGGGTAAGCCTTAATGCACAAACACCTTTCAAGGCCCTGCTTATCTCATATTTACTGATGTTCCAATGGCCAAAGCAAGTTACATTGCCAAGGACAGAGTCCATATGGGAAGGAAGAATACAAGGGTGTGAACACAGGAATGTGTGATTCATCAAAGGCCATACCTTTGATGAATTCAACAATTTACCATATTGTTACCAAAAAAAAAAATCTCCCCAAATCTCAGCAGTTTACCGCAACTAAGGATTATTTCTTACCCATGTCATATTCCAATGTGGGTTGGTGAGGACACTCTATCACACTCATTCAGGGGATCGGGAACCTGCTATCTATCTAGTGGTTCTACCGTTGTCTAAGAACTTCCAGAAGACCAGGAAAGGCAGAGAAGAGAGACTTCAAGGAAGGTGTTACAGACCAGTCCTGGAAGTGGTGTACATCAATTCCAGCAACATTCCAATGGCCATGTGAACTCAGCCATGTGGCCCCCAGCTAACTGCAGGGGAGTTGGGAAATATCATAACGCCTAGGAAGAAAAGGAGAAACATTTTTTGATGAGTATTAGTATCCTTTGCCACAGTTCCTACTTCTTGTCACCAAATATTCCGCCCCCTTTTTACCACACACAGAATACACGTATATCCTCCCCAGATACCTGGAGTTCTATCTAGTCACTGCATCCAGGATCTGTTGTTGATACACAGTCCTCTTTATTAGATTCAGATGTGTATCCTTATTGCCAGGTAACTCATGAACTATGTAAATATGTACTATGTACCTGTCCCCACTCAGCTACCCTGTGTAGCGTGATAGAGCAAGGGTGGCATACTTGCATTAAAATCTCCCATTCAGAAAAGGGAAGAATGCAAGACACCTAATAGTCGCTCATTTTTTAGTATATGTATTTTTTATGATATTTTTCCAAATATTGCACGGGAAATATATATACTAAAAAGTATTCGTTTATCTGAAATGCAAATTAATTAGGCATTCTGTATTTTTATTTGCTAAATCTGGCAACCCTCCTCCCACTATAATATAAATTCCATGAAGGTAGGAACCTTCTCCAATGTATATCGAAGGTGTGGCATAGTGCCAGGTCCACAGTGGGAGCCCATATATGCTTACTGCAGGAATTAATGAAGGACTAAACGAGATTGCAAGGGAGTGAATAAGAAGACGAGGAGCGACCCTTGGCGGGCGGCAGGGGAAGAGGATCGCACCACAGCTCGGCAGAGCCTCCCTTAGGCGCGCAGCGGCGGCAGCGCTGAGGTCACGGGCGTCGGCCCTGGTGACGTCATTACGCCCGCGCTCCCCGCCTCGCCGTGATATCAACGGCGCAGGTTTCACTTCTGCTGTTGTGGTGACTGAGGGCTTTCTGGTGACTTCAGCCCAACGCAGGCCGTCTGCGGAGCCGCCCGGTAGTGGCCCCGGAGTCCCACGGTCTCTGTCATTGGCTGTCACCCAGCAGGCCTGGCCGCTTCCGTGCGGGGAGACCATCTCTTCAGGGCAATGTCCAGGCCGAGCAGCGTCTCCCCGCGGCAGCCGGCCCCTGGCGGTGTCGGAGGCGGTGGCCCCTCGCCGTGTGGCCCTGGGGGCGGCGGGCGGGCCAAGGGGCTGAAGGACATTCGCATTGATGAGGAGGTGAAGATCGCAGTCAATATCGCGCTGGAGCGCTTCCGATACGGGGACCAGAGAGGTGAGGTTCCCGACAGGGACCCTGCTGGCCGTCAGGACACCCCCTCACCCCAGCGCCCCCCAAACCTGGGCCCACCGAGTAATGGGGTTGCCTCCGAAGAGGGAGGGAGGACCCGGGCCACCGTCCGGGTCGGGCCTCAGCGGCGGCACCCGAGTCTGGAACGCGGCTGTTAGCCCTGCGGTAAAATGCGAGGTGCTCTGCGCATTAGTGGGGTTGTGGGCACTTTGCTCGCTAGTTGCAAGTGTTTTTTTCCCCCGCGTCTTTCAACAGCCTTGGGCGGTTAAGCCACCGTGTTTCAGATATTGGTTAGCCCTAACCCTTAAAAAAATTTTTTTAAGGGAGTGTCACCTTAATTGTGACACGTTTAAGCTACAGATGTAGAAGAGCAGAAAGAAATCAAACATATAAGTGCGTGCACCGGTAATACGTTTGAACCCTGAAGTAATCACGCTACCCACTGAAACTTGTTTGGCACACGAAGCATCTTCCACACCTCCTGAGGTTAGAAAGCCACTTGTCTTGGGTCATATAGTGCAGAACCAGCAACTGACCTGTGGTGACCTGTACAGTATGTTGAGGGCTCATTCGGACCTGCTGGCTTAATTAGGGGACCTCTTACTCTGGACTCTTTATAGTCAAAAATGGGGAATGTTCTGGACAGACAGATTCTGAATTCACATTAAAAAAAGAGAAAGCCTCAGCAGTATATAACAAATCCCTCTAAAATAGTGAAATATGAATTCTATACAGTTTCGAAAGCAAAGACAATGGAGTTTCATGTTGAGAATTCATAATGTTTGAGCATATCTCATCATTTATTTTGTTAACTAAACAAGTAGGGACCAAGTTAAATATGTTCAGTCATTATACCAACTCAAAATTCCAGCACAAGTAAGAGGAGTCGTTTATTGGTGAACATCAGAGGCCTTTATCACATTTAGGTTTAATACATAGATGTCTTTTTATCAATATCAGAATTCTGGTAGACGTTCAGTAGTTATTAATAAAATATATTAATTTTATTAACTTAGAATATGAAATATAAAGTAAGTTAACCTCACATAAAGTATAATAAATTTGATTGTCTATGTTTTTCGTATTTTATATCTGTGTGTATTACTTGAGAGAAAATTGCCTATCTACAAATTGTACTGCTTTTATTTTTTTCTCATGTAGAGATGGAATTTCCTTCTTCTTTGACCAGTACTGAAAGAGCCTTTATTCATCGACTCAGTCAGTCTCTTGGTTTGGTCTCTAAAAGTAAAGGGTAAGCTGGTAGCTTTTCTTATTTTTTTTAAAAAAGATTATTTGTTCAAAAAAGGGAGAATGTTTCTGAGTACGTTTAAGTAGTTATTACTGTTTTAACTTCACATTCTTAATTGTATCCTGTGTAGATAAAATGATTGAGGTCTGTACCAAATTCACCTCTTTCCTCTTCCTTCTATCTACCTCTCCCCGCCTTTTTTGTTTCGTTTTCTTTTTCTCTAGGAAAATGCTTTTTCCTCTACCCAGCTTAGGTTCCTTGGCTGGGACCCTGCAAATTAGACTGATAAAAAACATATTAACAAGAGAAAAACGTAAGCTTATTAAGATATGCATCATGCATGCATAGGGGAAAACTCGATAGTAACTCAAACATGGGGCTTATGTGGCATCTTAATAAAGAACAATGACTTTATTTTAAAAATGATGAGACAAAGGAAAAGGACTTTGAACTTGTAGGTGCAGTAAATTGTGGGAAGGTATATATGGGGAAACTAATGGAAGGTATGTGTTGTTTTAGCAAGGTTGGTTATGTAGGTTCCTCTGGTGCTGTCTCTGGGTTAAGAGTCTAGAGTGGTTTCTCTTATTAAGAATAGTCCTGCCCTTTCTGGTAAAGCAGGGGAGGGCAGAGTTCTTTTAGGTCTGCTTCTTCTCAATTGCCTTGAGCTCAAAATAATCTTTATGGGAGAGTGACATATATTTGGGTGGCATACTCTGAACTCTTTCAAAGGTAAATTTTAAGATGTAAGAAAAAAATAGATTAAAAGTTGAAGTTGATTGCTTGAGAAAAATATTTTTATTTTTGATAGAAATGAAATCTCATTTGAAATATTGATGTACAAAAGATAATAAGTACAATTATTTATGAAACTTATGTCTTTCACTGTTACTGCACTGTAATAGTAAGCTTTAGAACATATGTTCATTGTTTTCCTTCCTACCAAGTCAAGAATCTGATGATTAGAAATAATTTTAAAAAGTGGTACAGGAGGAAATTGTTTTGTTTTGTTGAGAGGATCACAGAGCTACAGTGGGAAAAGTCATTTGAGCCATCCAAATTGAAAAACTCTAAATTCTGTGGACCTATTTCATTTTGTCAGTAAGGATGGTGGAATCAATATAAAGGAAACTTTCTCACTATTGGTGCTATTGACATTTTGGACTGGATACTTCTTTATTCTGTGTACTGTAGGGTGTTTAACAGCATCCGTACCCATTACTACTACATAGCACTAACACTCCCAACCCCAGTTGTGACAACCAAAGATGCTTCTGGAGGTTGCCAAATGTCCTCTGGAGAGCGAAATTGCTCAGGTTGAGAACTACTGAGATGGAAAAAAAGATAAAATTAAGTAAATATATTAATTAATAAATCTTCAGACGGTCCCAAGATGAAAGCAGCTGATGTAGGAATGTCTTGCATATGACTGCCTACTACAGTGATAAATTACTGAGACGGGATTTAGTTTAGGTGAATGTGCATTTTGAACATCACTAAGGCCAGTGCTGGAACAGTGGTTAGATTCCTGAGTGTGCCCATATTATAGTCTACTAGGTAGGTAAAATACTGCACCTGAAAATAAAAATATAGTTCAGAGCCACAATACTTTATCCTGAAACACTTGGGCTAAATATGTTTGAGATTCAGATTTTTTAGACTTTAGAAAGGTATTTGGGTATATTTGCAATATGTTATGTAATCTACCTAATAAAATATGGCCATCACCTTTAGTCACATTTATATTTTTGCTGCAAATTTTATGAATATTCACACTGAGACTATTAATAACCTCATGTGGATGTAATCATATGATTACATTTGATGTCAAATGAGGTTACTGCAAACTTAAAAGTTTCCAGTTTTTAGCACTGTTTGGGTTTAGTAGTTGCAATTAAGGTTTTGGGTCTGTGCTGGGAAATGCATGTTATAAATGTACAATTCTGTAGCTACATCATTTCTATGGTTACATGGATCTTGCATTCTAAATAGCTAACTTAGAAAAGCAGTCCATTAGAGTAGACTTCCTGTCCTTCTCTTCAGTATCATAGTCGTCTAAGAGTTGATCTGGAATGAATAAATATCTTGGGAAGGAGAAATCAAGAAGGAAGTTATGGAGACAAAAATGGGGAATGCGGAAACATTGAAGAGCCAGAGAAAGAAGAAAAAGGAAAAGAGATGCTAAGGGAAGCAAGACAATGCTGTCTATTTATCCATTCCCTAATACCTATAACCTTAATGCTTTCAACCTTTTTATGAAATACCCTAGCTACTTCTCTCTCCTTTTCATCTTTGAGTAAACTTTGTACTATATTTTCTTAGTGGTCCTTGTGATTTTCAAATGCCTTTTATTCTTTTCACAAAAAGAAATAAATCACTTTGAATCTACTTCTCAAATTCTTTCTTTTCATTTGTATCAGAATTTGTACCTGACTTATATTTCATGAAATTATCTGTTCACCCTTTCAGTTTTTTTTTGTAGGGGGAGCGGGGGACAAAGTCTTGCTCTGTCACCCAGGCTGTAGTA
Source organism: Chlorocebus sabaeus (assembly GCF_047675955.1). Lineage (NCBI taxonomy): Eukaryota > Metazoa > Chordata > Mammalia > Primates > Cercopithecidae > Chlorocebus > Chlorocebus sabaeus. The sequence goes on along the minus strand of NC_132926.1, from coordinate 68,467,956 downwards.
GTGGCATGATCACGGCTCACTTCTCACTGCAGTCTCCATCTCCCAGGCCCAATCAATCCTCTCACCTCAGCCTCATGAGTAGCTGGGACTACAGGCATGTGCCACCATACCCAACTAATTTTTCTGTTTTTTGTAGAGGACAGCATCTCACTATGTTGCTCAGGATGGTCTTGGACTACTGGGCTCAAGCAATCCTCCCTCCTTGGCCTCCCAAAGTACGTGAGCCACTGGGCCCAGCCAGATTTTTGTGAAAAATCTTATTGACTTGGCAAGTTAGTTTTCCTCTGTGTGTGTGTGTGTGTGTGTCTGTATGTGTCTGATATTATAGTTTCTTAGTATATATTTGAGAGGACACCTGGTATAAAGGGCAGAAAGCCTGGATTCTATTTCGAGTCTCTCATTGCCTCATTCTCTTATTTGGGCTTCTTATATAAGTTTTAAAAGATAGATTCCAGACTTTTTGTGATAGTTCTTAATTTTTTTCTGGTCAGTTTTTTTCTTTTTGATATTCTTTCTTTCAAAATTAAGCCATTTGTGATGGATTTTTGTTTTTCATCTTCCAAATAATTGACTTTTACCTGCTTTTATTTATTTATTTATTTATTTATTTATTTATTTATTTTTGAGACAGAGTCTTGCTTAGTCACCCAGGCTGGAGTGCAGTGGCGCGATCTCAGCTCACTGCAAGCTCTGCCTCCTGGGTTCATGCCATTCTCTTACCTCAGCTTCCCAAGTAGCTGGGACTACAGGCACCCACCACCATGCCCGGCTACTTTTTTTATATTTTTAGTAGAGACGGGGTTTCACCATGTTAGCCAGGATGGTCTTGATCTCCTGACCCCATGATCCACCTGCCTCGGCCTCCCAAAGTGCTGGGATTACAGGCGTGAACCACTGCTCCTGGCTTTATTTTTATTTTTTAGGAATCTTCCTCTGTTGCCCAGGTTGGAGTACAGTGGCACAATCATAGCTCACTGTAGCCTCAAACGCCTAGGCTCAGGCTATCCTCCCAAGTAGCTAGGACCACAGGCATGCACCACCATGCCTGGCTAATTTAAAATTTTTTTTGTAGAGATGGGGTCTTGCTATGTTGCTCAGCCTGGTCTCAAACTCCTGGGCTCAAGTGATCTCTTGCCTAGGCCTCCCAAAGTATTGGGATTATAGGCCTGAGCTAGTGTGCCTTGGACCTGTTTTGATTATTTTTTGTTATTGCTTGTCTTTTAGTGAAAACATTCTTGGAGTAAAAGCCCCATTTTGTGATTTTTAGTATATCCTAAAGTTTTCTTTGAAATTCTAGTCAGGTTTCACATACCAAAAATTTCACATCATTATTTACTTCTTTTCCTCAACTTCAAAGGTTGTGTTTAAAGTCACACTGAGGTCACTGTGTTTTAGTCCTAAAGGCTCACTTTTCTAAGTTTTTGCCTTGTTTATAACGAAAACAAAATCCCGTCTTGATTTTTCTCAGTCCAAGTTAGACAAAAAATGGATTTTACAAAATGAACTTCGTTAAGAATCTGTAGAATGGGAAAATATGAAGTATATGAAAGTAGATTTTCCAAGTACAAGTTTCTTATTCTGTGACTGCTAAGGTCACTGCCTAATCGGTACCAAATAGAGTACCGAAGTACTCTACTTACCCTGACCAGAAGGCTCCAACCTACAAGGACACTCCCCTTTTCAAATTTAGATTACTGCCCTTCTTGCCTCCTGTTTTGGAAAGTTGCGTACTGCATTCTTCCTCTCTCCTCCCAGTTAAAGTAAGAAAAATGGTTTTCAGGTAGTGAATTTTTGGATATCCACTAAAAAGAAAACCTGCTGTGTGCAATAAAAAATAGGAGTTAACTCTTTTTTTTAGTGGCTAAAATTATCTTACAGTTCTGGAGGTCAGAAGTCCAACAACACAGGTCCCATGGACTTAAAATCAAGATATCGCGGGGCTGCATTCTTTGAGGAGACAAGAGCAAACATTTATTAAGTGTTGTTGTGTACTTGTGCTAGGTACTTTAAATGGATTATCATTTAATCCTAACAACAGTTTTTTTTTTTTAAATCATTATATAAATTTAATCAAGATTAGAAATTTACTCACACAAATGCCTATTCAGAGGTAATTTAAATGAAAGAGTCAATAAACATAATTTCTTTTCTTATTACTTTTATTTTACTTTAAGTTCTGGGATACATGTGCTGAATGTGCAAGTTAGTTACATAGGTGTACATGTGCCCTGGTGGTTTTCTGCACTTATCAACCCATCAGCTAGGTTTTAAGCCCTGCATGCATTAGATAGTAGTCCTAATGCTCTCCCTTTCCTTTCCCCCTAACCCCCGACAGGCCCCAGTGTGTGATGTTCCCCCCATGTCCATGTGTTCTCATTATTCACCTCCCACTTATGAGTGAGAACATGCAGTGTTTGGTTTTCTGTTCCTGTGTTAGTTTGCTGAGGATGATGGTTTCCAGCTTCATCCATGTCCCTGCAAAGAACATGAACTTATTCTTTTTTATGGCTGCACAATAAACATAATGTTATTTTTACTTCAGTTTTTCATGGAGAATCAAAGAGAGGGACACCTCCTGTTTTTTATGAAACTAGTATAACTTTGCTACCTAACTCAGATAAAGAAAATATTAGAAATGAAAATTATGGGCTTATCTTTCTTATGATCATAGGTGTAATATGCTAAATAAAATATTATTAAATGAAATAAAAAATTAGATCACATTTAAACTGGGGTTTCCCAAGAATAAAAGGATTACTGAAAATAAAATAATCTCTTAGTTTTTTTTTTTTCTTTTTAATGAGAAGGAGTCAGCATTCTCATATTTGGATGAGAGCCTTTGGTTTGGGGCTGATTCATCTCTGGCCTGGTGTTTACCAGAGGGGAAAGGATAGACCTTGACCTGAAAGTGGGTGACTCCCATGGCCTTAGTGCACTTTCTGTTCACAGAAGTGAGTGACAAGGACCAGTGGTTCCTTCTTATACATTAAATGCAGCAGGATGTATGTCAGAGCATGCCTTCATTTGTGTACTAGTGTGGATATAGTTTATTTTTCAACTTTTAAGTTCAAGGGTACACGTGCAGGTTTGTTACATAGATAAACATGTGTCAAGGGGATTTGTTGTACAGATTATTTCATCACCCAGGATTAAACCTAGTACCCATTAGTTATTTTTCTTAATCCTCTCCCTCCTCCCATCCTTTACCCTCTGGTAGACCCCAGTGCCTGTTGTTCCCCTCTGTGTGTCCATGTGTTCTCATCATTTAGTTCCCACTTACAAATGAGAACATGCAGTATTTGGATTTCTGTTCTTGGGTTAGTTTGCTAAGGCTAATGGCCTTCAGCTCCATCTGTGTTCCTGCAAAGGAGATGGTTTCATTCTTTTTTATGGCTGCATAGTATTCCGTGGTGTATATGTACCACATTTTATTTATCCAGTCTACCATAGATCTTAACAACAGTTTTATAAGGCAGAGTCTATTTTAACACCTGGCACCTGTGTAACACATGAGGCAATTAAAGCCTAGAGATGTTAAGTAATTTTCCTGAGACCACACAGCTAGCAAGTGGCAGAGCCAGGATTTGAACACAGTTAATCTTAACTAATTATTTTTTGATGTTCACTTGAAGTTCATAGCAATGTAGGAGGTGCTTTGAGGAGTTAGAACAGAAATATTGGATAGATCTCATCTTCAATTTAGCTTATAGTTCATTAAGACCAGAAAAATAGGCCGGGTGCAATGGCTCATGCCAGTAATCCCAGCACTTTGGGAGGCTGAGGTGGATGGATCACCTGAGGTCAGGAGTTCGAGACCAGCGTGACCAATACGGTGAAACCACGTCTCTACTAAAAATACAAAAATTAGCCAGTCATAGTCGGGGGCGGGGGGCGCCTGTAGTCCCAGCTACTTGGGAGGCTGAGACAGGAGAATTGCTTGAACCCAGGAGGCGGAGGTTACAGTGAGCTGAGATTGTGCCACTGCACTCCAGCCTGGGTAGCAAAGCAAGACTCTGTCTCAAAAAAAAAAAAAACCCAGGAAAAGTAAATTTACTGTAGGCATAGTGACCATGCCTTGAAAGCAACTGTGCTCAGTTTGGCGACAACATGAAGTGAACTGGTTGGTTTATTAGTTTTTAGGTAGTCTTAAAAAAGTACAAATTAGTGTGATGCAAACTTTAATACATTTCCAATTCTGTATTACAGTATTGGGAAGAAAGTGGTTTGGAGCTAGATCTTTGCATCTGTCTGCCTAATGGAAATATAAATTAAGGGAATATGGAATTAAGTATTTAGTAGGCATCAAATGAATGCCTGTTTTGTTGCTGTTGTTGTTTGTTTTTAAGAGACTCCTGTGTCTGTGAGCTTTTTAAGTAGTCATTTCAGATGTTGGCTCTTCAGCTGATCTTTTAAACTGTTCTTAGATTTAGAAGTAGGGAATATTGAGGCATATGTTTATATTTGATTTAAATGTTTAGTAACATCCTTTGTAAATTAATAAATCGATTATTATTAACATTGTGTCAAATTTGATTACTTATAGCATCATTTTTCTTTCAAAGGAAAAAGCCATTGAAATGCCAAAATGCATTGGTTACTTTTATTTTTTGAAAGTTAGATGTTATGATGCTCTCATCTGTAATTTTATTACATTTACTTTTATATTTTGAAATTGCATATGGGGTTTACATTTTATTTAAAAAACTCTTGTGAATTTCACTTAGCTAGCATATTTTCCACATGTGCAGCTAGTTTTTAGTTAATTTTGCTTTGTATAAAGGATTCCTGTGTTTATCATCAAACCATAGTTTCAGTTATCATGAAATGAAAGCATAATGAGGAGATCCATTTGTTAGTTTACATAGTACAACAAATTTCTACTGTATTTAATGTTTCCATCCTCACAACAATGAGGTGAATATTTTACCAAAAATTTCATTAATCCTTTTATGATATATTAGTGTCACTGTGGTGCTGACTGTGGTAGGAATTATCAGTTAAAGCACAAGTAGAATCCTTTACTAAAACATAAAAACTATCAAGTTGATATTATCTTTCCATTCTACCATATGTGTTCAAACGGAATTCAGTAAATTTTAAATGGTAATGGCTAAGTAGTCCCACCTGCTTGTTATGAGTTTTTAAAAATACCTAAATGCTATATTAGGTAACCTATGTTAGGAAGGTTTCAATCTGACTTATTATTTCAGTTGTGAGCTTGTTGAGAAAGGGTATATTTTACTCAATTTTATATTCCTGGCTTCTACCATAGTGCCTGGCATAAAGTCAGTGTTTGGTTTATATATGATAAATGACTAAGTGAATGAATAAAATAAAATTAAAGGTGAAATATAGCACAACCTTTCTGAGATGATTTTTAAGAAAATTAAAGCATCTTTGAGTTCTTAAAAATGTGAAGTTTGAAAAATTAGCCAATATACAATGTCAGAAAAGTAAAATGATTTGCTGTTGATCATATAACTAGTTGAAAGTTTATTACTAGCTGAATATTAGCCTCCTACCATTTGCTCTGGTGCTCATTTCAGCTCCCTTCCTGCCTTTTGTAGTTAAAATTTTATGAAATGAACATCACAGAAGGGAAATGAATTATTGAGTCTATAATGACTGTCCTGGAGTTTCAGAAAGGTCCATGGGAAAATAACCTACTACAGAGAACATTTCTAGAATTCAATAGTTTCAATTTATCATGGAAATAACTAAAACTTCTAGATCAGGTTAAATTTTATTTCATCTTTATAGCATCATTTTAAGCACCACCAAGTACTTGTTAAGGAGTAAATAACAACATAGAAAGCTTATAATTCATTGAAACATTCAATAAGGAGTTTCCAGAAATTTACCTCGGTAAATTGGAAGCCTCACTTAGAGCACTTATATGCTAAGACTGTATAGGTTAATCCCTAATTTGATATCATTCTTATGGTGAAGATACTGTTGACAAAATTTACATCTAATGAAAATTGAAAAATTACAAAATTTGCTTTGTAAATTATAAATTTTTCATTGTAATTAGGCTCTGTTGATTATTTCTATAGTGTAATAGTGACATAAGAAATGGCAAAACATTTTATGAAATATTTTGGGTAACTTAAAATTTAAGAAATAATATTGTTTCTGACTATAATAATAGTTTTCATTTATTTAGAGTCTACTCTGCAACAGATACTGCACTTTGCTCATATTATCTTAATCGTGTGAATAATCCTTTGAGGTATATATTATTGTGTCAGGCTCAGAGCCATTAAGTAGTTTACCTGTAGTGCCACAACTAGTAAGTGGTAGAGGTGGGATTCAAGCTCAGGTCTGTGTGCCTTTTGAGCCTGAGCTCTTAATCAGTATTACACTGCTACATTATAGGCATGTATTATGAAATCATTCAAAACACATTTGGGAACTTCCTGGTATATAACACTATACTACTCTTAGAGCTACAGAAGTCATAAAAGATATGCTCAGTCCTGGACCAACTGAGGAAACAATACACCTACAGTAAATACCTTGAACAGTTACAAATCATCATTACCTTATAATTGAAGAGTAGAATCAGAAGCTCTGAAAAATATTTTATTAAAAATGCATCTGAAATTATTTATCAGTAATGCTGATTTATGCTTTTTTGGTCCAACCACTAAACTTGGCTCTCATAACAGGTTTTCATGGGAGTGTCTCATTACCAACTTACTGTGGAAACATTCACTGGGACATATCAGTCTGAACTATGGACCATAACTTTTTCATTATCATTTTTAGGTTCTATTGTTCAGATTGATGTTTTCCCCCTCTGTATGCTTCCCAGCATGTATTATATTAACTGGTGATGTTTCATCTACCATGAAGTCTGCTAAAGACAAACTTTAACACTTAAGGGTAAGTAAGCCTTTTTAGTGGACTTAAACTTGGATTTGCAGCACTTAAAATTTTAACTGAAAATAGTTTTATGGCCACTTTAGCCCAAATCTTTCTTTATTGAATTTTTTTGGACTTTCAGCATCTTCTCCCAAAGCATTTTGATTTTTTTCAATGTTTAGCTTGAGACATATTTTCTAAGTAGGCATACATCATATGTGAACAAGTTGACTGTATATAGTAAATAAATGATTTTTATTAATATTCAGAAAGGGAGCAAATAGATACCTAACTGTGAAGAAGAAAGATGGATCAGAAACAGCTCATGCAATGATGACCTGTAATTTGACTCATAATACAAAACATGCTGTTAGGAGCCTAATTCAAAGATTTCCTGTCACCAATAAAGAGCGTACAGAACTTCTGCCTAAAACAGAAAGAGGAAATGTGTTTGCAGTTGAAGCTGGTATGTATTTTCTGGGGAGCTTCCTCATTTACCCTATTATTTGATGACTATTCTTTTTCTATTTTAGATTTATTTTCGAAAACTAAGATGAAATAAATTTCTCCATTGGAATAGTTTGTTAGAAATGATTAAGAGTTGTAAAAATTTGAAACAAAGTATAGTGTTAAAGCATGTAATTAAGTTGAACCAAGTTTTTTTTTTTGAGTGTTATAATAATATCAATAGCTACCATTTATTGAGCATTAACTGCGTGCGAGGCGATATACTAAACCCTTTATATGGGGCCTCATAGCAAGCAACCCTTGCAAGGTAAGAATTTCCCCTATTTCACAGGTGAAGAAACTGAGGCTTAGAAGAATTAAATAGTTTGTTCAAGGACACCAAACCAGCCAGTAAACTGCAGAGTGGGTATTTGACTCCAGGGGCTAGGCTTTCTTATATTATGCTGCCATGACACACTAATAAGTGAGATTTTGAATTGGGGCTTTAGCTCTGGTAAGAGATTGGACAGAGTCTTCAGCACGTTAAGTTGCTCAAAGGTAGATAAATAATGTATTTGGGTTACAAAATAAAGATGTAATTTCACTGTTTGGAAAGATCACTTCCCTAGTAAGAAAACTATTTATTGCCTATGGTGATAAAATTTACATAGTTATTACTGTCTATTGGAATAGATCAGCAGAATATAGAAAATATGTGGTCCTAGATATCAAAGAACTTGCACTTTAAACATAGACACACAAACATATTTTGAGGTACATGGATATAAGACATTTCATACCTCTTCTTTATTCCTGTCTGTTTAGTTAAATGTGGATGTTGGGCTAAAATACTCCATTAGGAAATTTGTTAACATTAGGACCCTTATATTTAACATATAATTATTCTATTTGATCACTTAGTCTTACATGTATAACATTAAACATACATGGGATATTTTCTTTTTTTGTAATATGTTTTCCTAATGTAGTGACAGATCTTATAAGTATGCACATTATCTCCTACTATAAAAATTTAATTTTCCATGAAATTATTGATAGAAATTTATAACAAGCCTAAAAATCATTTAGATTATCAAGATTGTTTCATTTTTAATGGTTATTGAATGATTTATTTTTATCAGTTTTTAAACATTATGTACCAGAAATATGTCTGAGAGGTTTGCTTTCTAATTGGTACTGAAATTTGTAACATGTTCAATGAGAATAGTATGTGTAAGAGTACAATTGAGATATTGCTTGGCAACTTTATATAGACTGAGTAGAGAAGAAAACATTTGAAAGGAATTATGTTAGAAATTACCTCTTTTGACATGTTTTTCTAGGTTTGGCAAAAAAAAAAATACTTATTTTTAACACTTCTTTTTCAGTGTTGATCATACATTTTTTGTTCTTTTATTCATTTTCAAAGAAAACCGGGAAATGAGCAAGACAAGTGGGCGACTCAACAATGGCATACCTCAGATTCCAGTGAAAAGAGGAGAATCCGAATTTGATTCTTTTAGGCAGTCTTTACCAGTGTTTGAGAAACAGGAAGAAATTGTTAAAATAATTAAGGAAAATAAAGTAGTTTTGATTGTAGGAGAAACTGGGTCTGGAAAGACCACACAGGTTTGTTTCTTTTTTGTTGTTTATAGAAAATATATATATATAGTCCCATATTATAATTTTATATCAAATTTACACTGCATATGTTTAAAAAAACAGAAAAACTTGTGGATATTATAGTAATGGTTATTTCAGAAATAAATTACTACTGGAATATATTTGGAGAATTTGTAGAAAGAAAATGTTTTAAATAATTTACTTATTTTTAAACTAGTGCATTAGGCCTTTATTTAAACAGAGGTGGGAAAGCGATTTGGTATCATGGAAGGAAGATGGGCTTTGGCCTTGAGTTTAGATTCCAGTTCCCTCACTAATTGAAGTTCTAGGCTCTTTTTGTAACCTCTGTGAGTCAGAGTTCTCATTTATAAAATGAGACTAATAATTGCTACCTTTCATAGTGAGGTGTAAAGATTATCTCTGTGAAGTGCCTAGCATAGTGTTTTGCATATAGGAACAAAAGTAAAAGCAGTAATAACAAATATTAATATAAAGTTGACTGTAGAATGGAATTAATATGATAGGTTTGACTTGGATTTTTAGAATCAAAGTAACTCCTTATGAAGTTTTACTCATAGGATAACAGATTGGAAGTAGTAAGTATGACATCATATGACTTTCTTGTGTACATTCTTGTAGCATTTCAGCTTAAAATTACTAAAATTACTTTGGTTTTAATAGAGGTTCAGATAAAATAATAAATATATTTGTAGATTTTCTTCTTAGGGACATAATTTTGTTTTTGACAGTTGCCTAAGATTTGATTATATTGGTTGGTTTAATAGGCTTAGTAGCTAAGGCAAGGTGGGAGGAGAAGTTGATTATAAAGTTTACCGGTTTTTTACTTGAAGGACTTAAACATTTTTACAGAATTATATCTCTGTCCTTAAAACTTGATCCTGTAAAACTGAATAACTAAAAACATGATGAAAATTTTTTCTGAAGACAATATACAAGATCTTTCTTTAGCATGAGTTCTTTTTTTTGAGACCAAGTCTCTCTCTCTCACCCAGGCTGGAGTGCAGTGGTGCGATCTTAGCTCACTGCAACCTCTGCCTCCCAGATTCAAGCGATTCTCCTGGCTCAGCCTCCTGAGTAACTGGGATTACAGGCACATGCCACCACGCCTGACTCAGCATGAGTGCTTTTATGATTAAGTGAAATTCCATGGAGTTACTCCAGAGAATTTGTTTATGTGTCTTAGATTGTTATAATTTTTTTTTAGGTTGAGTAGTTTTGCCATTAAGTATTAATTGTAGCAGTTCTAATTATGTAGAATAGAGATTAAGGAAGTTTTGATAAAATGTAATAAATAGGTCTTTGTTTAAATTATTTGAATGTCCTTGCTAATGATATCTATATATTGGAATTATGGATGCCTATTTTCACAATTATGTGTATCATTTTACTAGGTATGAAATGATACTTTAGAATTTAATTCGTAGTTAAATATTATACTCTGCTTTTTAAGAAGAAACTTAATTTAATGAGTTCAAACCTGAGAAATAATTTTGTCCTATTTAAAGAGTTAATTAAAATACTAATATTTTTATTCTTTGAAATATAAAACAGAATGTAAGTGGTATTTTATCTTACCTTTAATGGTATTAGGAAGTTAAGTGCTTTTTGAATTTTTTTTCTTATTTATGTTCATTTTGTGAAACTTGAACATTATGGAAAATATAGAGAGTAGAAGATTTTTTTTTTTTTTCCTCTTGAGACAGGGTCTCACTCTGTTACCCAGGCTGGAGTGCAGTGGCGTGCAGCCTCCACCTCCCGAGCTTCGTCAATTCTCCTTCCTCAGCCTCCCGAGTAGCTGGGACTATAGGTGCATGCCACCATGCCTAGCTAATTTTTAAATTTTTTGTAGAGACGAGGTTTCAATGTGTTGCCCAGGCTGATCTCAGACTCCTGGGCTCAAGTGATCCACCTGCCTTGGCCTCCCAAAGTACCAGGATTACAGGCATGAGCCACCATGCCTGGCCAGAAAATGAAAGATTTTAAATTCTCTTGCCACCCTGTATCACTGCATTACTGTCAGAATATCCAAATATGTGCTGGTGGATTTTTGTTTGTTTGTTTTTCTGTTTTTGGTGGTAGTGGTGTTGGTGGGGTTTGTATGTTTTGTTTTTGTTCTCTTTACAGCATTGTTATATATTGTTTTTTTATATAGGCTAAGAACATAAAATTTTGCATCTTGATTTTTTTTCACAACAGATTTGGATATTTTTCCAAGTCAGTGCCTGTAGATATGCCTCATTGTCTAAACAACTGCATAGTATTCCTGAACATTTTTGTAATGATAATAAACAATGGTGAAAAATGACACTTTACTGTTTGTTGGGTTATATAAGAGTTGTCTCATTTCATCTTCTCAGTAACTCCAAGACATGTAGGTTTTATCTTTTTACAGATGAGGAATAAAAATTAAAACTTATAGATGTTAATCTACTCTAGTTAACATAGCTAAGAAGTGATAGAGTAGGAATCTTTCTCTTATGTTGTACTTACTTGTATCCTAATTTTTTTTGCTTATTTGTAGGAATGTTTCAATAGGATAAGTTTCCTAGAAGTGGAAATGCCAGATCAAGGATATGGCAGTTAAAAATTTTAACAGCTAGATTCACTGGTTATTGTTCCATAACTCTAAAAAAGAGTTAACATGTTACCGTTTTGAAAGTATTGAAAGTTCTTGTTTCTCTAAAGCTTGGGCAAGAATGGATATAATTTTTTAAACCTTTATCAAGCTGATCAGCAAAAAATAATATTTTAACTTGAATTTTGTTGATTCTTAGTTATCTTTTATTTGCCTCTTATCTGTTTATCTTGTATGAGTTCCTTATTTTTATTCTTTTTGGCTTAATAATTTTGGATTTATTTTTTAGAGTGTTTATATATTATAGATGCATGCCTGTTGACCGTTAAACATCTTAAAAATAATTTCTCCCAATTTTTTGTTTACTTTTTACCTTCGTTTATGGTATCTTGTTTAGTAGTTTTACATTTTTATTTAGTCAAATCTGTCAATATTTTTCTAGGGCTTTGGGGCATGTTAAGAGTGGATTAATGGGCATTTTCTGTATTTATTTGTTTATAGGTGTGGTATCACTATGTTTCCCAGGCTGGAGTGCAGTGGCTATTCACAGAGTTGATTATAGCTCACTATAGCCTTGAACTCTTGGCCTCAAGGGATCCTCCTGCTTCTGCCTCCTAAGTAGCTGGAACTATCGGTGCATACCACCACACCTGGCTCTTTCTATAAATATTTTATTCTAATACTTTTATATTGTTTAAAAAATTCATCTGAAATTTATTTTATTGTATTATATCAGGTAGGAATTTTACTTTTTCTTCATGTTATTTCCAGTTCAGATATAACTTTTATTTAACAATCTGTCCTTCCCTCCAAACTCCCCGACCCGATTTAAGATGCTATTTTTGACCAAATACTAACTTTCTATAGTACCAGGGTCTATTGCTAAAATTTTTTTATGTATCTTTAATCTCATTATCTATTCCTGCATCAGGATTCTGCTTTTTGTTGTTTACAGTGTGAGCCTTATATTATTCTTCATTATCTTTTACCTTTTTTAGTGGTTGCTCTAGAGTTTGCAATATACATTCGTAACTAAACCAAGTCCACTTTCAAATAACACTATACCACATTACGGGTAGTGTGAGTACCTTAAATAAAAAAATAACCCTAATTCCTCCCTCCTGTCCCTTGTATCATTGCTGTCATTCATTTTACTTATATGTAACCATACATCAACATACATGTACACACATAAGATATATACATACATAATCAACTACATTGTTGCTATTATTATTTTGATCCAATTGTTAAGTGTTAGATCAGTTAAGAATACAAAAAATAAAAGTTAAAAAAAATTTAGTTTTTTATCTCTATTCCTTCCTTAGTGTTCTTTCATTATGAAGATTCAAGTTTCTGGCCTATGTTATTTTTCTTTCTCTGTAAAGAACTTACAAAAAACACTTCTTGCAAGGCTGTGGTCTACTGACAACAAATTCCCTTAATTTGTATTCATCTGATAAAGTCTTCATTTCTCCTTCATTTTTGAAAGATAATTTTGCAAGGTACAGAATTCTAGGATGGTGTTGTTGTTTTTGTTTTTTCTCCTCTCACCTCTTCTCTCCACTCTTTTCTTGCATAATATCTGAGGAAAACTTGGATGTAATTCTTACCTTTGCTCTTTGTAGGTAAGGGTTTTCCCCTGCTCTGGCTTCTTTTAGGATTTTTTAGAAGATATCATTGATTTTCTGTAGTTTGAAAATGATACACTTATCTTCTCTTTTAAAATATTTCTTGGTGGTACTTATGCATTTATGCTTCTGGATGCGGGGTTCCGACCTGCAGACCCTGACCCAGTGATGGATGAGAGACATATACTGGCACAGATGTTTTGCCTGTCAGTTAGGCTGAGGATCTGGGCCACTCACCAACACCAAGGAAGGTGCTGTAAAGAGCTGTAGCCGAGGCCCCATCAGCCAGCAAAGCTCACATTTATTCAGTATAGATTAAATGACAAAGATCTTGAGTAGACACCACTAGAGGGTAATTGACATTGCCGACCTCCCGAGTAGAGAGCAAATGCACGGGGATTGATTAAAAGTTGGTCTTAGGACCACATGAGTAAACAAGCTATTTAGATAAGCTCCTCTACATTCCTATGTATCTATGACCTCAGCTTTTAAGAGAATTCAGCTGCCTTCAGCCACTTTATGCAAACCCCCTTTCCAAGAGGGTTTGTGTTTATTTCCTATAATTTTACAATTTCTTTCACCATCCTGACCGAACTCCCACATCTGGAGGAACTAGTCAAGTTTAAAAAAAAAAAAATCCTAGGGGCTGACACATGCATGAAAAGATGTTTTCTTTTACTTACAGTTAAAAAAATAAAAATAAATTATATTTTTTAACTCTAAGATTGGCAGAAATTAAAAAATTGATGATACCAAGTATTTGTATGGGTGTTGGAAGGCAGCTCTTCTGCTTTGTTGCTTTGTTGGTAGGAGTATAAATTGTTTTGAGGAGCAATTTGATAATTTTTTCATCTAAATTAAACATTTGTGTACTCTTTGACTCAGCATTTTCACTACTAGTGATTTCACGGCTAGTACATATATCTTTCTAAAACTCTGTGGAGACAGGTGTTTACTGCAGTGTTGTTTATAATATCAAGCAACAACATCAATAACAAACCTAAAAAACTGGAAATTACTTAAATGTTTAATCATTTGTTAAGTTATAGCATATCCACGAGATGGAATATGTAGCCGTTAAAATGGGCTAGGTAGATCTGGTATGTTATGTGAAAACTGCAAATTACAGACATTAAGTACAATCATCTCTTTGCATGGATGAAAAACATGCTTATATATACAAATATTCTGGGTTGTGTAAACATTTTTTTTCTTGAATGAGTTCATAAGTAACAATAGTTACCTTTATGGAGAAGATATAAGGGCATTGGTGGTAGGGAGTAGGTAAGAATTTGATTTTTAAATCTTTCCAACCTGTTTGAATTTTATTTACAAAAAAGTATCTACAATCCTGGTTTATGGGCTATTTTTGTTTTTTTTTTTTTTATGCTTTTCATCATTTAAAAAATCCCAGTGGAATTTTTATTTTTATTTCATTGACTTTATGGAATAATCTGGGGAGAAGTTAACATTTTTACAGCATTGATTATCCCCATCCATGAATATGGCGTATTTCTTTATATATTCAGGTCTTCTTTTATGTTTTTCCAGTAACGTTTTATAATCTTCATGTAAACCTTAAATATTCCTGGATATATTTGATTTTAGATATTTTAGCTTTAGTTTCTATTGTGAGCAAGATCTTTTCAAATCACATTTTTTAGCGATTATTACTAGTTACATGAATGTTGTTGATTTTATGATTATATTTGGACTTGTTATAGAACTTCTTGAGTTCTAACGGTTTTTCAGTTGATTCACTTAGATTTTTTGTAGTATGTGATCATGTCATCTTATAGTATTTTAAAACTTTTGTTTCAGATTCCTCAGTTCCTTTTAGATGATTGCTTTAAAAATGGTATCCCCTGCCGTATATTTTGTACTCAACCAAGACGATTGGCAGCTATTGCTGTGGCTGAAAGAGTTGCCGCAGAGAGAAGGGAAAGGATTGGTCAAACAATTGGTTATCAAATCCGATTAGAAAGCAGGTAAAAACAGTTCTCATCTATCTTCTCTTTTATCATGTTTAAAAAAGACTATGTATATTTCATTAAAAATAGAGGATGTGTTAGTTGAAAAGTTAGATGATCATTTTGCTCCAAGTAAGTCTAAATCAGGATATTGAAGTCATGTCTAAATCTAGAGAAGTTTTGAATGAAGAGTTTGAAAAAGATTTGAACCATAGATAAAAATTCCATTTCATAGTTTCATGATCAGTTATTTTACTTATTTGAGCCTCAGTGTCCTCATCTGTAAAATGAGTCAAAGAAAAGCATCTAGAGTACAGGTTTGATGTGAGGTTTATAGTGAACGCTCAATAACTGTTAATGAGTGAATTTATTATCAGTAGTAGTATAAATTGAGCATCTTACATCCAAAAATCTGAAATCCATGATGCTCAAAAATCTAAAACTTTTTGAGTCCCAACGTGACACTCAAAGGAAATGCTCATTGGAGCATTCTGGATTTTTTATTTTCAGATTTGGGATGCTCAACTGGAGGTATTCTAAAATGTGGAAAAATCTGAAAGCTAAAACCCTTTCTGTCTCAAGCATTTTGAATAAGGGATACTCAGCCTGTAGTATTAGTAATGCCTTCTTGACAAGTAGTACTTTTTTTTTGTTCTCAGTAATGATACAAAATCTGATTCCATTTGTAACATACTTTATTCACAAGCAAAAAGTACTTAAGATTTTGTTTGTTTTTGGAGCAGCTTAGGTTCTTTAACAAAATACATCACTTAATACAAAAGGCTATTGTCAGGCAGTCTCACATAACTGCAAAACCATATAGCTTTACTAATAAACTGTACATACCAGTATAGTATTATATTAGTAATATTTATTAAAATGTGTACCAGGCCAGCATTTAATGTGATTATGTTTTAGTTACATGAAAGACTTGCAATTGTGCACTTTATTTTGCTTTTTTTAAAAAGGGTTTCTCCAAAGACACTTCTGACATTTTGTACTAATGGGGTATTGCTTCGTACATTGATGGCAGGAGATAGTACGTTGTCGACTGTGACACATGTTATCGTGGTAAGAATATTGGTGAATTTGTCATATGTAACTCAGATTGCTTAAAATTTAAATACATGTGCCATTTCAGGGTAGTCTCAAAAAATTTGAATACATAATTACATTTTTGGAATAGGGTGGAAAAGAACCAACTTATTCTTTTGAACAGGCTAAATGATCAAGTTATTTTTTGTCTATAATTATTAGAAATATTTTGTATTACAAAAATAATAAAACCATCTGGCTTTATTGGGGGAAAATAAAATAAGCAGGTAGTTTTAAAAAATGTGCTTTTCATATATGAAAATGATGCATGTATTTAGAGTTCTCAAAAAAATGGGAGTTTTCTTTTATCTCTTTACGTGGTCATTTGATCCCTTCATTAATATCATATATTTCCCAATGATAGGGATATACTTATAAACTCCATGGTTAAGCTGCTAAATTAACTAACTGCTGATGAACTAAGTTGATGAGTTTACCCCTTTATTAAGGAATTCTAACCTTTTATCTAGTTTGTGTCAGAAAAAAATTAGATTAAGTTTTATAAGCTTGGAATAAGCAGCTTTTAGAAACTTACCCAAACCAAAGGATGCACTTCATAAGCTCTGATGCTAAAAGAAACATATTTAAATAGATTTTTTATGTATTAAAAGCACCTTAAATTGGACTTATAATTTTTTGTAGTTTTATATTCTGTGGGAAAAAAGGGCAATATAGACAGCCCTCTGTATCTGTGGATTCCATGACTATGGATTCAAACAACCGCAGGTTGAAAACATTTGAAAAAATACTGTGTCTGTATTGAACATGTACAGACTTTTCTTGTCGTTATTCCCTGAAGAATGTAGTGTAACTGTTTACCTAGCTTTACACTGTACTAGGTAATATAAGTAGTCTAGAGATGATTTAAAGTATATGGAAGGATTTGCATAAGTTACGTGCAAATACTATGCCATTTTTTTTTATCAGGGACTTGAGCATCCATGAATTTTGGCATGGGGGAAGGCCCTGGAACCATTCACCCACAGATGCCAAGGGATAACTTTACTTTGTCATCTACATTTCATTGTTGATGTCTAATTATTTCTGAAGTTCCTGTAATACAAAATTTTCATGAATGTTGATTGGCCTTGTCCACATTTAATTTGAATTAGTGTGAAACCCAGTAGTGCCATTGTTTTAAAGACTTAGTCATCAATAATGTTTTAACTGTTCCATGGTTTTATTTCTCTTTACTACAGGATGAAGTGCATGAAAGGGATCGATTTAGTGATTTTTTACTTACAAAGTTAAGAGATTTGTTGCAAAAGCACCCAACTTTGAAACTAATTCTTTCTAGTGCTGCCTTGGATGTGAATCTCTTTATAAGATATTTTGGAAGTTGTCCAGTGATATATAGTAAGTTAAATTGTCAGATTTCTTATCTAATTTTTATGAAAGAACACTTTTGGACATTATTTATCCTAATAGAAACTGGGGAATGTTCTGAAGTAGAGGCCATCTATTACTGTTCCCCCTGAGATAGGCTTAATAGTACTTCTTTCTGATTTCAACTTCTCCTTTTCTATCAACAGCTCTTTGGTATTGTGTAGTGAGCCTAATTCTCTTACCTTAAAAGGAAATATGCTTTATTTTCACTTTGTGTTCTGTCTTAAATTGTCCTGTAACTATTTCCCTTTATTGGTAGATATCTTTAAAAAGTAGTCTATACTCCCATGTTTTACTTCACATTCACTTCTGAAAATGCTAAAACAACGTTTGCCCTTGTCCTTTATTAAAAACTGATTTTGCCACCAGTCTTTAAAAAAATGATAAATTCCTCTTCGAAAAATACAAAAATTAGGCCAGGCGCTGTGGCTCGTGCCTGTAATCCCAGCACTTTGGGAGGCCGAGGCAGGTGGATCGTAGGGTCAGGAGATCAAGACTATCCTGGCTAACATGGTGAAACCCCGTCTCTACTAAAAATACAAAAAATTAGCCAGGCGTGGTGGCGGGCGCCTGTAGTCCCAGCTACTTGGGAGGCTGAGGCAGAACAATGGTGTGAACCCAGGAGGCGGAGCTTGCAGTAAGCCGAGATTGTGCCACTGCACTCCAGCCTGGGCGACAGAGTGAGACTCTGTCTCAAAAAAAAAAAAAACAAAAAACGAAACTTGTGTTTACTTTTGTATGAAATAATATGAAAATATATAGAGAAAAAGTTCAGTTGCCCCATCTTTGTTTCATGTCCTAGTTTTCTGATTTATGGATGTTAACAGTGTTATATACATTCATTCTTACCTAATCCGTGCTCATACAAATGTATGCAAATAGATACATATTTATAATGTTTACAAAAATTGGTTTTATGGATTTATGATTTATGGATGTTAACTGTTATATATATTCATTCTTCATGCTCACAAAAATGTATGCAAATATATACACATTTATAACATTTACAAAAATTGGTTTTATAAAAATGAGCACATGGCTAATACATTATTTTCAATTTGCTTTATTATGAACAGTTTTCCAGTTTAGTAACTTTGTATCTAGTTCTTTATTTTAAGCAGCCGCATAATAAAGTATTTCATAATATTGATGTACTATGACTTATTTAACCATATCTTTATTTTTGGACATTCAAGTTTGTTCTAGATCCCCCGCCTTGCCCCTGCCAACAGTGTTACAATGAACATCCTTTTACGTATATCCTGATATACTGGATTTCTAGGGATAGATTTCTGAAAGTGAATTTGCTAAATAAGAGTATATCTATTTTTAATTTTAACAGCTTTTGCCACTTTACTTTTCAAAAGGCTGAAATGATTTACATTTCTGAAGTGTGTACGGCTATTTATTTGATTTTTTACCATTGTTGTTTGACATTAACCTAATTGCCAATCTAATATTCAAATTTTAGGCAAAAATCTTACTTAGCTTTTCTGTGGTATCTTTTATGGTTGGCGCTCGCTCTCTCTCTTTTTTTTTTTTTTTTTTGTGAAATGCTCAGATGCTGTAATTCGTTTGATAGCATTGCTGCTTCCTGAACCTCATTCTTCATTATATCCCATACTTTCTCAGTCTGCCCTGTGGGCTTCTCTTCTTTCACATGGTGCTTAAATAGTGGTATTCTCTAGAATTATTCCCTTGATCTGTTTCCTTTTTTTCCTGTTCGCTCCATCTTCCTTCCTTCCTTCCTTCCTTTCCCACTATTCCCACCGTCTTGTTTCCTGCCCTGTGCTATACTGTACTAGGTATTGGAGATGCATAGTTTCCCTGGAAGCTTTCATTCATGCCCTGGGCTTCTGTTTTTTTCTTTTACACTGATGACTTCTGAATCTTTATTTTCAGTTGTTCTCCAGAGCTCTGGGTTTCGATATTTCTAATATGATCCAAACTGAATACTTCATCTCTTCTGCGAAACCTGTTTCTCTTCTTGTGTTACCTGTCTTAATCATACTACCATTGACCTAATCACCTGAATCACAAACCTATAAGTTCTTAACTCCTCGTAATAATCTTGGGTGATCAGGGACATCAGATCTGTACATATGCTAATTGAAAGCTCATTTCTCATTTTACTTGCTTAAAACCAAACCCCATTTCAGCAAACCTGTTCTTTTCGGCTTTCTTTCTTACCTCAGAGAATGACATTATCATTCAGATTTGCAAGCCAGACGTCCAAGGACTATATTTGACACTTTCTTATTTTATTTTTTTTCCATATCCAATATAATGCTGAGTTCTATGGATTTTACCTCCTGACTAGCTCTAGAAATTGTCTGCTTCTTTTTGGTTTTCACTATTATTAATCTCATTCAGGTTAACCTGAACTAGTGCAGTAACTGCTACTCGGTTTGATGTAGCCATTCTGCTGTCTTTTAAATCCATTCACCATATTGCAGTCAGAGTGGTCTTCTCTGAAGTAGAATTCTGATGATGTCGAGCACCTTTCTGGGCTTAAATCTTTGAATGACCTTTATCTCACGATAAAAACATAAACCCTTAGTAAGACTTATATTTTCCTCTTACCTCATCTTGAACGATAAGGTAATCCACTCCCACCATTTTTCAAGTAAGTTGGCCTTTTAGTTCCTTGAAACACCTTTAGGTCCTTGAAACCCTTTTCCAGCACAGGGACTTTGCACATGCTGTTTTTCATCATCATTATACATTTTTTTTCTTTTTTCATATGGCTTTGTTGTTTTGTTTATCTTCTTGTTTCTCATTTTCTTAGTGAGGATACTTTTCTTGATGCGGTCAAATCCCCCCTGTTATATACTGTCATGGTGTCTTGTACTTGCATCTCATAGGACTCTTCACAACTCTGTATTTACATTTATATTCCGGATTTTTGGATTAATTTCTGTCTCTTCTGCTAGCTTGCCTCCAGGAACAGGAAATAGCTCTATTTTGTCTTACCATTTCTGCTTATAATACAGATGATATCAATGCCAGACACATGATAAGTGGATAGTAAACACTAGAGGGAAAAACCCAAGCACATGAACAGTTGTCTAATAGTTGTTTGTAAGTCAAAGTTATAGTTAAAGGACAATATTATAGGAGTCACTTGAACTATGAAATCGCTTTTGGATATTATACTCAGGTTTATTAACTTGGTATTCTCATGTTTTTATGTGCATTTTCTTTAAGATGCAAGTTGAGTAATTTTTTAAAAATTATTTAGTACAGGGAAGACCATTTGAAGTAAAAGAAATGTTTCTGGAAGATATTTTAAGAACAACTGGATATACAAACAAAGAAATGTTAAAATACAAAAAGGAAAAACAGCAAGGTAAATTTTTTAATAAAAGAAATTACTGTTGATAATGACTTTGGAGTACCCCATGGACACTTGAAAGTGTTTTTCTCTTGTGTATAATTGTTTAACATTATATTAGAATATTGTCCCAAATATACCTTTGCTTTCCGATTTGTGCCCAGAAGTTATACTCTATGGAGAGGAACTGAAAGTGGATGCCAGAGTTGAGGAGGTGTCTGTATCCAAAGATTCAGCCACCTTTTAAGGAGATGGAAGAGTATATGCTGGCTGCCCACAGCATATCTCATAGTGAAGGACTGGGAAGTGAATGGGAGGGAGTGAAAAAAGTAGTATGTGAGTAATAAACTCAACTTTGATAAGATGTTGAGTTTTCCAAATCTTGATGATGTTATGGGATTTCATTGATTTACTTTGAATTTAGCATTATTTGCCTGTTAATACATCTCTTGTAATGACTTATATTTCAGCTGTTGAATTAGGGTTCAGATTTCTTTTTCTTAATTTTAACTTCATTATTCATCATAGAAGACTTGGCTTCAAGCTTTGATACCTTGTTTATTCTGTATGCCCTTGGACAAAAATCTGAACTCCTTTGGATTCTCCCCTTGAAAAATGTAATCAGCAATGCTGATTTCACTGGGCAGTACTGAATTACTGATATATAAGTTGTAAAACTCCTAGATCTTGAAACTTAAAAAAAAACAATTAAAAAAAAATTTTTTTAGAGACGGAGTCTTGTTCTATCACTCAGGCTAGAGTGCAGTGGTGCAATCAAGGCTCACTGCAACCTCTACCTCCTAGTCTCAAGGGATCCTCCCATCTCAGCCTCTTGAGATGTAGACCACTGTGCCCAGCTAATTTTTTAGATATTTTGTAGAGATGCAGTCTTGTTATATTGGCCAGGCTGATCTTGAACTCCTGGCCTCAAGCAATCCTCTTGCCTCAGCCTCCTAAAGTGGAATTACAGGCATGAGCCACCATGTCCAGCTGAAACATTTGAAAGTGAAAATTATATATAATTGTATCTAAAAAAGCTGGCACGGTGGTAGAAGTTCAACAAATGGTTTTCTACAAACTGCTGTATGAATTTTGGTCATTGATTTAAACAATAGTTATAACATGGATAAAAATACTCTTAATTCTGGACTTACTTAGAAGTAAACTTATTAGTAGGATTTGGAACAATAGATGAATACATGAATGTATAAGCCCGTTTTCACAATGGTGTAAAGATACTACGCGAGACTGGGTAATTTATAAAGAAAAGAGGTTTAATTGACTCACAGTTCTGCATGGCTGAGGAGGCCTCGGGAAACTTACAGTCATGATGGAAGGCAAAGGGAAAGCAAGGACCTTCTTTACATGGCAGCAAGAGAGAGAAGTGCAAGCAGGGGAAATGCCAGATACTTATAAAACCATCAGATCTCATGAGAACTCACTCACTATCATGAGATCAGCATGGGGGAAACCGCCCCCATGATCCAGTTACCTCCCACCAGGTCTTTCCCTCAACACCTGGGGATTATAATTCAAGATGAGATTTGGGTGGAGACACAGAGCCTAACCATATCAATGAAGTTTTCAAGCAGTTTCATGTATCTTTGTGTTTCAGCATAACACATTTTTTATTGAATATTCTTAATATGTTTTTTAAAAGTAACTACAGAATACGGCCAACTTTTAAGAGATACCAGATTCACATAATTTATTTAAACAAAGGAATACATTTCAAAAAGGAAAAGATTTGTCTACATATTCTTTCTTTGATAATTAATTTAGAAGAGAAACAACAAACCACACTTACAGAATGGTACTCAGCTCAAGAAAATACTTTCAAGCCTGAATCTCAGAGGCAGAGAACTGTTCCAAATGTGACTGACGAGTATGACTTACTGGATGATGGTGGTGATGCTGTCTTCAGTCAGCTGGTATGATCGCCCTGGTTTCCCACTGATATTTTGTGTGAAAATTGTGTAGGTTAAAGATCATTTTATGAGATTATACTTTTTTTTTTTTTGAGACAGAGTCTCACTCTGTCGCCCAGGCTGGAGTGCAGTGGCGTGATCTCTGCTCACTGCAAGCTCCGCCTCCCGGGTTCACGCCATTCTCCTGCCTCAACCTCCCGAGTTGCTGGGACTACAGGTGCCCGCCACCATGCCTGACTAATTTTTTGTATTTTTAGTAGAGACGGGATTTCACCTTGTTTAGCCAGGATGGTCTCGTGATCCTGACCTTGTGATCCACCTGCTTTGGCCTCCCAAAGTTCTGGGATTATAGGCATGAGCCACCGTGCCTGGCCAAGAGATTATAATTTTTTACTGCATAATTGAATGGTAATTCTCTTAGTTTATTTTAGACTACAACCAATTTTTCAGAGCAACTTTCTACTCTTTAAAAAGGTAATTTACCCTTTTTTTGAGCATGTGACAGTATATAATGCAGATATGCTTGCAGTTTTCTACCAGTGTTTAAAGTTGTAATGTATCCAAATGAACTAAACATGAATTTTTAAAAGTACTTTTAAGGAATATTTTAAAATTGATAATAAAAATTGTTATTTAACATCTTTATGGATATGCACACTAAATATACTATATATATTATGATATATATCCTATATGCTTATAGGATTATAACATGCTATATGTAAAAACATATAGTGTAGACTTATTTGGGTCATGAAACAGCATTTTGACCCTGTGTATTTGTGGTTCTTAAAACTGGCTGTACATTCTGTCACCTGAGGAGCTTTTAAAGCCCTGTGGAATCTGACACCCTGCCAACAAGAGATTCTGATGCACTTGCTCTGGGGTGGGACCTGGCATCAGTATTAAAAAGCTCCGGGTGCTACTTCCCTTGATGTGCAGTTGGGAAAGAGAACTACTGAGGTGTATGTGCATTTAACAGTATCATATTGGAAGCACAATTAACATTGTGACTGGATCATAGTCGTTTGTTGACAAACTCATTCTCAGATAAAAGCTAAGTATAACGACAAGATACCGTGTTGTGAGTGATAATGTTTGTGATGAAATGAGAAATTTTTTTATGTCAAAGCCTTTGCTATATAGTGTCATAGGATTAGTAGTCCTTATGGCCATTGTGGTCATCTTATGTTCTTTGCAAGCAAATGTTCATAAATTGTTAGGTAATTTGTGATAATTTATGATTTTTACTGTTTTTTGTAGACTGAAAAAGATGTGAATTGCCTTGAACCATGGTTAATAAAGGAAATGGATGCTTGTCTTTCTGATATATGGCTACATAAAGATATTGATGCCTTTGCTCAGGTCTTTCATCTCATTTTAACTGAAAATGTTAGTGGTAAGTTTATTTTAATTTTAAAAATTTACCCTTGCAGTTATTTATGGTGGAAGTATAGTTTAATTCAAAATGTATGTACTACCAATAATTACACAACCAAAAATTTTATTTTTTAGGAGTATTTATTTTATTTCAAATGCACAAATCAGGATCTTCTTACTAGCATAGCATAGTAGAAATAAATACTGTGTTAAATCAGAGATTCTTAAGCTCATGTCTCCATTGTAGTTTGAAGAGCTATGTGATTACATGACAATTATGTGCAAAAATGCTTTTATGTGTATGTGTTATGCATATACTCTTGTCTTTCCCTTCCTTGGAAAGGATTTAGGTGTCAAGTATTTATTCTTTCACCTAAACCCCTCAGCATTATTATTGTAATTATTATTGATTACTTTCTTCTTGAAATATTTTACTCAGTTAACTTCTGGTATTTCATACTTGGCTTATTTTCTTCTTATTTCCCTGGCTCTGACTTCTTGGTTTTCTTGGCAAGATCTTTTTCTTTTTTTCTGACCTGTAAATATGAAATTTCCTAGGTCTCAATCCTTAAGACCTTAATTCTATTTATACTTACTCCTTGAGGGGATCTCAAATAGTCATTGCTTTAAATATCTATTTAAATGACCCCTAAATTTACATTTCCAGACCTCACCTACCCCCTGACTTAAATATACCTGATCACTTGTTATCTCCAGTTGGATGTCTGTTAGGTGAATAAAATTGGATATGCCTCAAACAACTTCTGATCCCCTCCCTACATACCTTACTCTCAACCTGCACTTTTCATGTGTTTCCCTTTTCAGTAAATGGTCACTATCATTCACCTAGTTGCTAAGGCAGCAAAGCATACAGAAAGTCTGCTGTCACATTGCACATATGACATTAGCAAACATTAGTAAACATTAGCAAATCCTGTTTACTTTGCATTCTAAAATAAATCTGGAATATGACCACATTTCATTTCCCCTACTGTACATTTCACTCCCCTAGTCCAAGCCAGCCTCTCTTCTGGACTATTACAGTAGCCCATTAACCATTTCTGTTTTTATGTTACTGCAGTCTGTTCTCCACAGAAAAATAAGATTGATCCTTTCATAAAGGAAATTGGATCATTCCACTTGCCTGTTCTCAACTCTCCCAGGCTTCCAGTTACACTGTGGATGAAAGTCAAAGTCCTTTCCATGATTAGGCCTCTGGCTGCTTTCTTGATCTTATCTTCTGCCACTCTCCTCCTTGTTCACTGTGCCTAGACACACTTGTGTCCTTGATATTCTTCATGTTTGCCAACACATCCCCTTCTGTGAGATTTTGTTTTGTTGTTTCCTATGCCTAGAAAACTGCCTCCACCAGTAATCACACGGCCCAATGCCTACTTATTTAGGTCTCTGCTTACATACTGCCTTCTCAGAGAGGTCTTTTCTGATCGCCTTACTAAAATTGTTTCTCACTATATCTCCTTACCCTGCTTTATTAATCTTTATTGTACTTTCATTACCTGTCATGTGTTTTTTATTTTTCATTACCTATTTCATCTACTAGAATGAAAACTACATGAGGGCAGAAACTTTGTCAGTTTTTCTTATCTCTGTATCACCAGAGGTTCATCGTTTATTAAGTGCTGAAAAATCTTTGTTGAATAATGATATTATTATTATTATTGTTATTTTTGAGACAGAGTCTCCCTGTATACCAGGCTGGAGTGCAGTGGTGCAATCTTGACTCACTGCAACCTTCGCCTCCCCCGTTCAAGTGATTCTCCTGGCTCAGCCTCCTGAGTAGCTGGGACTACAGGTGTGCGTCACCTCGCCCAGCTAATTTTTTTGTATTTTTAATAGAGATGGGGTTTCACCATGTTGGCCAGGATGGTCTTGATCTCTTGACTTTTTGATCTGCCTGCCTCGGCCTCCCAAAGTGCTGGAATTACAGGCAGGAGCCACCGCACCCAGCCGAATAATGATATTACTTTTAAACATCTTTACCACATGATAATCTGTTGGAACATGTTTAGTGACAGGAAGTTCACTGCCTTTCTTTTGAATTGTTTCAGGAGTTAACTTTTTAGTATGTTGATATGAAATCTAACTACATGACATTTGCCTTTTTTCTGCTTCTGGAGTGATCACATGTATTTATACCTGACAGACTTCCAGGTATACGAAGATGGTTATTCTTTTTCCTTTAAATTTTTTGTTTTTTGGGCTGACTATACGTATTACTTCAACTATTCTTTACTGTAAAGAATATGATATCTGGTCCTCTCCTTCTCTGGTCCATCTTCTCTGGATATGTTCTGTTTTATCCCTTTTAAAAAGCATAGTATCCAGTTCTGAGTGTTAATCTCTTAGTAACCATCTTAGCCTAAAACCTTCTACTCTTTACTTACATTAATCCAGCCAACCCCATTGTCTTATTGATTCATATTGTTTTTGAAATTTTTAGTTTTTTTTTTAAACCTATGATTTTATTATATTAAATTTTTTAATCATCATGTACTTGTTTTGACTCTTGAGCTTTAGACATTCTGTTTATTCATTATAAATTTTATCTTAAAGTTAGATTTGGCCCATTGTTTCTGTTTAACAATTTAAAAAAAATTCTAATTGTTATCTATTACATGAATAAGCTTTCTCTGTTTATTAATTTGAGGTGCCTGGGTCAATTATCAAGCATGTGGTATGCTACAAGGGACTTTAGGTCAATATTTGGGTATGGTTGTTCAAGCAGTTATAATCCTACACATCTTCTAGTCTAACTTCTTAAAAAATAAATGAGTATTTTTTGACTTTCTTTATTCTCTTTGTAAATGTATGTTGGCTCCTAGTGATTTGCTTTTTAAAGTTCATTGTTTTGTTTTGTTTTGAAACAGAGTCTCATTCTGTCACCCAGGGTGGAGTGCAGTGGTGCGATTGTGGCTCACTGCAGCCTTGACTTCGGGGCCCAGGTGATTCTCCCACCTCAGCTTCCAGAGTTTTGGATTTAGATATTTCTAATATGCCCCAAACTGAATACTTCATCTCATCTGCAAAACCTGTATCTCTTTTGTTGAAGAGCTGGCCAGGCTGGTTTTGAACTTCCGGGCTCAAGCGACCTGCCCAACTTTGCCTCCCAAAGTGCTGGGATTACAGACGTGAGCCACTGTGCCTGGCCCTCATTATTGATTTTTTGAAAAATAATTGATCTCCATTTTTAAAAGTAACTTTTTGGATTTGAAAGTGTAGATATTTGTTCGTCTTCAGTTTTCTGGCATTCTTTCTTTTTCCATTATTTAAAAAATATTTACTCTGAAGAGTTTAGCAATCTTACTTGAAAGTTAAGGAATTTAAATTCGGAAAACAGTGGCTTTAAAATATTTATGATGCATTTTAAGTACTTAAGTATTATCCTTAGCTTTCTTCCTGATATTTCTTTAGTGAATACTAGACTATTAATTTGATAATGGTCATCCTATGTAGGCTCAGGTCTCTCTTCTGCTCTTATGTACAGTTTGTACATTTCCTAGAGTCCTGTATTCTAATGTCTTAAGCCATGTGAGGAAAACTAAAATGTTATAGTAGCTCAATCATTCACTCCTCATCTTTTTATTTCATTTCTGAAATCTCAACCCTTGATTTCAACCAGAACTGAAAATATGTCATATGATTTAGGAAACTCTGGGCTTCATAGATTTCTTCTTAGTACCATCATTTTCCCTATGATTGTGTAGAAGCAGATAATAATCAGTTAAGACTTGACATTCTCTGTCATACTTACTGTACTAGTCATCTATTCCTATATTACAAATGATTCTAACACTTAGAAGCCTGAAACATTTATTACCTCACATAGTTTCTGAGAGTCAAGAATCTGGGAGTGGTTTAGCTGAGTGGTCTGGTTCCAAGTCTCTCATGAGGTTGCGGTTAAACTGTTGGTAGGGGCTGCATTAATCTGAAGGTTTGTTGGGGCTGGAGGGTCTGCTTTCCAGAAGCCTCACTTACATAGCTTTTGGCAAAGGGCCTCAGTTTGTTGCTGGCTGTTGGCAGAATAGCCGTGAGTTCTTGTCAGCTGTCCTTCTCAGTAGGGCTGCCTTATTCTTCCTGTGTGGCTTCTCTGAGCGTGATTCAAGAGAGAAAGTAAAAGAGCAGGCAGGAAGTTGTGGTTACTTTTTATGACCTAGTCTCCAGAGTTGCACATCACCTCTTTCATGTTTTTCTGTTTGTTAGAATGAGTCACTTAGTCCAATTTATAGTCAGGGAGAAGGGAATTAGGCTCCACCTCTTGAAGGGAGGAGTGTTAAAAATGTTTTAAATGTTTCACATTTATTCATACCCTTGTGCTCAAAATACAGTTTGATACATTCTCCAAGGCCATGGATTGAATATTCAGTTGAAGAAGTAATTTTCATACAGTGAGTACAGATAAAAATAATCTTTTAAAATGCCTGACCATCCCTGATTTATTGAATCTGAGTCTTGGAGTAAGGTATGGCTATCTGTGCTTTTAAAAATACAAAGCGGAAACAACGATAACAACAAACCCATCCCAAAGAACAAATCCCAAAGCAAAATAAAAATACATGCCATTATATATTTGTCCAAATCCATAGAATGCACAAAACCAAGAGTGAATCCTAATGTGAACTATGGACTTTGGTTGATGTGTCAGTATAGGTTCATCAGTTGTAACGAATGTTCCACTCTGGTGGGGGATGTTGATAATGGGGGCGGCTATGCATGTGTGAAGGCAAGGGACATAAGGGGTATACTTGTATTTTCCTCTCAGTTTTGCTGTGAACATAAAACTTGTTCTAAAAAAAAGTCTTAAAAAGCCTGAGGCAATTTTCTTGTCTCTGCCCCACTTTAAAAGAACACTGATTTGTATTGATAATGGATACCATGTTTCAGAGTGTTTATTGAATAGAAGATAATTGGGTATACATACTGTGTATCAAAGATTAAAATTTTCCTTTTGTAGTTATCTTGAATTTTACTATGGAGGGTTTTTTTCATGAAATCTTTCTGAAATTACCAATTTTGTAATTTAAGCAAATTAGTGCTAAGCAATTATATTGAATTGCTTGAGAAATATATTCTAGGAAGAAACTTCAATAGAACTTTAATTATTTTTCTAATGTAAGGGTTTTATGAGAAATAAACTTTCTGTCAGTGTTAATCCCATTAAGCATCTTACAAAATAGCCTGTAATGGGGGATTAAAAGCAAAGTAAAATAACAACAAAACATTGTCTCAAATTTTGCGTTTGAGGCTTTTAAGTATTCATTACCAGTTACTGATGAAAATTAACTTTTAAATTATTTAATTATATCTTGTCATTTGGTGAACAAATAGCTTTCCTTTTCTGTTGAAATCATGTAGATGAGCTTAAAACAGTTTAACCATGATCTTTCTTTCTCCTACCTTCCAACCGACAGTCTTTATTCTGTTTACACTAGACGTATCATAACAGATTGCTGTAGATCATCTAAGTTAAGTGTTACATAGTGCTGTCATTATGTAGTTAAGGAGCAAGTCTCAGGCTAATTATCCTGACACTCAATTCTGCTATTTCAAATTTTTTAAACAGTGAAAATGGTTTTAAGTAGTTTGGAAATTTAAGTTGTATTTATCTTTTCCTTTTTTTAGTTGATTACAGACATAGTGAAACCAGTGCAACAGCTCTGATGGTTGCCGCAGGACGTGGCTTTGCAAGTCAAGTAGAACAGTTAATCAGTATGGGAGCCAATGTCCATAGTAAAGCATCAAATGGCTGGTAATTTTAAACTACGTTGATTCTTCATATACCTTTGTATAGCTACACATATCTTTTTTGATTTCTTATGTTTGTCTTTATATTAAAAACTATTGTGTAATAATTGCTGGTGAATTTCTGTTTTAATGGGTTAATAATTTTGAATGACTTGTTTTTTTAACTACAATTTATCTTATTTTTTATTTAAAAAGTTTTTTGAAAAGATAGGGTCTTGATGTTGCCCAGGCTGGTCATGAACCAGTTTTACAATTTTGATGACATCTTTTTTATATATCCTTTGAATTTTGGCAGGATGGCATTGGATTGGGCTAAACACTTTGGGCAGACTGAAATTGTGGATCTTCTAGAATCTTACAGGTAAAACTTTATACTATTTTAAATTAATTCTACCTTCTTTAAAAGAGCTTCACCATATAAATTATGGACTATACAAATGTAGACCATTTATAGTCTTTTATCCAGAGATTTTTTTTGTAATTCTAAGGAAATTTTCTGTCTGATCTACCATGGTATATTAAATTTTATTTTAAGAAATCAGAAGAGGGATTTCCAGTTAAACATGGTAGATACGACATAAGTATTTATCTCTGCATTTTCTCAAACCTTTTACATTTCCCAAAACCTCACTAAAATGACAATGAAGCAATATAAAGAAATTTAAAAGGTATAAACCAAATTCAAAGAGAATGGAAGAGGACAGGGCAACTGATAGAAGATGTTAATTTTGGGATGATAGATAGCTAATTGATTGACTTAGAAGAACTAAGAAAACTCACAGTGCCGTAGAGAAACACTCATTTTAGCTTTGGAACTCAGAGACTCATTCAGTGGCCTTTGAGTGAAGCAGTAAAAGAAAATTCATTATCAAAGAGAAAACTTATAATACAAACCTATAGTAAAAGATATTGCATTCATGAAATAAAAACAGTGTGCTATCAAAAAGGAACAGAACACAAATCTTTGTTCAGATTTTGTCTTCATGAGACCTACCCAAATTTGCCCTATTATATTACAGTCTAACCCCCGCCCGCACTGTCCATCCTCTTTAACCTATTCTACGATTCTTTTTTCTCCACAAGCCCTACCACCCTCTAATACACTATATAATTTACTTGTTCACTGTTTTATTGGTTTATTATCTATCTCTTCTCCCTACTAGAATGTAGTAAGCTTATTGTCTGCTTGTTCAAGAACAGCAGCTAGATGTAGTAGATATGCAGTGAATATTTGTGAATGAATGAATAAATAAGAAAGAATTCTTATAAATTAAAAATATGATAGCAGAAAAAAGAGTTACAAGATAAAGTTTAGAAAATTGCTTACAGAGTAGGAAAATTGTAGAAAAAAGATAAGAAAATTTGCTTCCTATGTACTCCTTATTTAGGAAACTGTTAGAGAATGTGCTTCACAAAAAAGAAGTGAAAACAAAGACAAAAAATGGGGGAAAAAAAAAAACAGGTAGGTACAGCACAGGCGATAGGTGAAAGGAATGCTCAGGATGCTGGTAGAGAGGATTGTTTTGATGACACCAGTGTCTAGTAGGCCTAATCGCATAGGAACAGAAGATGTGGGGCTCTAGAGGGAGGTCTCTGTGGGGTAAAAATTTACCTGGCATTTTCAATCATATTAAAAAGCTTTATGAATCTGTTAGATAATTTGGGAAGAATTACTATCAGATCACAGAAAACTAAGCAAATAAAAATTAGACAGTTGTTACTCTAGGAAAAACAAAAAGTTAAGAAAGGAGGTATAATCATAGTATATTATTAGGCTAAGCAGTGAATGTTTACCCAGTCATAGTAAAGTAAAGGCTGAATGAAGATTTAACAAAAATTGTAGGAACTGGTGTGGGTGGAAAGTGTAGGGAAGTGGAAGTGGTAACCTCATTTTTCATTAGTTGGAGGTTCACAGATAATGACTACGTTGTTAAAACAATAAATAGCAGAA
Organism: Chlorocebus sabaeus; assembly: GCF_047675955.1. Lineage (NCBI taxonomy): Eukaryota > Metazoa > Chordata > Mammalia > Primates > Cercopithecidae > Chlorocebus > Chlorocebus sabaeus. The sequence goes on along the minus strand of NC_132926.1, from coordinate 68,435,982 downwards.
AATGCGTGTTGCTTAGAAATATGACAGCAAGTGCTAAAATGGCTAAAACAGTAGAATAGTTCTAAGCAGTGTGACTAGGAGTTTTTGTTATAACTTCTATAAAACCATTTATTAACACTATGTATATGTATTGCTTTGATGTAACAAAAAAAAAAAATCACAAGGGAATCCTGTAAAACCAATCAACTGTCTTTTGGATGGAGATTTTAGGTAACTTTAGATTAGATATTTAAACAAATTATAAAGCTTTCAGATTAGATATTTAAAGAAAATTTTGAATATATAATATATTTTATAATACATTGATAGCTTCTGTTTTCAACCTTTAGAGACTCAAAAAGGAAAACAATGGAGCCTGAAGTTAAAATATATTAAAATATCTGTTATTCAAGAACATATAAAATGTTTTATTTTACCTGGGTTTTTGTACTTAATTTTATAGATGTGGAACTGGAAATGTAGTCTCAGACATTAGAAGAAGTAAATGTTTGAAATTACTTGTGACATTGAGTCTCAAAATTCTTGATAGGTTTAAATGCTATTTCTGATATGGTAGGTTTAGATGTCATTTCAATAATAGCATCCAGAACTTGCAGTCCTTTTATTGTTAACACTTTGAATGTTCCAGACATTCTTATGGTGTTAAGTAAAACTCACTAGATACTACAGGTTACCAGGTAAAGCGTTTATCTGGATAATATTTTAATTGTCCTGGCTAACTGGGCTTTCTTTTTATTTGATAGATCATGATATTATCAATTATAAATTTCAGGTATTTAAAGTTAAATATATTATTATGTTTACTGGATTATTGATAATTTATATCCAAAGGTTATAGCTTTAAATAGAATATAATGTCTTCTTCATTTATGTGTTAAAAATTAAAAAACAATAAACTTATAGTGTTTTAAAGTAGATCTTAAAATTTACAAGAGCTGAGAACACATGGACACAGGGAGGGGAACATCACACACCAGGGCCTCTTGGGGAGTTGGGGAAAGGGGAAGGATAGCATTAGGAGAAATACCTAATGTAGATGACGGGTTGATGGGTGCAGCAAACCACCATGGCACATGTATACCTATGTAACAAACCTGCACGTTCTGCACATGTATCCCAGAGCTTAAAGTATAATAAAAAATTTACAAGAGTCAATTATTAAGTTGTAGAAGTTTAATTTTCCCATTGAAAAAAGTCTTATGTTATTTTTCTGCTAAATTCTTTTTTTTTTTTTTTTTTTTTTTTCCCCCCCGAGACGGAGTCTCGCTCTGTTGCCCAGGCTGGGGTGCAGTGGCCGGATCTCAGCTCACTGCAAGCTCCGCCTCCCAGGTTCACGCCATTCTCCTGCCTCAGCCTCCCACGTAGCTGGGACTACAGGCGCCCACCACTTCGCCCGGCTAATTTTTTGTATTTTTTTAGTGGAGACGGGGTTTCACTGTGTTAGCCAGGATGGTCTCGATCTCCTGACCTCGTGATCCGCCCGTCTCGGCCTCTCAAAGTGCTGGGATTACAGGCTTGAGCCACCGCGCCCGGTCTCTGCTAAATTCTTTAAGAGAGATTGGATTTAGTTAAACTTCCTAGAAATTCTGTTGATAATTACTAGTGATAGCAATAGTTTACATTTTTACATGTAAGATGAAGAAGCAAGGCATTTATTTCAGTAATTTATATTGATTCTTGCTTTTGGAAAATAGCATAATCAGCCTGCTGTTAGCATAGAATTTTCTAACAGTCATGTTAAGTTGGTGCCTATTGAGTTTTTAAAAATGTGAACTATATATCAGAATATTGTTTATAATAGTAAACAATTAGACACAACCTATTAAGAAAATATAAATGATAGCTGAAAGTTTGTCGTTTTTAACAGTTTTATTGAGATATAATTAATATACCATGTAATTCACCCGTTTGGGTGCACAATTTGATGGTTTTTCATATATTCACAGACTTATGCAATCATCACCACAATCAATTTTAGAACAGTTTCATCACCACAAAAAGAAACTTGTACCCATTAGGTATCTCTCCCTGTTCCCCCCCAACTCTCTTAAGCCTCCTCCAGCTCTAGACCAACCACTAATATACTTCTAGTTTCTATAGATTTGTCTGTTGTGGACATTCTATATAAATGGAATCATGTGATACGTGGTTTTTGTGATTGGCTTTTTTCAGTTAGCATAAAATATCCATGTTGTAGCATTCTTTTTATGACTGATACATATTCTATGGATATACCAAAGTTTGTTTGTATATTCGTCAATTGATGAACACTCAGGTTGTTTCCACTTTCTGACTATGAATAATACTGGTATGAATATTTGTGTACAAATTTTTATATGGATATGTTTTTTTCATTTCTTTTATATATACACCTAGGAGTGGAATTGCTGGGTCATGTGGTAACTCTATGTTTAACCTTTTGAAGAACTGCCACATTGTTTTCCAAAGCAGCTTTACCATTTTACATTTCCATCAGCAATGCATGAGGGTGTAAATTTCTCCACACCCTCTCCAACACTTGTCTCCAACACTTGTGACAACACTTGTCTGTCTTTTTGATTGTAGTCATCCTAGTGGGTGTGAAGTGGTATTTCATTGTGGTTTTGATTTGCATTTCCCTGACAGCTAATGATGTTGAACATCTTTTTATGTGCTTATAGGCCATTTGTATATTTTCTTTGGAGAAATACCTTCAGATTGTGTTTTTCTAAAAGCATTCATTGCCAAATTTTACTTTGAATAATGTGCTTGAAATCAAAATCATATTATAGCTTGGACATTAAGTGTCACTTACCTTAGCTTCCTTAGGGAATATTAGAAATTTGAAGGACCTAAGGATTACTCTTTTTAATAGAAATTGACTTCGTCTGTTTTTTTTTTTTTTTTTTTTTTTTTTAGTGCTTCACTGGAATTTGGAAATCTGGATGAAAGTTCTCTGGTTCAAACAAATGGAAGTGACCTCAGTGCTGAAGACAGAGAGCTCCTGAAAGCTTATCATCATAGTTTCGATGATGAAAAAGTAGACTTGGATTTGATCATGCATCTTCTATACAATATCTGCCATAGTTGTGATGCTGGTAAATAAGTGTTGTCTAAAAGAACTGGAGCAAAATATGTACTTCAAGAATTAATATTTTAAGTGTACAAATTTTTATATAATTGCACTGATAGTAATAAGCAAATAATCTCATGTCATCTTATGATAGTTTACCAGTACATGAAAATGTGATACAGATTTTTATAATTCTGTTGATTGCATCTGATTTCACAGTGAGATTTAATATTAAAAAGTCATTCTTCCCCAAGGTGCAGTACTAATTTTTCTGCCTGGATATGATGAAATTGTTGGACTGAGAGATCGCATCCTGTTTGATGACAAGCGGTTTGCTGACAGTACACATAGGTAAGGGCTAAAGCCTTATGTCTGTTGCTTAAAATAACAGACAGGTCCTAGAGTATATTTTCTCTTTTCGTTGTCAACAGATATCAAGTTTTTATGCTTCATTCAAACATGCAAACATCTGATCAAAAGAAAGTGTTAAAAAACCCACCTGCAGGTGTTCGAAAAATAGTAAGCTTCATAAAATCTCCTTTTTAACATTTTTATTAGTTTTTTCTGTTTTTATATTAACTTTAAAGTAATATCTTGTTGCAGATCCTTTCCACCAATATTGCTGAAACCAGCATCACAGTCAATGATGTTGTCTTTGTTATTGATTCTGGTAAGGTGAAAGAGGTATGTATGGGTAAGTTGTAGTTTTACTTAAGTGGAGAAGATTAAGTTCTACTTCAACAAATGCTTTTATTTATTATTTAGTTATTTTTCTTTTAATTTTACCACTACTCAAGACAGTTTGGACCAGCACGTGCTTTTATAAGCAGAATTTAAGAAAAATGTCTGGTTCTAGATAAATTTAACATACTAAATATTGATTTTACTAAATATTCTGCCTTAAATAATTCAGCATATAGAATCAATTTTTGTTATTTTAACTAAGTATACAAAAATGTTTCTCTGCCTACCAAATACTAGGAAGAAAATAAAGGGTTTGGTTAGTTACAGTGAAAATGTCACACAGTATGAGAATTTGATTACATATTTTTTATGTTTTCCTTCTACATATGGACATGGATTATGTCCTTGTTCACTATTAAATCTTTAGTGCCTCACCTATAGCAGGTGTTCAAAAGATACTCAGCTCAAGTGAACCATGCTGAAAGAAAGCAGAGAAATAGATAAACCATGAGATAACCAGCAGCTAAATTGGACTTAACACTTGCTTTTGTAAAAAAAGTTTCACTGGAACTCAGCTACGTCTGCTTTTACCTTTTCTCTATGGCTGCTGCTTTCACACTGCAAGGCAGATTGGAGTATTTGTAACAGAGACCCTCTCAAAGCCTAAAATATTTACTATTTGGCTCTTTTCAAAAAGTTTGCCAAGCTTTGATATAAAAAAAAGGACTTTTATTTCCTTTTAGTACGGGAATGCCCAGCAATTGTCCATGTTCCTAACTTTTGGTAGATAACATTTGCTGAAAAAATGAAAGTGGGAAAGATGATTGATTTTTCAAGGGAAGAGATATTATTCATGTGTGGAAAGCAAATTATGTCTAAATTTAGTGAATATAAATCATCATTTTTAATGTGAAAAAATTAATTGCCTTATAATGTTTTCAATGTAATTTGAAGGAATATTTTATAGAAAATAAAATTTTATTATAAAAATTGGCCATATGCATTATAATTGAATGCTCTAAAGATGCGATAAATTTTATTTTTATATAATCGTACATTTTACTTAAAAATCTTAATGGTGAGCCAACGAAAATTCAGATTTTATTGCCCTAAAATTACCTAAAGTGGATAAAGTGGGTTTTGAATATTTTAGAAAGTTCCTTTAGGTGTTATTTATTTATTAAGTAACTGAAATTTAAACATGGGTAGTGTCAAAAGTTATTTAACATACAAAATTGACAAATGTAATGTTATATTAAAAACTAAATAAGAAGCTTGTTTCCTAAAAATTTTAAAAACTATTATGCAAACATTTTTATTTGCTCTCTGCAGTTATTTTATGAAAGGGAAAGTATAAGTACCGAGTGACTGAAATATATGTTCTAGTTAGGCTTGTATTTCTTTTTAAAGTATTTCTCTACAATAAATTTTCACTATAGGTTATTTGAAGAAGTATGTGGATAATAATGGTTCTTTTTTACTTTCTTCATTGTAAAATTCAGGAAAGGCTAACTTTGTTAGTAGCTCAACAGGAGGTAAAGTGGAAGTGTTTAAAAATATTTCTCTTTGGGGTAAGGTTATTGATTGTTATTCTTACTCCGCAAGGTTAGGTCCCTGAAAAGTATTTCAGAAAATGTCTTTCCTTGATCTCTTATTCTTCACAATGATGCAAATCTGATAGAAAATGACCTCAAGGGAATAGGTCAGTTCTCTCCAATCTTGACGTCTTATGAGAGCTGGCTGCCATTATCCAACTGTGACAGAGAGCAACAGATAGCTCAGCAGAGCACAGAATGGGAAAGTTATTACAGCTTTTCTGAGTTTAGTTTTTAAATCCTTTTTTCTTAGTGTGTTTATAATCAGAAAATCAGGGTTTATTAAAAATCAGTATTGCTGTTTTAATTATTTAATCAAGAGAGGACCTTGAATTAAACTTGGCATGTTAAAATATGTTGATAACATTTCTTGCTATTACCTTTTAAATACCTTTTATATTCTAACATAAAGATGGTTTAAATATTACAGAAATCCTTTGATGCTCTGAATTTTGTTACAATGTTAAAAATGGTGTGGATTTCCAAAGCTAGTGCCATACAGCGGAAAGGCAGGTAATGTATATTTAATGTATATTCATTCAATTGCCTGTAAAATGGAAACATTTTTATATGTATTACACATTTATCACATATTCCACTTTTGATAAAATAATAGTTTTCATGTTAAAATTTTTATATTATTTTTGCAAAGCAAGCCATTTTAATACTTCTTTAAAAGTTGAATTTAGGTTATGTTAAAATTAAAAACTTTTACCTAGTTAAATGTACATTCAGATGTGAGAAGCTTAAAAAACAAAACCAAAAAGTCTAAACATATGCAATATAGGACAAAGAGCTAATTTCCTTATCATATAAAAAAGCTCTTTGAAATCAACTAAAGACCAGTTATCCAGTTAAAATGGATAAAGGGCACAAATAGGCAATTTACCAAAATAAAAAATATGCATGTCCTACTAATACATTAACCTCACATATACTACCTAATATGTATCAAAATAAATGCAAATTAATGAGATATTATTTTTTGACTCTCAGATAGGCATTGATGAAAATGTTTAACAGTATGTACAGCATAGAGGAAAAACATGAGCCAGTAGACTTTCATATTTTACTGATGGGGGAGTATAGATTGGTGTGACTTCTCCAGAGTGTAATTTGAAACTATCCAAATCTACTCTTTCACCATAGATTCCACTTCTCATAATTTATCCTGAGTATGCTTGCACATGTGTGCAAACATATATGTTTAAGACTGCTCTTTGAAGCATTGTTTATAATAATGAAAAGTCTGGGAACAGTGTGGTGTCCATCAATACTGAAGTGATTAAATAAATTGTAGCCACACAGTGGCTTTCTAAGTAGCTGTTAAAAGGAAAAATGTAGATCTATGTGTTCTTATGTGGAATGAGTTTTCAGGATGCATTGTTAATTGAAAGGATATAGAACATGCATCTAGTAATCTTTTGTGGTGAGAAAAATATTTGTATATTTGTGTATGTATTTCGACACAAATGCATCGAGAAGTCTGGGAGAAACATTAAAAAACAATGAATGGTATTTACTCTGAGAAGGAGGATTTGTGGGGCTCTTGGAGTAAGGAGACAATTTTATTGTTTTTTGTAATTTGGTTATTTTACTATGTGTTTGGGTTACTTTTTAATTTTCAAAAGATAACATTAAAAAATATTTTTCAGTAATTATCTTGCATTTTATTATAATTAGCAAGAAAACATGAAATGCTGACTTAAAAAGAATGCCTCATATACTGAAGACTCATACGCATTATTTCTTTACCTTGTAACTTCATAGAATGCCCATGAGGGCTTTGTTGTTGTTATGTCAATTGTTTTCTTATGACCAATAGTGGCTTGATACATTAACTGGACTTATATGCTATTAATAGTATATTATTGTAGGTAAGGCTGGGTGTGGTGGCTCATGCTTGTAATCCTAGCACTTTGGGAGCCTGAGGTGGAAGGATCGCTTGAATCTTAAGAGTCTGAGACTAGCCTGGGCATCATAGTGAGACCTAGTCTCTACAAAAAATTAAAAAATAAGCTAGGTGTGGTGGCACAGGCCTGGGCCTACCTACTTGGGAGGCTGAGGTGGGAGGATAATTTGATCCTAGGAGGTCGAGGCTGCAGCTGCCATGAACTGTGATCATACCACTCCACTCCAGCCTGAGCAACAGAGCCAGACCCTGTCTCAAAAACAAATGAAATAACAAATAATATATTATTGGAGATGAAGGCCAGAACTGTAAAAATTTTCATTGCCATTTTTCCACAAATGTTTATCAAAAGCCTTCCCTTTGCACGTATTATGGATACAGTGATCAATAAACCATAGCCTGATAGGTAAAGCTGGAGGTAGGGCAAATGTTGCAGTCCATATGGGAGTTGAGTAAATTAAGCAATTTTAATACAGTGTTATCTGTGCTACAACTGGATGTTTCCCGAGTTGTTAAGATTGAATCTGAGACAATTGTGAATAAAGGAGGAGTTGTGGAAAGCCATTTCCAAAAGGCAGAGGGAAAGTATAACCAAGTATACTTATTTGCCTAAAGGCAAGAGTGAATAGGAAGGATGTTTGGATGGAATTTAGTTTAGAGAATAGTGAAAAATGAGCTGAAAGTTGGGGACAAGTTCTTAAGGACCATTTTGAGTTTTCTCTCTTTTTTAAAAAAATAAACAATGGGATAACATGATTATAGTATCCGTTCAGCTCTCTGAAGAATGGATTGGCAGAGACAAAAATGATGGTAGGAGGACCCAGTAGGAGGCTCCTTCATTAGTACTTTCCTATAATAAGGTAGAGATGAAATAAAAATAAATAGATAATTAATTCAAGAGATACTAAAGAAAGTAATGTTGGTGATTGATTGTGTATGTAGGGGGTGAGGGGTAAGGAAGAGAGTGGAGTTAAGGATGTCATCCACGTTTCTATCTTAGAAAATTGAACAGTAGTGCCATAGTCAGATAGGGAAAATGGGAAGAGTGTTTTTACTGGGGAGAATAATTAATTTTTGGTTATTTTGAGTTTGAGTTGCCTGTAGAAAATCTAAGTGATTGGGAGGCTGAGGCGGGCAGATCACAAGGTCAGCGGTTCGAGACCAGCCTGGCCAACACTGTGAAACCCTGTCGCTAATAAGAATACAAAAATTAGCCCTGCATCGGGGTGGGTGCCTGTAATCCCAGCTACTTGGAAGGCTGAAGCAGGAGAATTGCTTGAACCTGGGAGGCGGAGGCTGCAGTGAGCCGAGACCACGCCATTGCACTCTAGCCTGGGTGACAGAGCAAGACTCCGTCTCAAAAAAAAAAAAAAAAAAAAAATTCTAAGTGGAGCTGTCTAAGAAGTTTCTGAAGTATAGGCCTAGAATTAGGATAAGAAGATATAATACAGATGGAAATTGAGGTTATGAATATAATTAAAGTTACTTCAGGGGAGAGGGTAGTGTAAGAAGAACAGATGGCTGAGTGTTCAATCTCAGAGGACCCATAAACATTTAAAGACTGGGCAAATATAGAAATCTCTCAGAGGAGCCTGGATAAGTCAGAGGCTAAAGGGAATAATGTAGGGAAGTATAAGGGGCCTTCAAAAACTTTATGGAAAATACATCTTATGAAAAAATTATGCATGGAGTTCAACATTTTTTTGCACCAGAATAAACTCATATTAACTTGTTATAACATATCCGAGCAGGATCTCATTTAAAGCACTAAGAAAGATAAGACATCAGTTTGAAAAAAGCCCCTATAAGAGCAACATGAATTCTTCTAAAGTTGAAGTAAGAGCAAATAGCACATTTATGGTGACAGTGCCCTGAAGAAATCAGCAGTTTACAAATGGATAACTCATTTTAAGAAGGGACGAGATAATATTAAAGATAAAGCCCATAGCAGCAGACCATCCATGTCAATTTGCGAGGAAAAAAAAATCTCATTTGTGCCCTAGTTGAAGAGGACCAACAATTGACAGCACAAAAGTAGCCAACACTATAGACATCACAGTTGGTTCAGGTTACCCAATGTTGACTGAAAAATTAAAAGTTGAGCAGACTTTCCACTTGATAGGTGCCAAAACCATCGCCTCTAGATCAGCTGCAGACAAGAGCAGAGCTTTCAATGGAAATTTTAAACAATTGCAAGATCCTGAAGCATTTCTTGGAAGAATCATAACAGAAGATGAACCATGGCTTTACTAGTATGATCCTGAAGACAAAGCACAATCAAAGTAGTGACTACCAACAGGTAGAAGTGGTCCAGTCAAAGCAAAAGCAGACTGGAGGTCATGGCAACAGTTTTTTGGGATGCACAAGGCATTTTGCTTATTGTCTTTCTGGAGGGCCAAAGAACAGTAACTTCTGCTTATTATGACAGTATTTTGAGAGAGTTAGCCAAAGCTTTAGCAGAAAAACCCATAGGAAAACTTCATTAGAAAGTCCTTCACCACCACAGCACTGCTCCTGCTCATTCCTCTCAAGGGCAATTTTATGAGAGTTTTGGTGGGAAATCATTAGGCATCCACCTTATAGTCCTGGCTTGGCTCCTTCTGAATTCTTTTTATTTTCTAATCTTAAAATACCTATAAAGGACCCCAATTTTTCTTAGGGTAATAATGTAAAACTTCACTGACATAATTACATTCCCTGGACCTTCAGTTCTTTAGGGAGAACTAAATGGCTGCTGTCATTACTTGCAAAAGTATCTTGAACTTAATAGTTGAGAAATTTTATTTTTTTTCTCTTTTAATTCCATTTTTCCACAAACTTTTTGAAGTCCTTTTGTATTTGATGAAGGAAAAAATTGATCGTAATGTCAGATTTTATAGTGCTTATAATGTGGTATAGTGATGATTGCCTATCTGGGTTGTGAGCTCCATGAAGGCAAGAATATTTCTGTATCTCTATCCCTTAGCATGGCTAGCCCTGCCATTAGCTGATATAGTGACTTTGGGTGATTTTAGGAGACTGCTTTTCTTCCAGGTATTTTTCTGCTGCTTCATAGAATATTATACAAGTCTTTGTGATGACAGGATAAATGGCATTCCCTTGGAGCTGTGTAATGCATAGTTTGTACAACTCTAATCACTGGGCCTGAACACAGTGCTTGATATAAGCTCAGTAAAATTGATTGAATTTAAATTACCAGTATTCATTCATACTTGGTTTTTTGCTCACTTTCATATGTATGCTATTTCTTTTGATTTTTACCATAACCCTACAAGATATATCAGGTAGGTGTCATTCATGAATCTCACTGTCTACAAAATAATTGAGTCCCAGACTAGTGTAAAGTGCTTTCCAAAATGATTCATAGAGGATAAGAAACAGAATAAGGATTTAAACTCAGGTGTCCTGATCCTGGATCATTTTTCTGTTTCCTAAATCACATTGTGTTTACAGTTTATTGTAGCCTTTATTCCTGGTTTGAGTCGTAATCTTGTATTTTATTTTTAAGGGCAGGGCGATGTAGACCTGGAATTTGTTTTCATCTGTTCAGTAGACTCCGATTCCAGAATATGTTGGAATTTCAGACTCCAGAACTTTTGAGAATGCCATTACAGGTAAAAATGTATTTAAATATAAAAGGCATTTTTGTGAGTGAGGGAAGAGAGGGGCCATTTCAACTTTTATGGATTAGGCCTTTAAAAAATCAATTTGTAAAAGAAAATTATTCAATATATATTATGGAGGGTGACTATGTGTATAACAGAAATATTTTTTCTATATAAGAAAATTTAATTCATAAACCTTCAAAATTTTAAAGAACCACTTGAATGTATTTAAATTATGGTACAGTTTTAAAGTTTAAAATTTTTTTTTTTTTTTTTTTTTTTTTGAGACAGAGTCTTGCTTTGTTGCCCAGGCTAGAGTGCAGTGGTACAATCTCAGCTCTGTGCAACCTCCACCTCCCAGGTTCAAGTAATTCTCCTGCCTCAGACTCCCAAGTAGCTGGGATTACAGGCACCCACCACCGTGCCTGGCTAATTTTTGTATTTTTAGTAGAGACGGGGTTTCGCCATCATGACCAGGCTGGTCTCGAACTCCTGACCTCATGATCCACCTGCCTCAGCCTCCCACAAGTGCTGAGATTACAGGTGTGAGCCACTGTGCCCGGCCATATTTTTTTTTTTTTTTTTTAATTTTTTATTATTATTATACTTTAAGTTCTAGGGTACATGTGCATAACGTGCAGGTTTGTTACATATGTATACTTGTGCCATGTTGCTGTGCTGCACCCATCAACTCGTCAGCACCCATCAGCTTGTCATTTACATCAGGTATAACTCCCAATGCAATCCCTCCCCCCTCCGCTCTCCCCATGATAGGCCCCGGTGTGTGATGTTCCCCTTCCCGAGTCCAAGTGATCTCATTGTTCAGTTCCTACCTATGAGTGAGAATATGCGGTGTTTGGTTTTCTGTTCTTGCGATAGTTTGCTGAGAATGATGGTTTCCAGCTACACCCATGTCCCTACAAAGGTCATGAACTCATCCTTTTTTATGGCTGCATAGTATTCCATGGTGTATATGTGCCACATTTTCTTAATCCAGTCTGTCACTGATGGACATTTGGGTTGATTCCAAGTCTTTGCTATTGTGAATAGTGCCGCAATAAACATACGTGTGCATGTGTCTTTATAGCAGCATGATTTATAATCCTTTGGGTATATACCCAGTAATGGGATGGCTGGGTCATATGGTGCATCTAGTTCTAGATCCTTGAGGAATCGCCATACTCTTTTCCATAATGGTTGAACTAGTTTACAATCCCACCAACAGTGTAAAAGTGTTCCTATTTCTCCACATCCTCTCCAGCACCTGTTGTTTCCTGACTTTTGAATGATCGCCATTCTAACTGGTGTGAGATGGTATCTCATTGTGGTTTTGATTTGCATTTCTCTGATGGCCAGTGATGATGAGCATTTTTTCATGTGTCTGTTGGCTGTATGAATGTCTTCTTTTGAGAAATGTCTGTTCATATCCTTTGCCCACTTTTTGATGGGGTTGTTTGTTTTTTTCTTGTAAATTTGTTTGAGTTCTTTGTAGGTTCTGGATATTAGCCCTTTTTTTGATGAGTATATTGCAAACATTTTCTCCCATTCTGTAGGTTGCCTGTTCACTCTGATGGTAGTTTCTTTTGCTGTGCAGAAACTCTTTAGTTTAATTAGATCCCATTTGTCAATTTTGGCTTTTGCTGCTGTTGCTTTTGGTGTTTTAGACATGAAGTCTTTGCCCATGCCTATGTCCTGAATGGTACTACCTAGGTTTTCCTCTAGGGTTTTTATGGTATTAGGTCTAACATTTAAGTCTCTAATCCATCTTGAATTAATTTTCGTATAAGGAGTAAGGAAAGGATCCAGTTTCAGCTTTGCTAGCCAATTTTCCCAGCACCATTTATTAAATAGGGAATCCTTTCCCCATTTCTTGTTTCTCTCAGGTTTGTCAAAGATCAGATGGCTGTAGATGTGTGGTATTATTTCTGAGGACTCTGTTCTGTTCCATTGGTCTATATCTCTGTTTTGGTACCAGTACCATGCTGTTTTGGTTACTGTAGCCTTGTAGTATAGTTTGAAGTCAGGTAGCGTGATGCCTCCAGCTTTGTTCTTTTGACTTAGGATTGTTTTGGAGATGCGGGCTCTTTTTTGGTTCCATATGAACTTTAAAGCAGTTTTTTCCAATTCTGTGAAGAAACTCATTGGTAGCTTGATGGGGATGGCATTGAATCTATAAATAACCTTGGGCAGTATGGCCATTTTTACGATATTGATTCTTCCTATCCATGAGCATGGTATGTTCTTCCATTTGTTTGTGTCCTCTTTTATTTCACTGAGCAGTGGTTTGTAGTTCTCCTTGAAGAGGTCCTTTACATCCCTTGTAAGTTGGATTCCTAGGTATTTTATTCTCTTTGAAGCAATTTTGAATGGAAGTTCATTCCTGATTTGGCTCTCTGTTTGTCTGTTACTGGTGTATAAGAATGCTTGTGATTTTTGCACATTAATTTGTATCCTGAGACTTTGCTGAAGTTCCTTATCAGCTTAAGGAGATTTTGGGCTGAGACAATGGGGTTTTCTAAATATACAATCATGTCATCTGCAAAGAGGGACAATTTGACTTCTTCTTTTCCTAACTGAATACCCTTGATTTCTTTCTCTTGCCTGATTGCCCTAGCCAGAACTTCCAACACTATGTTGAATAGGAGTGGTGAGAGAGGGCATCCCTGTCTTGTGCCAGTTTTCAAAGGGAATTTTTCCAGTTTTTGCCCATTCAGTATGATATTGGCTGTGGGTTTGTCATAAATAACTCTTATTATTTTGAGATACGTTCCATCAATACCGAATTTATTGAGCGTTTTTAGCATGAAGGGCTGTTGAATTTTGTCAAAAGCCTTTTCTGCATCTATTGAGATAATGATGTGGTTCTTGTCTTTGGTTCTGTTTATATGCTAGATTATGTTTATTGATTTGCGAATGTTGAACCAGCCTTGCATCCCAGGGATGAAGCCCACTTGATCATGGTGGATAAGCTTTTTGATGTGCTGCTGAATCTGGTTTGCCTGTATTTTATTGAGGATTTTTACATCGATGTTCATCAGGGATATTGGTCTAAAATTCTCTTTTTTTGTTGTGTCTCTGCCAGGCTTTGGTATCAGGATGATGTTGGCCTCATAAAATGAGTTAGGGAGGATTCCCTCTTTTTCTATTGATTGGAATAGTTTCAGAAGGAATGGTACCAGCTCCTCCTTGTACCTCTGGTAGAATTCAGCTGTGAATCCATCTGGTCCTGGACTTTTTTTGGTTGGTAGGCTATTAATTATTGCCTCAATTTCAGAGCCTGCTATTGGTCTATTCAGGGTTTCAACTTCTTCCTGGTTTAGTCTTGGAAGAGTGTAAGTGTCCAGGAAATTATCCATTTCTTCTAGATTTTCTAGTTTATTTGCGTAGAGGTGTTTATAGTATTCTCTGATGGTAGTTTGTATTTCTGTGGGGTCGGTGGTGATATCCCCTTTATCATTTTTTATTGCGTCTATTTGATTCTTCTCTCTTTTCTTCTTTATTAGTCTTGCTAGCGGTCTGTCAATTTTGTTGATCTTTTCAAAAAACCAACTCCTGGATTCATTGATTTTTTGGAGGGTTTTTTGTGTTTCTATCTCCTTCAGTTCTGCTCTGATCTTAGTTATTTCTTGCCTTCTGCTAGCTTTTGAATGCGTTTGCTCTTGCTTCTCCAGTTCTTTTAATTGTGATGTTAGAGTGTCAATTTTAGATCTTTCCTGCTTTCTCTTGTGGGCATTTAGTGCTATAAATTTCCCTCTACACACTGCTTTAAATGTATCCCAGAGATTCTGGTATGTTGTATCTTTGTTCTCATTGGTTTCAAAGAACATCTTTATTTCTGCCTTTATTTCGTTATGTACCCAGTAGTCATTCAGGAGCAGGTTGTTCAGTTTCCATGTAGTTGAGCGGTTTTGATTGCGTTTCTTAGTCCTGAGTTCTAGTTTGATTGCACTGTGGTCTGAGAGACAGTTTGTTATAATTTCTGTTCTTGTACATTTGCTGAGGAGTGCTTTACTTCCAATTATGTGGTCAATTTTGGAATAAGTGGGATGTGGTGCTGAGAAGAATGTATATTCTGTTGATTTGGGGTGGAGAGTTCTATAGATGTCTATTAGGTCTGCTTGGTGCAGAAATGAGTTCAATTCCTGGATATCCTTGTTAACTTTCTGTCTCATTGATCTGTCTAATGTTGACAGTGGAGTGTTGAAGTCTCCCATTATTATTGTATGGGAGTCTAAGTCTCTTTGTAAGTCTCTAAGGACTTCCTTTATGAATCTGGGTGCTCCTGTATTGGGTGCATATATATTTAGTATAGTTAGCTCTTCCTGTTGAATTGATCCTTTTACCAATATGTAATGTTCTTCTTTGTCTCTTTTGATCTTTGATGGTTTAAAGTCTGTTTTATCAGAGACTAGTATTGCAACCCCTCCTTTTTTTTGTTCTCCATTTGCTTGGTAAATCTTCCTCCATCCCTTTATTTTGAGCCTATGTATGTCTCTGCATGTGAGATGGGTCTCCTGAATACAGCAGACTGATGGGTCTTGACTCTTTATCCAGTTTGCCAGTCTGTGTCTTTTAATTGGACCATTTAGTCCATTTACATTTAAGGTTAATATTGTTATGTGTGAACTTGATCCTGCCATTATGATATTAACTGGTTATTTTGCTCGTTAGTTGATGCCGTTTCTTCCTAGCCTCGATGGTCTTTACATTTTGGCATGTTTTTGCAATGGCTGGTACCAGTTGTTCCTTTTCATGTTTAGTGCTTCCTTCAGGGTCTCCTGTAAGGTAGGCCTAGTGGTGACAAAATCTCTAAGCATTTGCTTATCTGTAAAGGATTTTATTTCTCCTTCACTGATGAAACTTAGTTTGGCTGGATATAAAATTCTGGGTTTAAAATTCTTTTATTTAAGAATGTTGAATATTGGCCCCCACTCTCTTCTGGCTTGGAGAGTTTCTGCTGAGAGATCTGCTGTTAGTCTGATGGGCTTCCCTTTGTGGGTAACCCGACCTTTCTCTCTGGCTGCCCTTAAGATTTTTTCCTTCATTTCAACTTTGGTGAATCTGGCAATTATGTGTCCTGGAGTTGCTCTTCTCGAGGAGTATCTTTGTGGCGTTCTCTGTATTTCCTGGATTTGAATGTTGGCCTGCCCTACTAGGTTGGGGAAGTTCTCCTGGATGATATCCTGAAGAGTGTTTTCCAACTTGGTTCCATTTTCCCCCTCACTTTCAGGCACCCCAGTCAGACGTAGATTTGGTCTTTTTACATAATCCCATACTTCTTGCAGGCTTTGTTCATTTCTTTTTCTTCTTTTTTCTTTTGGTTTCTCTTCTCGCTTCATTTCGTTCATTTGATCCTCAATCGCTGATACTCTTTCTTCCAGTTGATCGAGTCGGTTACTGAAGCTTGTGCATTTGTCACGTATTTCTCGTGTCATGGTTTTCATCTCTTTCATTTCGTTTATGACCTTCTCTGCATTAATTACTCTAGCCATCAATTCTTCCACTTTTTTTTCAAGATTTTTAGTTTCTTTGTGCTGGGTACGTAATTCCTCCTTTATCTCTGAGAAGTTTGATGGACTGAAGCCTTCTTCTCTCATCTCGTGAAAGTCATTCTCCGTCAAGCTTTGATCCGTTGCTGGCGATGAGCTGCGCTCCTTTGCCGGGGGAGATGCGCTCTTACTTTTTGAATTTCCAGCTTTTCTGCCCTGCTTTTTCCCCATCTTTGTGGTTTTATCTGCCTCTGGTCTTTGATGATGATGGTGACATACTGATGGGGTTTTGGTGTAGGTGTCCTTCCTGTTTGATAGTTTTCCTTCTAACAGTCAGGACCCTCAGCTGTAGGTCTGTTGGAGATTGCTTGAGGTCCACTCCAAACCCTGTTTGCCTGGGTGTCAGCAGCAGAGGCTCAGTTGAAAATGCAGAAATCACTGGTCTTCTGTGTCGCTCGCGCTGGGAGTTGGAGACTGGAGATGTTCCTATTCGGCCATCTTGCTCTGCCCCCTCCCCGGCCATATTTTTTTAATGCAGCATTTTATGAGTGTCAACTATATAGTGTTCACCTTTTACATTCTCAGAAGGATTAGAAAACAAATTACTTAAGGTCCAAAAGATAATACCCAAATCTCAGTATAAGATGCTGAGATTATCTAGTAGTTTTAGAACTGAGTTCACTGAGATTTTCTGACCTCTGTTAATTGTGTTGTGTGTGTGTGTTTTAAGTTTTCTAACTTGATGGAACAGCCAGACCCTGTAACTTCTAGGGAAGATTAGCAGAATGCATTCATTTGATTCTGTAGTGTGTTTGGCTAATGCTGGCTTTCAAACCCTTAAAGAGAGGCAGGATAATGTGTTAAACATCCATATACCTAAGATGATTTCTCACTTCCCAATGCTTATGTGTGATTTTCCTTTCCTTCTGGGATAAAATTCAGAATTCTTAACAAGAGTGTGAATTAGCTGTTCCTGCCTGTGTCTCCAGTCACAGGCAGGAACAGGTGATTTCTTGTTATTTATCCTCTCTTACACCATTGGTTTTAGTTTCTCAAGCACATCTTTTTTCCTTCTGTCTTAAGGCTTTCACATGTATCTGCTCTCTCCTTAGATTCCTTCCCCTTATTCCTTTTATGGTTACTTTTACTCAATCTTTACATATTAGTTTTAAGTGTCTTTCTTCAGGAAAACTATCTGTAACTTCGCATGGTCTGCCTCTCCCACCCTTTTCTGAACTTAATTAAGTCATATTTACTTTAGCTCCCTATAGCCTTCATAGCACTGATGATAGTTGTAATTAAGTAGTTAATTATATAATTAATTCTTTAAGGTCTGCTATTCACATTACAGTGTAAACTCAATGAGAATGGACACTTCCTTCTGTCCCCTTCTTTTTCTCCAATTTGCACAGGGCCTTGCACCTAGCAAGCACTTAAATATTTGCTGAGTAGATAAAATATTCTAGAATGTAGTAAGTATAAAGGGAAAAATTTTTTTTTTTTTTTGGACAGTGACTATGAATGTTATGTGTAAGAACAGTGTGAGGAGATGTTGCCAATGGGAGCAATGGCAATCTTTGTATAAGTTGATTGAGGAAGGTATTAAGGTTCTGGCATCTAGGGCAAAGTATGAGCTCATCTTTTACAGAAAGACATTGTTCCTTCTACTGTTCATTCTGATCAGAGACTCTATTAGTCTGTGTTTGGGAACTGTAGTTCCCATGATTTCTTTAAATGTTTAGGTTAGTATTCTTTTTAATTTTTAAAAATTATTTACTGTTTTGGTTTCTAGGAACTTTGCTTACATACCAAGCTGTTAGCCCCAGTTAATTGTCCCATTGCTGATTTTCTTATGAAAGCTCCTGAACCTCCACCAGCTTTAATTGTAAGGAATGCTGTACAAATGCTTAAGGTTGGTGTCTTCATAGTTTTATTTTACTTGACGTTTTTACTTGAAATTTTAAACTAAATGAAAATATGTCTTAACTAATTTTGTATAATTATTTTTTTCTTCTTGTCTACTACGTGTCCAGATAAACTAATTTTGTACTTTTAAACAATTATCTTAAATGATCGTGTACTTTAATACCATCATGTATAAAACATTAGGTATAGTTCTTTTATATAGTATATTAGAAACAAAATATATTTTTATGAGATGTAGCAAAAGAAAATCTGTATTCTTATCTCTTATTTAGGGGTTTTTAATTATGTGGTTTGATTAAACATAGTGTTTGCTCATGTCAAAATCTGTTCTGTCTCCTTTTACTTAGACAATAGATGCAATGGATACATGGGAAGATCTGACTGAACTTGGGTATCATTTGGCTGACTTGCCAGTAGAACCACATCTTGGTAAAATGGTCCTGTGTGCTGTTGTTTTAAAGTGTCTGGACCCCATCCTTACAATTGCTTGTACACTAGCTTATCGAGATCCTTTTGTGCTACCTACTCAGGCCTCTCAAAAACGTGCAGCTATGCTTTGTAGGAAACGTTTTACTGCGGGAGCTTTCAGTGACCATATGGCACTTCTCAGAGCATTCCAGGTACTATTACTGTCATTTTATTTCTGAAAATGTTGCTGGTTAAACGCATTTCTGGGGCAAATGTAGGAATTTTAAAAATAATTTATAAATTTTAAAATTGCATTAATTTTGTTTCATTGTGAAGTCACATTAATAGTCCTGAAAAATACCTTCTTGCTGTTATTATGTTAAAAGAGTTTTGCTCTTTTTTTCTCATTTTCTCCTTACAGGAATATATGTGTGTATTTGTATATATATTTATTTATATTTATGCTTCCATTACCAGGTTTCTTTAAATCATGTCTTGGGCAAGCAGTGTTCTAAAATTTTAGTTAAGAAATACTGTATACTATTTAAAGTACATAGAACAAAGCTTATAAGAAAATTATATTGAATTTAATGTCTATCGATTTTTCTTAGAGTTCTTTCTTGTGTGCTCAAGACACTATGCTGAGAACTTAATTTTGTAAAGCAAAATACAAAAGTCACTTAAAAACCTTTAAGATGATAGTAATGGGAAGTTGAGGAAAGAGGCAAATGGAAAAGAAAAGATAGGGAAAATAGGATCCTGGGGAAGATAAATTAAATGTAATTTAGAATTTCAGATATGTGGGGAAGAATATGTTATTTCTTGAAAACATAGGCATTGTATTTATCCTTAAATCTTGAATGTAGGCAGTATCTATACTTTTTTTTTTGAGACAGAATCTCGCTCTGTCACCCAGGCTGGAGTGCAGTGGCACAGTCTCGGTTCACTGCAACCTCAGCCTCCCATGTTCAAGCAATTCTCCTTCCTCAGCTTCCCAAGTAGCTGGGATTACAGGAACCCACCACTATGCCTAGCTAATTTTTGTTTTGTTTTGTTTTGTTTTTGAGACGGAGTCTCGCTCTGTCGCCCAGGCTGGAGTGTAGTGGCCGGATCTCAGCTCACTACAAGCTCCGTCTCCCGGGTTCACGCCATTCTCCTGCCTCAGCCTCCCAAGTAGCTGGGAGTACAGGCGCCCGCCATCTCGCCCGGCTAGTTTTTTTGTATTTTTTTTAGTAGAGACGGGGTTTCACCGTATTAGCCAGGATGGTCTCGATCTCCTGACCTCGTGATCCACCTGTCTCGGCCTCCCAAAGTGCTGGGATTACAGGCTTGAGCCACCGCGCCTGGCCATTAATTTTTGTATTTTTAGTAGAGGATTTCACTACATTAGCCAGGCTGGTCTCAAATGCCTGACCTCAAGTGATCTGCCAGCTTTGGCCTCCCAAAGTGCTGGGATTACAGGTGTGAGCCACCATGTCTGGCCATATCTTTTAAAAATCTAACTTTGTTTATGCAGAAGTACTCTTTTTCAGACATAAAAGATTTTTTCAACACATATATGATTTTCAAAAATAATTACAAGCTCTTTTGTATTATCGATCAATGGATGACTCATTGTTATTAATTTGGTATATTAAATACCGTATATTATAGTAGATTAGTTGAGTGAGAAGTAGAGGGAGATTTAGAGTAGAATTTCTGTCTGTTCTTTGCTTTTCTCCCAGCTCCTTCAAAAGCAGAGAGAATAAATTATTGCTTCAGTCTTTTAGTTATATATATTCCAAAGCAAGAGAACCTTTTCACAAAGGAGAGCTTTTTATACTACATATAGATGATTTATAGAAATCCTACTTTCCATTCTTAGGTAGATTCCAGGGTTGACATAGAGATTATTTTTTGGAGTACAAGAGTGGCATGATTCTTAGATGTAAGTGTTATGAAGCCTTAGTTGAAAACCTCCTACACTTTTGTAGAATAAAATTAGCAGATGCATCTGAGAAGGCAAATATTTTTACATTGTTCGTCATTTAGGCTACTTGACACTTAGTTCTCATTGAGATTTTATAAACTCAATGGCTTTTGTAGCATTTGAGTGTAAATTAATGATAAATATTATTTGATCATAATGTCTTAGATTTTATAGAATAATTAGAATAAAGCAAATTGACCTTGAGGAATTCATATAGTGATTTGTAGTAACTTTGTTGCCTCACTAAGAAGTGGTTAGTAAATGTGTCTTGTTACGCAATTATTCTCTTTTTATAGGCCTGGCAAAAAGCACGAAGCGATGGGTGGGAGCGAGCCTTTTGTGAAAAGAATTTTCTTTCACAGGCTACTATGGAAATAATCATAGGCATGAGAACGCAGTTGCTTGGTCAACTTAGAGCATCAGGTAAAGTTTTCCCTCAAAGAGCCTATTTAAGTTACTGAGAGTACCCTGCCCATATTTTATAGTATTTCATATGTTAACAGATGCCATCTATTATTTTTATGACATTATCATGTTGTACATCTTATATTCATGCATGATTTGTAGACTCCTATATGTCTTCAACTTTTGCTTGTTGATGAAAAAAAGGCTATTGCAGGAGGTGTATTTGAGAAACCTAGGGACGGCGTCTATGCCCTTTTGATACTGTTGGCAATGAACAATTTATATTTCTTGGCAGAGATCAATTTAGATCTTATAGTTATTTTCTTTTATCACCATTAATGAATACTTATTTAGTTCTGTGAAATACAAATTTTAAAAAATTGATATGAATGCTGCTCTTCATATTTTTGGAACACAAAAATGACTGGTAATACTTGAAGTCGCTGTTTTTTTTTTCTTTTAAGAGGATGCTAGTATTGCTCTTACCTTTTAGAATTGCTTTTTTGAGTAGCAAAAAAAAATTGATGTGACAGTCAGAAGAAAAGTACCGGAGCCTGGATTCATGGGTTAGCTGAAGTGCCAAAGTAATATAAAGAATGAACCATAGGATTTAAGAGTTGACTTGAACATGAGGAAATATGAAGGACCTATGAAACTCAAGCAAAAATTACCGTATATTTACTTGACTTAATCTACAGAATTAGTATCTATCGTAACCAAAATGTAGTTAATAACAATCAGAAGAATGGTTTGGGTTTCCAGCTATGAATTTAGTTTGTTCTGGCAGCAGATTATGAAGAACTGTATTGCAAGAATGTGCATTTAAAAAAATTTAAGCCCCCAATGATTCTTATACTTACTCCAACCTGAGCAGCTCTACACTTCCCTAGAATGTTGGTTCTATATCTGTTTTGGCGGGGGCGGGGGTGGTGGTTCATATTTTAAATAATTTCCAGAGGAGATTCTATTAATTGTTGTGAAATTTGAATATCACAACATTTATATGAGTTGTACAAGTTTTTGGAAAAAATACACAAAAATATCTTTTGCAAATAGAAAAAGTTAGTGTAGTTTTTTTTCCTCTCTCTAGGTTTTGTTAGAGCACGAGGTGGTGGTGACATTCGAGATGTTAACACAAACTCTGAGAATTGGGCTGTCGTTAAAGCTGCATTGGTGGCAGGCATGTATCCTAATTTAGTCCATGTGGACAGAGAGAATCTAGTGTTGACAGGGCCAAAGGAGAAAAAAGTACGATTTCATCCTGCTTCAGTTCTCAGTCAGCCTCAATATAAAAAGGTAAAATATTTTGAATGCTCTTGGGTTTTGAGGTGAAACTAATTTAGGCAGTTGACTATCAATGAAAAATGCTCCAAATACCTGCTTGCTTTAAGAAATTAGTAAGTTTTTTATATATATGTATGTGTATGTGTGTATATATGTGTGTGTGTATATATATGTGTGTGTATATATATAATATTGGAACAAAACTTATAAATCTTAGAGTTGGAAAAGGTAACGTGTTAAGTAATGAGTATTTTTGTACAAACTACATGAGCAATGACTTGTTTTAATTTTTGCTTAGATACCAATATGCATCATCTATTTCGCTGAGAGACTTTTTACATTTTACAAGTATTTCCAGTAAACTAGGTGATAAACACAATTAACAATTTTTTAAAATTTACTTTCTTAATAGATTCCTCCAGCCAATGGCCAAGCTGCAGCAATTAAGGCACTGCCCACAGATTGGCTTATTTATGATGAAATGACCAGAGCCCATAGAATAGCTAATATTAGATGCTGTTCAGCAGTGACACCTGTCACTATATTGGTATTCTGTGGACCAGCTAGACTGGCAAGTAATGCTCTTCAGGAACCTTCATCCTTTAGAGGTAAATGTATTATGAAGGAAATAAAAATCTATTTGAAATGAATTTTTTTGTTTTTTTTTTACTAAACCAAATGATGAAATTATAAAAATTTATATAGTAGCAGCTCTATTTTGATATACTAAGACTAATTAGGAAATACTAAGTTATACTACTGTTTTTGAAATTTATAAGGTAACTCGATGTTGATTTGTGCATTTATTATTAATCTTGCTGTTGGGAAGAAATTTTTCTTTTCCACTTGAATTGAAATGATAGTTTAACATAAATAAAGGTAATTGTAAAAGAAATAATGATAGCCACCCATAATCTCACTTTTCTCATGCTAACACTTTTTAATGTTACATTTTTTCTGCATGTTTACATATTTTAAATTATGTCACCCAAACTGTTATTTTGTATTTTGTTATTTTCATTACAGAGATATCAAAAATATTTTTAGTATTTTATATTAATGACTGCAAAATAGTGTATCACACAAGTGGCATAATGCAGTTTTTTCCTTCAACTTTTATTTTAAGTTCAGGGATACATGTGCAAGATGTGCAGGTTTGTTGCATAGGTAAACATGTGCCATGGTGGTTTGCTACACAGATCATGCCATCATGTATCTATCAAGGCCAGTGTCCATTAGCTATTCTTCCTGATGTTCTCCCTCCCCACTACCACACACCCCCAGCAGGCCCCATTGTGTGTTTTTCCCCTCTCTGTGTCCATATGTTCTCATCATTCAGCTCCCACTTATAAGTAAGAACATGCAGTGTTTGGTTTTTTGTTCCTGCATTAGTTTGCTGAGGATAATGGCTTCCAACTCCATCCATGTCCCTGCAAAGGACATGATCTAATTCCTTTTTATGGCTGCATAGTATCCCATGGTGTATATGTACCGTATTTTCTTTATCTAGCCTATCATTGATGGGCATGTCTTTGCTATTGTGAATGCACTGAACATACAAGTGTACGTGTCTTTATAATAGAATGATTTATATTCCTTTGGGTATTTACCCAGAAATGGTGTTTCTGCCTCTAGGTCTTTGAGGAATCACCCTGCTGTCTCCCACAGTGGTTGAATTAATTTACACTCCCACCAGTAGTGTAAAAGTGTTCCTTTTTCTCTGCAACCGCACCAGCATGTTGTTTTTTGAATTTTTAATAATAACCATTCTGACTGGCATGAGATGGTATCTCATTGTGGTTTTGAATTGCATTTCAGTAATGATCAGTGATGTTGAGCTTTTTTTCATGTTTGTTGGCCACATGTACGTCTTCTTTTGAGAAGTGTCTGTTCATGTCCTTTGCCCACGTTCTAATGGGTTGTTTTTTCTTGTAAATTTGCTTAAGTTCCTTGTAGACTCTGGATATTAGACCTTTGTCAGATGGATAGATTGCAAAAATTTTCTCCCATTCTGTTTCCTATGGTGATAGTTGTTTCTTTTGCTGTGCAGAAACTCTTTAGTTTATTAGATCCCATTTGTCAATTTTTGCTTTTGTTGCAATTGCTTTTGGTGTTTTTGTCTCTGCCTATGCCCTGAATGGTATTGCCTAAATTTTCTTCTAGCGTTTTTATGGTTTAGGGTTTTACATTTAAGTCTTTAATCCATCTTGAGTTAATTTTTGTAGAAGGTGTTAGGAAGGGGCCCAGTTTCAATTTTCTGCATATAGCTAGCCGGTTCTTTCAGCACCATTCGTTAAATAAGGAGTCCTTTCCTCGTTGCTTGTTTTTGTCAGGTTTGTCGAAGATTAGGTGGTTGTAGGTGTGTGGTCTTATTTCTGAGTTCTCTATTCTGTTCCACTGTTCTGTGTGTGTGTTCTTGTACCAGTACCATGCTGTCTTGGCTAATGTAGCCCTGTAATATAGTTTGAAGTCAGGTAGTGTGATGCCTCAACTTTGTTCTTTTTGCTTAGGATTGTCTTGGCTATATTATCTCTTCTTTTGGTTCCATACGAATTTTGAAATCATTTCTTCTAAGTCTGTGAAGAATGTCAGTGGTAGTATAATGGGAGTAGCATTGAATCTGTAACTTTCTCTGGGCAGTATGGCCGTTTTCATGATATTGATTGTTCCTATCCATGAGCTTGGAATGTTTTTCCATTTGTTTATGTCCTCTCTGATTTATTTGAGCAGTATATGTAGCTCTCTTTGAAGAGGTCCTTCACTTCCCTTATTAGCTATATTCCTAGGTATTTTATTTTATTTTATATTATTTCATGTTTTTGAGATGGAGTCTTGCTCTGTCACCCAGGTTGGAGTGCAGTGGCACAATCTCAGCTTACTGCAACCTCCACCTCCTGGGTTCAAGCAATTCTCCTGCCTGAGACTCCTGAGTAGCTGGAATTATAGGCACGTGCCACAATGCCTGGCTAATTTCTGTATTTTTACTAGAGACAGGGTTTCACCATGTTGGGCAGGGTGATCTTGAACGCCAGACCTCAAGGTGATTCATCTGCCTGCCTCAGCCTCCTAAAGTGCTGCAAATACAGGCATGAGCTACCATGCTTGGCCTTTTCCTAGGTATTTTATTCTTTTTGTAGCAATTGTGAATGTGAGTTAATTCATGATTTGGCTCTCTGCTTGCCTGTTGTTGGTATATAGGAATGCTAGCAATTTTTGGGCATTGATTTTATATCCTGAGACTTTGCTGAAGTTGCTTATCAGCTTAAGAAGCTTTTGGACTGAGACAATGGGTTTTCTAGATGTATGATTATGTCAACTACAAACAAAGATAATTTGACTTCCTCTTTTCCTATTTGAATATACTTTATTCCTTTTTTTTGAGATGGAAGCTCACTCTGCTGCCCAGGTTGGAGTGCAGTGGTATGATCTCAGCTCACTGCAACCTCTGCCTTCTGGGTTCAAGTGATTCTCCTGCCTCAGCCTCCGGAGTAGCTGGGATTACAGATGCCTGCCACCACACTCCACTGATGTTTTTTGTATTTTTACTAGACATAACATTTCATAATGTTGGCCAGGCAGGTCTCAAACTCCTGACTTCAAGCGATCTGCCACCTTGGCCTCCCAAAGTGCTGGATTATAGGCACGAGCCACTGCACCCACCCGGCCTTAATACTCTTCATTTTTTTCTCTGGCCTGATTTCCTTGGCCTGAACTTCCAATCCTGTGTTGAGTAAGAGCAGTGAGAGAGGACATCTTTGTCTTGTGACAGTTTTCAAGGGGAATGCTTCCTGCTTTTGCCCATTCAGTATGATATTGGCTGTGGGTTTGTCATAAATAGCTCTTACTATTTTGAGATATGTTCCTTCACCACCTAGTTTATTGGGAGTTTATAATACGAAGGGATGTTGAACTTTATTGAAGGCCTTTTCTGCATCTATTGAGATGATCATGTGATTTTTGTCTTTAGATTTGTTTATGTGATGAATTACATTTATTGATTTGCATATGTTGAACCATCCTTGCATCCCAGGGATGAAGCCAACTTGATTTTGGTGGACAAGCCTTTAGATGTGCTGCTGTATTTGGTTTGCCCGTATTTTATTGAGAATTTTTATATTGATATTCATCAGGGATATTGGCCTGAAGTTTTCTTTTTTTGTTGTATCTCTGTCAGGCTTTGGTATCAGGATGATGCTGGTCTTACAGAATGAGTTATGGAGGAGTCCCTCCTTTTCAGTTGTTTGCAATAGTTTCAAAAGAAAGGGTATCAGCTCCTCTTTGTACTTCTGGTAGAATTCAGCTGTAAATCCATCTGGTCGGGCTTTTTTTGGTTGGTAGGCTCTTTATTACTGCCTCAATTTCAGAACTTGTTATTGGTCTATTGAGGAGTTCAGCTTCTTTCTGGTTCAGTCTCGGGAGTATGTATGTGTCCAGGAATTTATCTCTTTCTTCTAGATTTTCTAGTTTATTTGCATAGAGGCGTTTATAGTATTCTATGATGGTAGTTTGTATTCCCGTGGGGTCAGTGGTGAGATCCCTTGTATCATTTTTTATTGTATCTATTTTATTCTTCTCTCTTTTCTTCTTTATTAATCTAGCTAGCAGTCTGTTTTATTGATTTTTAGAAAGAACCAGCTTTTTGATTTGCTGATTTTTTGGAGGATTTTTCTTGTTTCTATCTCCTTCACTTCTGCTCTGATATTAGTTATTTCATGACTTCTGCTAGCTTGGGTTTGTTTGCTCTTGGTTCTCTAATTTTTTAAATTGAGATGTTAGGTTGTTATCTTGAAATCTTTCTAGCTTTTTGATGTGTTCATTTAGTGCTGTGAAGTTCCCTCTTAACACTGTTTTAACTGTGTCCCAGAGATTGTGGTACATTGTCTCTTTGTTCTCATTAGTTTCAAAGAACTTCTTGATTTCTACCTTAATTTCATTATTTACCCAAGAGTCATTCAAGAGCAGGTTGTTCAGTTTCCATGTAGTTGTGTGGTTTTGAGTGAATGTCTTAGTCTTGTGTTCTAATTTGATTGTGCTGTGGTCTGATAGACTGTTATGATTTTACTTTTTTTACATTTGCTGAAGAGTGTTTTACTTCCAATTATATTGTCAATTTTAGAGTAAATGCCATGTGGCAATGAGAAGAATGTATATTCTCTTCTTGTTTTGGGGTAGAGAGTTCTGTAGATATCTATCAGATCCACTTGATCTGAGTTCAGGTCCTGAATATTTTTATTAATTTTCTGTCTTGATAATCTGTCTAATGTTGTCTGTGGGGTGTTAAAGTCTCCCACTATTATTGTATGGGAGTTTAAGTCTCTTTGTAGGTCTCTAAGAACTTATTTTATGAATCTGGGTGCTCCTGTATTAGGTGCATATATATTTAGGATCATTAGTTCTCTTTGTTGAATTGAACTCTTTACCACTGTGTAATGCCCTTCTTTGATCTTTATTGGTTTAAAGTGTGTTTCATCAGAAACTAGGATTACAACCACTGCCTTTTTCTGTTTTCCATTTGCTTGGTAAATTTTCCTCCTTCCCTTTCTTTTGAACCTGTGTGTGACTTTGCATGTGAGATGCGTCTCTTGAAGACAGCATACCCATGGGTCTTGGCTCTTTATCCAGTTTGCCATTCTGTGCCTTTTAATTGTGGCATTTACCCCATTTACATTTAAGGTTACTTTTAAGGTTAGGTATTATTATGTGTGAATTTGATTCTGTCATCATGATGCTAGCTGATTATTTTGCAGATTTGTTTATGTGGTTGCTTCATAGTGTTACTGGTCTGTGTACTTCCATGTGTTTTTGTAGTGGCTGGTAATGGTTTTTCTCTTTCATATTTAGTGTTTCCTTCAGGAGCTCTTGCAAGGCAGGCCTGGTGGTGACACATATCCTCAGCATTTGCTTGTCTGAAAGGGATCTTATTTGTCCTTCACTTATAAAGCTTAGTTTGACTGGATATGAAATTCTGGGTTGGAATTCTTTTCTTTAAGAGTGTTGAATATCGGCCCCCATTCTCTTCTGGCTTGTAGGATTTCCTCAGAGACTACTGTTAGTCTGTTGGGCTTCCCTTTATATGTGACCTGGCCTTTCTCTCTGGCTGCCCTTAACATTTTTTCTTTAATTTAGACCTTGGAGAATCTGATGATTTTTTGTCTTGGGGTTGATCTTCTCATGGAGTATTATACTAGGGTTCTCTGGATTTCCAGAATTTGAATGTTGGCCTGTCTTGCTAGGTTAGAGAAGTTCTCCTGAATGATATCCTAAAGTATGTTTTCCAACTTGGTTCTATTCTCTGGTATTTTTTGGCTATCCCAGTCAGTTGTAGGTTCAGTCTCTAAATAATCCCATATTTCTCAGAGGTTTTGTTCATTTGTTTTTCGTTCTTTTTTCTCTATTCTTGTCTGCCTGTCTTATGTCAGAAAGATAGTCTTCAAGCTCTGAGATTCTTTCCTCTGCTTGGTCTGTGCTGCTATTGATACTTTTGATTGCATTGTGAAGTTCTCATGTTGTGTTTTTCAGCTCCATCAGGTTGGTTATGTTCTTCTCTAAACTGGCTATTAGCTCCTGTATTGTTTTATCATGATTCTTAGCTTCTTTGCATTGGATTACAACATGTTTCTTTAGCTCAGCGAAGTTTGTTATTACCCACCTTCTGAAGCCTACTTCTGTCATCATTTCAGCCATCTCAGCCTCAGCCCAGTTCTGTGCCCTTGCTAGAGAGGTATCACAATCATTTGGAGGAGAAGAGGCATTCTGGCTTTTTGAGTTTTTGGCATTTTTGCATTATTTCTCACCTTTGTGGTCTTATCTACTTTTGATCTTTGAGGATGCTGACCTTTGAATGAGGTTTTTGTGGAGTCTTTTCTGTTGATGTTGTTTTTGTTTTCTGTTTGTTTTTCTTTTAGAGTCAGGCCACTCTACCATGGGGCTGGTGTGGTTTGCTGGGGCTCCCCTCTGGACCTCAGTTGCCTCAGTTTTTCCCCATACCTGGAGGTATCACCAGTGAAGTCTGCAAAACAGCAAAGATGGAAGCCAGCTCCTTCTTCTGGAAGTTCTGTCCCAGGGGGTTATTGACCTATTGCTGGCCCGCATGCACCTGTAGGAGGTGACTAGAGGCCCCTGTTCTGAGGTCTTACCCAGTCAGGAGGAATGAGATCAGGGACCTGTACAAAGAAGCAGTCTGGCTGCTTTTTGATACAGCAGGTGTGCTGCATTGGTGGGAACCCTTCCTGATGCAGACCGCCTGTATAGCCATCAGGCTGGAGTGGCTGAGTTGACCAAACCATAGAGATGGCAGCCACCCCTCCCCCAGGAACTCGGCCCCATCTCAGACCGACCAACGCACTGCTGTTGGCTGGTGGGGATTCCAAGCCGGTAGGTTGTAATTGGTGAGGTGCCATGGAAGTGGATCCCACAAAATGATGCTGCTTGGCTTCCTGGATTCAGCCACCTTTCTAGGGATATGAACAAACAGATTTCCTGCCTTGCTAGGGATCCCAGGGCCAGAGTATGTAAAACTCCTAGGTTTCTGTGTGTGCCTTGAGTGGCTGCTCTGCCGAGACTCCATACAGATCTGTGGCATGGGCTCACGAAGGGATCCCCTGATTCACAGGTTGCAAAGATCCACTGGAGAAACATGGTTTCCCCAGAGGGGTCATGTAATCACTCACTGCTTCCCTTGGCTGGGTGTGGGGGTTCCTTTGGCTCTGTGCTGCTCTTGGGTGAGCCGTCGCCTTCACCTACTTTTCTTCATTCTCCATGGGTTGATTTGTATGCCTAGTCAGTCTGAATATGATAACCTGGATTTCAGTTGAAGGTGCTGAATTCATTGTGCCTTTTCATTCCTTTTTGTGAGTGCTGCAGACTGCAGCTGCTTCTAATAAGCCATCTTTGATTGATCCCCTGGCATAACACATTTAAAATGTTCCTTCATAGTTTGACATCTTGATGATTTCAAATTATTTGCTATTTAGTGATTCAGCAAATATTTAGTACCTACTATATGTCAGGTACTGTGCTAGGCATTGAAGGTATAATAGAGTGTGTCTGTCCTTAGGAATTTACACAGTAGTGAGGTTAGACAGTAAAAAATAAATTATCTGCATGATACTATTAAGAAAATACAAAGAGGACTGCCTTAGAGGTGACCTACTTGAAAGGAAGCCTAAACAAGTTTTTCTGAGAAGACTTAAATTGAGACCTACAATATGAGAATAGCCAGCCACATGAAAGAAGCAGAAATGTGCTGCAGGTAGAGAAAGAGGGAAAGCCCCAAGAGTCTGTGCTAGGAAACGATCTAGGAATTGACAGAAAGGCTGTGTGATTGGAGTGCATTGGTCAATGGAAGAGGGCAACGATAAGGTTGAAAGGAAAGCATGGACTTGTAGGCCATAGAAATGCGAAGAAAAGGAAGCCATTAAAAGTTAAAGGAATGACATGATGTGATATGTTCCAAAAGGTCATTTTGGCTAAGGGGATAAATTACAGGAGTAATTACAAGAATAGAAGAGTGGAGGCAGGTAGGAGGCTTTTGCAGTAGTCTTCTAACAGAAGATGATGGCTCAGAGATAGGATAGTGATTGTGGATATGAAGAGAAGTAGATATAAAGTTATTTTGAAGGTACTAGTAACTGCTAGATTGAATGTGGGTAGTAAGGGAAAGGGAGGAGTCAATTTTCAGATTTTGGTTGTAGTAGCTTGTCACTCATTTGAGATTCAGAAAACTGCAAAGAGCAAGTTGTGTAGGGGAGAAATTAAGGGTTCTTTTTAGACATGTTAAGTTTGAGATGGCTAAGACATTCTAAGTAAAATTTTTTTTTCAGGAAGCAGTTGGATATGCATTTCTGGAGCTCAGGGAAGATGTCTGGGCTAGCAATACAAATTTGGAAGTCATCAGCTTGTAAATGATATTTATAGACATGAGAATGGATTTCCTAAAGAGAATGTATAAATTTGAGTAGCGGGAGAAAGAGTGGTTCAGTGTTGGAGGTAAATCTGTTCAAAGAAGGGAGTGATTAGCTCTATTGAATGTGCTTTGAGAGACTGAGGGCATCAAGTTTGTATGAAGAGAGTAGAAATAGTATGATTGATAATTTATGAGATTATGGGGCATTGCTACATTGACATCTTCATCTGTGTGTCCTTTTGCTTTAATTCATTTAATATTTTCTTTGTGATAAAACTTTTTGAAGTGGGAATTTATAAAAATATAGATACTATTTATGCTTCTTCCTCCATACTCAACCATATTAGCACCATTGAGAGTGAATTTCATGGCAACTATGCCATCATTTGGTGTTGGTTTTAAAGATAAAATATTTAAAGATTCCTTCATTTGCTC
This sequence comes from Chlorocebus sabaeus, assembly GCF_047675955.1. Lineage (NCBI taxonomy): Eukaryota > Metazoa > Chordata > Mammalia > Primates > Cercopithecidae > Chlorocebus > Chlorocebus sabaeus. The sequence continues at coordinate 68,404,313 of NC_132926.1, read as the reverse complement.
TTTTTATTTCTGTCAAAAAGAAATAACTCTCCATGCATTTCTTTATATTTCCCTTTAGTTGAGTTTTTTTTTTTTCATCTTCTGCCTATTTATTTGGTTGATTTGTATGCCTAGTCAGTCTGAATCAGTAAAAACTGATATTTTACTCAAAAATTTGAATGACAGCTTTATAATTTAAAGATTTATTAATATTTTTTCTGTCATGTTCAATTCAATCTCTTATTCATTTTAGTGTTACGTATTTTGAGTTCTGGTTTTGATTGCCGTGTATTTAAACTGAATAATCTTTTCCTATATTTACTATTCACTTTCAAAACTGAGAAAATTTCATCCTTCCATTGATGTGATAAGTATTGTTTCTGTTTTCTATAATTTGATTTTTAAGATTTTTTAAACCATGTTGTGTTGATTCCGGCTTAAAACAAAGATCTAAGTTTTTCCAAGCGCTTTACCCTCATCTGTACAATTTATTAGGTAGTTCTTATATATCCTCCTTTAGAAAGCTTGCATGATTGCATATTAAATTTGATATCTTTAACCTTTTTGTGTACTCTGTTCCTTCACATTTCTGCCTTTATATTGCGCCTTCTTGTTTAGTATTTTTGTTTAATAAATTCTTATATCTGGTAGTAGAAGCTCTAGCTGTTACTCTTTACTGCCTTTCTGTTATTGAACTATTGTTTGATAATCTTACCTATTTTTTAAATAATGAATATTCATTAGTCATCTTCTCGTAATCCTTTTGCAAACAACAGTTCTTTTGTGTTTGTTTGTTTGTTTGTTTGAGATAGGGTCTTGGTCTGTCCCTCCAGCTGAAGTACCGTGGTACAATTACAGCCTATTGCAACCTCTGTCTCCTAGGCTCAAGTGATCCTCCCACCTCAGTCTCCCTAGTAGCTGGGACTAAAGGCACACACCACCATGCCTGGCTAATGTTCATATTTTTTGTAGAGATGGGTTTTGCCATGTTGCCCAGGCTGGTCTTGAACTCCTGTGCTCAAACAATCTGCTCACCCCGGCCTCCCAAAGTGTTGGGATTATAGGCGTGAGCCACCACACCTAGGCCTCTTTTTGTGTGTTAATTTAATGTTTCCATCCATGAAATTTAGTATCTTTTATTTAGCCATGCCTTATTTTAAATTTATCTTAAAAATATATATATTTTTTGGTAACTTTTATAAAGTTTGGGGATATTTCCTAAGGTGATTCTTAAGATTCTTTTGTTGCTGTTTTCAGTTGTCATGGTGAATGGATTCTTTTTGTGTAATTTTCTTGCTGAACTTTACAAACATTATTGCAGACATATTTTATGTACCTTGTTACTTTACTAAACTCATTAATCCTTTGGATTTTATATTTATTTAATTATATTACCTTCAGGTGGTAATACTTTCATTTATTACCAAAATGTATTCCTTTAATTTCTTTTTGAAGATATTAGAAAACTGAATTAATGGTCCATTTTGTCTTACTGAATTTTAAAGTTTCAGATTCTAAAGTTATACTATTGATTATAATGTTAATTTTAATAAAAAGTTCCTTTTAAATAACGGAATAGTGTTTTGTGTGTGTGTGTCTGTGCATGTGTTTGTGTGTTTTTGTTTTTAAGAGACAGGGTTTCACTCTGTCACTCAGGATGGAGTGCAGTGGTGCAGTAGTCATAGCTCACTGTAACCCTGAACTCCAGGGCTCAAGCGATCCTCCTACCTTAGCCTCCTGAGTAGCTGGGACTATAGGCATGAGTCACCAAACCTAGCATAGAAGGTTTTTTTGTTTGTTTGTTTTGTTTTTGTGTGTGTGTTAAAAAATTGTTGAATTTACTAAATAGCATTTGAGCATTTGTTCACATAATCAGAAATTATTTAGTCTATTGATGTGGTATATAGATTTTCTTACAAAACTGTTTTTTTGTTCTGAAAATAAACCTTCCTTGGACTAAGTGTGATTTATTACATTGCTGACATTTTATTTAAAACTTATATTTCTCTTCATTGGTGAGGCTCACCTGTAGGGGTTTGTGTGGTATGTGTTCATACATGTTCTGGTATGTAGCTTTTAGGTGTTAATCAGGTTTTGATTTAGGTTTAGATTTGTCTCATTAAAGGAATGGTCATTATTTGATTCCATGCAAAATTGAGAGACTTGGTGTTCTGGATTTCTTTGTTGATGTTCTTTAAGGATATATCTGTTTCTTCCTTAAATATATTTGGGTTCTTCTAATTCCTCTACTTTCAGTTTTAGTAATTTTCGTGTAGAAAATAATAAATTTCTTTGAAGATTTCAAATTTATTATTTATACATACTGTATATTATAGCCTATATCAATTTCATATTAATTTTATAATACATTCTGTATTAATTTTTATAATATCATTTTCACCTGATTTTGTAGATAGATTTTTTGCTTTCTTCTTCCTTTATTAAATTTACATAGGGTTATCTATTAATCTTTTCAAAGAACTGGGTTATAGTTTTAATTATCATTTTTTCTTTCATCTTTTTTTATTTTCTATTTTCTTCTACTATTCTTTGGGTTTTATGCTATTTTTCTTAGATATATTTAGCTGTATACTTTTTCTTTGTAAAACTGACCTGTGACTTTATAAGAGTATTGGTTTGGGCACCTTTCATTGTTCTTGATATGTAGTGTAGTCATTCCTTCCTTGAATTATGTTGTTTCTTTTTCATCCAGTTATTAGAGATTGTGCTTCAAATTTTATATTCTTGTCTTTTTGTTTTGTTGCATCGTGATGAGAGATTATAGTCTTCAAATTGTCTCTTTTTTTTTCCTTTTAAATAAATATTGAGATTTAATATGTGATCTTTTGGCTTTGAAGAACTTCCCGCACAAATTGTCGTATGTCAGGAGGGTTTGTGTATATGAAGCGTATTTATTCTTAGTTTTTTGCCATAATGTAAGAAGGTAAAAGTGATTTTTTTTTTCATTATGTACTTGGACAGTGGATGGCATTCCCAATGACAGTAGTGATAGTGAAATGGAGGACAAAACTACAGCTAATTTGGCAGCCTTGAAACTTGATGAGTGGCTCAATTTCAAACTAGAGCCAGAGGTAAGTTGCTTTCAAGTAGTGTAATACATTTCTTTCATTCAGTTAGTGTGAATTGATACATAGTATGATAAAAATTTTTCCTTTACAATTGAGCCCTTAGTATCAGAGAATACAGCTTGTTTTTCAGTTTTCATAGGGACCTCATTCATTCTCTTCTGTATTGGGGTTTATTCCAACAGAGGACTTGGAAAACCTAGTTGTGGCTCATTATTTAAGCAAGGTAATTGTCTTAGTCTGTTGTTGCTGCTATAGTAATTTATAAAGAACAGAAATTTATTTTTCACAGTTCTGAAGGATGTTAAGTCTGAGATCAAGGTGCTGACATCGGGCGAGGGCTGCTTAACCCTGCCTCCTCTAGAGTGGAGGAATACTGTGTCCTCACACGGGAAAAGGCAGAAGGGCAAGAGGGGATGGACTCCCTCCACCAAGCTCTTTTATAAGGATACCTAGTTCCATTTGTGAAGCCAGAGCCCTCATGACTCAATCACCCCTCAAAGGCCAACACCTCCCATTACTATTGCATTGGAGGTTAAGTTTCAACATGAAAATTTGGACAAACACTTCTAACTATAGCAGTAATCCTTGAATATTTCTGGATATATAAGAAAATATTGAGTATCGGGTACACAGGAACTGCCTTTATTTTGTATAACTGTTTCTGAGAGAAAGATATGGCTCCATACTATTTTCTCTTTTTCATATACTTCTGAATTGGGGGTTTGAGGGAGGAGGAATGTTTCTTTTCAAATTACAAATTTTTGTGACAGAGCCTCCCCTTGATTCTATCTCTACTGTCCAAGATCATTCTCTATACATTTTTGGGAGTCGCCAAGCTGTCAGTAGTTAACACTGGCTAGGTTTACTATTTTAGCATCCATTCATTCATCACTTCAACCTACTGCACTCTCACTTCCATTCCCACCAATCCATCACTTCACTGAAACTGTACTTGCCAAGGTCAACTGTGTCCTTCTGTTATCAAAGTCAGTCTACTGTCCTGAATAAATGTGACCTCTCTATATTATTTATCACTATTGTCCATATCCTCCTTTTTGTACTCCTGCCCTTCGCCAGTTTTCTTCCTTACTCCTGCCCCAAATTCTTTGTCACTAGTTACTGTAACATTAATCTTTCTTAATTCTTTCTCTGTAGTCAGTCCTTCTTAGTTGTTTCACAGACCCCACTGTATGTGTTTGTGCCTTAAATTTTAAGTTGTCTAGCACTTTGTGTCTTACTCTTATCTTCTTACTCCCTCTGTACAGTCCCCGGGGACTTTACCTCTATGTGTATATTTTGCAATAATTTAGGAACTGGTGACTTTCAAGTTTAGAGCTGTATCTTAGACCTTTCTATGAATCCAGCTGCCTTCAGGACATGATCATTTGGATGTTCTACAGGCACTAAAATAACACTATGAACTACATATATTTTTATTTACCCTGCTGCTACTTTTCCAGTATTAATCACACTCTACCACAACTATTTACTGTTTTTCTTATTAGACTATTTAATTTGATTTTGTGTCTTAGTGCCTAAAATATAATAAATAAATTTTATTTCATTCACCCATTAAAAATAATGAAATTGGTAGTAAATTATATGAAATGTGAAATATGTTTATTGGAAACAGTTGCAAACTAATGGAAACTAATCAAACAGGTGTTTTGCATATGTGATATTCATTTGCTTATATCTATTTGAACTATTACAGGCAGCTAGTTTATTGCTGCAGCTCAGACAGAAGTGGCATAGCTTATTTTTACGCCGAATGAGAGCTCCATCTAAACCTTGGTCTCAAGTTGATGAAGCTACCATAAGAGCAATTATAGCTGTTTTAAGCACTGAAGAACAGTCTGCAGGTTTACAACAACCATCTGGGATTGGTCAAAGGCCAAGGCCTATGTCTTCAGAAGAGCTTCCTTTGGCCTCTTCTTGGAGGTCAAATAATAGTAGGAAAAGTTCAGCAGATACTGAATTTTGTGATGAGTGTACTACTGCAGAAAGGTAAATGTATGACATTTTACCAAAATGGGTCACTTTTTCTTCAGGAAAATGAATTATTTATCTTAGAATCATGTGCTTTTATAATATTTAAAAATTACTTTTTTATAATCTAAGATCCATGAAAAGGTAGCAATAAAGTGGAAAGAGTTTTCTACTTGTTCAACTTAATTCTTCTAAGTATTGTTAATATGAATTTTAAACTATTGGTATCTGTCAGTTATTTAATAAGGCAACTCTTTGTCAGGAAAAGATCAAAATATCTAATTTCTAGAATTGGGTCTCTCAAAAATATATAGGTATTTTAAGATTATATATTTTACTTGATATATGTGAAGTAACATTTTACCTAGATACCCTGAGCCGTACTGGCTATGGCCATTTAGAAGAGCAACCTCCTTATAAGCCTTATCTAGATATCAGTACTGCTGACTAGCATTCCTATAGAAAAGTACTTCAGTCAGTGACACATGCAATGCCAGTTCTTGGTGTGAGGGATCTAAAAGTGTACAAAACAGATAAGATCTCCAGAGGATTTACATTTAATTGAGGGAAGGCATATAATAAGTAAACAAATTTACTGTCATATGACAACATTTCTGTTATAATTTATCCAAATTCTTCTTTTGTTCTTTTGCAATTGTGGTGGTGTTTTTGTTTATGAGTATTAATGAGACACCTCATACTGAATTATTTATGTAAAAAATATATTCCAGTAATATGATAGTGGTTACAATAAATCATTGGCCATGATTCAGAAGTGTTTCTGGTTATAAAAACATTTGTTAGAATCAAATTTATTTTATATCAGGTTTTCACCTTGTTGAAATTCATAACAAAAAACATTCTTGGCTATGAGGCTAGTTTTGGCAATACTGTAGAAAAGTCTCTGTGATAAGAATTTGATTTTATAGTTAAACTGAAAATAGAAACAATGGAAACATAAAAAATACATAATGCTTACTGTTTTTCAAGGATCAGGTGGGGTTTTTAGTACTTTTTTTTGATCAGATTTTTGCATATTTGAATGAAATATAAAGGCTTAATATCATTTAAGACTTTAATTAAAGAGGAATAAAACATTGGTTTCCATGTTCTTCAGATACTACATTTTAGTAGTAATTTAACCAGTTTCCAAGGAAAGCTTGTAGAACCTTTCTTTCTGGTCTAGACCCTGCTGAGAAAAAGGGAGACTAAGAAGTACATTTTTTACTTAGGTACTCCCCACTTTTTGAAAATATTGTTCTAGAATTTTCTTGAGCATTAGTTATTTAGAATGTGGGAATATATTTCCATAGGAATTATTCTGTGGTAGAGTTATTCCTAAACCAGTCTATGAAAAATTCTGTTAGATTCAAGAAACATGACATACTAATATATAATGCATGAGTGTTCCTTGTATGCTGATGCAAATGAATCAATAATTTGAGACAATTGAGGAAATTATTATTTTATTGGGATTGGGAACCACTTTGGTTATGTAGGGACAATGCACCCATTTTAACAGATGCATATTTAAATACGGAAGGATAAAATGACATGATGTGTGGAATTTACTTTTAAATATGTAAGCCAAAACAGAAAAGAAGCAAGAAAGAAAAAACAAAATAATGTTAGATAAATCAAGTCGGTGAAATGTTCAAGAAACTAGGTCAGTGGTACTGTGAGATGTCGTACATTCTGGATTTGTCTCTGCTTTTTGCCTGGCACTATGTATTTCTATACCCTATGTACCTTTTATTTTTTATTTATTTTTATGTTTTATTTTTTGAGACAGTCTCGCTTTGTCGCCCAGGCTGGAGTGCAGTGGCGCGATCTCAGCTCACTGTAACCTCCGCCTCCTGGGTTCAAGCAATTCTCCTGCCTCAGTCTTCTGAGTAGCTGGACTTGCAGGTGCACGCCACCACGCCCGGCTAATTTTTGTGTTTTTAGTAGAGGTGGGGTTTCACTGTGTTAGTCAGACTGGTCTCGAACTGCTGACCTCGTGATCTGCCCACCTCAGCCTCCCAAAGTGCTGGGATTACAGGCGCAAGCCACTGCACCCGGACTCCATACCCTATGTATCTTATGTAAGCTGGTGGTTAGCTCTCAGGGCTTGATTGGATCCAATGTTTTAACAATAATATTTTATAGGCGGTGTTGTGAACTTTATATTGCAATACCTCAGGAAGCACTTAATGTCTGATTGTCCCAGAAAGACTCGTACTTTAAGAAAAATTATGAAATTCCTGACTGCCATGTTTGTGGCATTTATTCATAGAATTTTAGAATAGAAAAATCTTGGAGTTTAGATATAATCCTTTTATTTAACAGATAAGGAAATTAAAGCACCGATAAGAGGCTTGCCCAGGATCTCATACCTAGTTAGGCGTAAATTTAGAACTGTCATAGACATCTGTATTTACTGACCTTAGTATTTTTAAATAATATTCCATAAATCATAAGATCATTGGGACTTTGGATTAAAATGGCATCTGCTTTGTATTATAAACTTATACATAACTGATCTTTGTATTACGAACTTATATATAACTGATCTTTGCTTCCTCCTTCTTGCTCAAGAATACTGATGAAATCTCCATCTCCAGCATTACACCCACCTCAGAAGTACAAAGATAGAGGAATTTTACATCCTAAACGAGGCACTGAGGACCGATCCGATCAGTCTTCTGTGAAATCTACAGACAGCAGTAGTTACCCAAGTCCTTGTGCTAGTCCTTCTCCTCCATCCTCAGGAAAGGTAGAGTATCTGAAAGAAAATGTAGTAAGGAACAGATTTGTAGCACATGTAATGCTAAGTAAATAAAATTGTAAAACAATTAGAGTACTTTTCTAATTGTGGCCTCTTTTCTAGATGTAAATTGAAGCTAGCAAACTTGATATACTTTGAGTAAATGTAAAATTTTTCCTGCATGGCAAGTATTTCTAGTTATTACCATCTTGGGGTATTTTAGAATGCTTTAAAACTATAGATCATTCACCTCTGGCACGTAGTTAGGCTGTTTATTATTTGTTTCCTATTTGTTTCGAACCTTTTTTTTTGGAGATGGGGTCTCACTCTTTTACCCAGGCAGGAGTGTTGTGGTACAATCATATCTACTGCCGCCTTGAACTCCTGGGCTCAAGTGATCTTCACACCTCAGCTTTTGAGTAACTGGGACCACAGGTGCATGCCACCATGCCCAGCTGATTAAAGAAAAATTCTTTTTTTATAGATGGGGATCTCCCTTTGTTGCCTAGGTTGGCCTCAAACTCCTGGGCTCAAGTGATCCTCCCATCTCAGCCTCCGAGTGGCAGGGATTACAGGTGTGAGTCGCCATGCCCAGCCCTTTAGAAACTTTTTTGCTAAAATAAATAACAAAAAGATTAATTTAACTTTGGTTCATAATTTCAGAATTGAAAACAGTGGTTTCTGTCTGTTGTTAATTGATTTCTACAGTGGTTATATTTAATAAACAAGATGGGATAGGGTTAGGAAGGTAGGAAATGTTGATATGGAATTGAAAACTGTACCTTTAAAAAAACTTGTAATAAGAATAATTTCAAATGTTCATGATGTGATTACTTTTACTTTCCTGTTTTAGTAGCTGAGTAGGTATTTGATTAGAGGTTATTTAGCTGCATATTGTATTTTGGTGAATGTGTCTATTGAAATACTCTTTGTTAAATAAGAGGAAAATAAATGTTTTTGTAGATTTGCATTCTTAGGTTTTGAAGTTTTTTGGTTTATTTATACACCTTTATTAAGGTGTAATTTACAATAAAATTCACCAGTTTAAACTGTATAATTTAATGAATTTTGACAAATGTAAACAATCATGTAACTATACCACGATCATCTACATATTTCCATCACCCCTACTCCCTGGTAACCCACTGTTCTGCTCTTTGTCCCTTGAGTTTTGCCTTTTCTGGAATTTCCTGTAAATGGAATCTCATATATGTAACGTTTTGTGTCTAGCTTATTTCACTTAATAGAATCCTTTTGAAATTCTATTAAGTGAAATAGGCCAGACACAAAATGCTACATACATAAGATTGAATGTATCAACAATCTATCCATATTGTTGAGTATATTATTAGTTTATCTTATAGCTGAGTAGTATTCCATTTCTAGATAGACTGGTTTGTTTTTCCATTCATCAGTTGATGGACATTTGGGTTGTTTGCACTTTTTGGCTGTTATGAATAAAGTTGCTAACATTGTACTAACTGGTACTAACATTCAAGTTAAATCTTTGTGTCTAAATATGTTTTCTATTCTTCGGCAAATCCCTAGGATTAGTATTGTTTGAGTTGTTTGATAAATGTATATTTAGCTTTACAAGAAACTGTCCAACTGTTTTCCAAAATGACAGTACTATGTTGCATTTCCTTTAACAATCTTTAAGAGTTCCATTTGTTCCATATTCTTGACAGTATTTGGCATTATTAGCCTTTGTAATTTTAGCCATTCCAGTTGGGTATGTAGTAATAGGCCATTATAGTTTTAATTTGTATTTTCCCAGTTACTAATGATGTTGAGCATCTTTTCATGTGCTTATTAGCCATTGTGTATCATCTTTGTGAAATGTTCAAATTTTAGTTCACTTTTTGTTGTTAGTTTTTGGTGATTTGTCATCTTTCACTGAGTTGTAAAAGTTTTCTGTATATTCTGGGTACAAGGCTTAATTATTATATGTTTTGCATATGTTTTCTAACAATATGTGTTAGATATGTTGTTTTTCCATTTCCTTAACAGTGTCTTTTGAAGAGCAAATGTTTTTCATTTTGATGGAGTCCATTTCATCAACTTTTTCTATTATGATTTGTATTTTTTGTGTACTAAGAAATTTTGTGTACCAAACCCAAGATCATAATTTTCTCCTGTGTTTTCTTTTAGAAGTTTTATAGTTGGCAATCTTTTGCTTATACAATTGTTCCAGTACCATTTGTTAAAAACCATTTTTTTTTCCATTGAGTTACTTTGACACCTTTGTCAAAAATCAACTGGCCATAAATATGTGGTCTACTTATTGGACTCTTTAGTTTCATTAATCTCTCTCTCTCTCTGTCCCCCCCCCATATATGAGATATATATTAATATATTTATATACTATGTATTTATATATTAATATATTGTATATAATAGTATGATATATATAGTATATTTATATATGATATTTTATATATATATTTGCCAGTGGTACACTGACATTATTTTAGTAGCTTTATAGTAAGTCTTGAAATCAGTTAATCCTTCACCTTCAATCAGTTGTCCCTCAACTTTGTTTATCTTCTTCAATATTGTTTTGGCTGTTCCAGGTCCTTTGTACTTTCGTATAAACTTTAAAGTCAGCTCATCAGTTTCTACAGAAAAATATTTTGGTATTTTGAGTGGAATTGCATTGAATCTATAGATCAATTTGAAAAAAATCAACAATTAATACTTTTTAGTCTTCTAATCCATAAGCATAGTATATCTGTTCATTATTTGGATAGTCTTTAATTTCCCTCAACAGTGTTTTATAAATATCAGAGTACAAGTATTACACATTTTTTGTTAAATTTATCCCTAAGTATTTAATGTTTTTGATACAGTTTTTTAGAATTTTAATTGGAGGTGTTCATTGGTAGTATATACAAATACATTTGATATTTATATATTTGCCCAAATCTTATGACCTTACTTCATTTATTAATTCTATTAGCTTTTTATGCCATCTGATAATAAAGATAGTTTTACTTTTTTTCTTTTTCAATCTGATTGCTGTTTCTTTTTTATCTTATCTCTCTGGCCAGAGCCTCTAGTAAAATGCTGTTCAGTGTTGAGAGCCACATATCTTTGCCTTGATCTTAGGAGGAAAGCATTTTTTGTCTATTAGTATGGTGAATTCCTTGCTTGATTTTCTTATGTTTATACCTCACTTGGTCATGGTGTTATTTTTTATATATTGCTGGATTTGATTTTGTTAAATGAGGGATCTTTGTTCATGAGGGGTATTATTCTGTAGTTCTTTTTTGTTATGTATCTTTGTATGGTTTTGATGTCAGAGTAATGCTGGCCTCATAAGATTAGTTGGGAAGTGTTTGTCCCACTGCAGTATTTTAGAAGAGATATGTAGAATTGGTATTATTTCTTCCTTGAATATTTGATAGAATTCACTAATGAAGCCATTTATTTATTTATTTTTATTTTTTATTTTTTATTTTTTGAGACAGTCTCACTCTGTCACCCAGGCTGGAGTGCAGTGGCGCAATCTCGGCTCACTGCAAGCTCCACCTCCTGGGTTCACGCCATTCTCCTGCCTCAGCCTCCTGAGTAACTGGGATTACAGGCATGTGCCACCATGCCTGGCTAATTTTTTGTATTTTTTAGTAGAGACAGGGTTTCACCATGTTGGTCAGGCTGGTCTCGAACTCTTGATCTCAAGTGATCCGCCCTCCTTAGCCTCCCAAAGTACTGGGATTGCAAGCGTGAGCCACAGCGCCTGGCCAACAGTGTTCTTTTATTTTACACTTTACTCCTTTGTGTTACTGTTTTCATACATTTTGTTTTTATATAAATGCTATAATGTATTATTTTTACTTTACATAGTCAATTATCTTTTACGAAGATTTCAAAGCCAGAAAAATATATTTTTATATTTATTATTTACTAATCTTGTGCTCATTATTCTTTTGTGTTAATACGAATGTGCACTTTGTATTATTTACTTCTGCCTGAAGAACCTCCTTTCTGGGACTCTGGATACACAGATACAAGACCATTGCATATGGTTCAACAGGTCACCGATGTTCTCTTCATTTTTTTCAGTCATTTTTGGTGTCTAATCTGGTGTTCTTTCCTTCTCATGTGTTTTCAAATGCTGTATTTTCATCTCTAGAAGTTCCTTTTGGGTCTTTTAAAAATTTTAAATATATATATATACATACACACACACACATATATATATATGTATGTATATATATCTTCTGGCTGGGCTTGGTTTATGTCTGTAATCTCAATGGTTTGGGAGGCCAGGTTGGGATGATAACTTGAGGCCAGGAGTTTGAGAACAACCTGGGCAACATAGGAAGACCCCATCATCTCTACAAAAGAATAAAAAAACTAGTTGGGCATGGTGGTGGGCCACCTGTATTGCTAGCTTCTGGGGAGGCTGAGGCAGGAGGATCACGTGAACTCAGGAATTTGAAGTTATAGTGAGCTATGATTGTGCCATTCCAGCCTGGATGACAGAGTGAGACTCTGTCTCCCTAAAAAAAATTAAGTAAATAATATCTTCCATTTCTCCTCTCATTATGTTCAAGTTTTCCTCTACTTTCTTGAACATAATGAATGTTTTTATAACAGATGCTTTAACATTCTTGTCTCCTAACTACATCAACTCTGTCATCTCTGAGACTGTTTCTGTTTATTACTTTTGGCATTTTTTTTCTTTTACTTTTGTTTCTGTTTTGTCTTCTTGTTATCCGGTGCTTTGTGGAGAAAATATAAGAGTACAAATTTTATATTCCATATGCACATGGGAAACGGGTTCAGATTTGTAAAGAGCTAATAAAAATCTACTTGTAGATGTGTCTGATTGCTCATTGCAATCAGAGTCTCAAGATGACAACAGTATTTAACTTCTCTTTGGTCTTCATTATGTAAATAACAACCTTTGTATATTCTCCTGTTTTGTGTTTCTTGTAATTTTGTTGGGCAGCTAGGTTTTTTTGTATATTCCTTTCAATAGGGTGAGACTTCGTTCTAATTCACAGTTTAGTTGCAATCAGTTGAATCCTTTTGAAGTTTGCTTTTAAGTAATGTTAGGGTTGGGCCAGAGCAGTCTTTATTCTGTTATTAATTTAGTTCCAATACTAAGGTATGGCCGTTCTGTGGGCTAGTACCATATGTATTACAGGTTCTATCTCTTCTGGCTGAAGATAACATGAAATATTCCCAGCCATGTGTGAGCTCTAGGAATTGTTTGGTCTACTTGTTTTCCTTTGGATCTTTCCCTAGCCTTGGGTTATTTATCTTTTTTCTCACTCATGTTCAGGTCAGCACTTAGCCAAAAACTTGTGGGAACCCCTCTGCATTTTCTTTGGAGCTCTCTTTATTTGCAGCTCCTTTCTATCTAACATAGTACATTGCCATGCACAGTAGCCACTTCGGTCTCTGAACTCCAGTTTCTTTCTGCACAACCTAATGAGACCACTGGACTGTTTTTCTTTGTCCTCTGAAAACTGCCTCCAGGCAGTAAGCTGGAGAAATATTTGTTTTGTTTTTGGATTTTGAAAGTATATTAAAACATTTCTGAAAGTATATTTGAGGTATAAACCAAAGTTGGTACTCCAGGATCCTTTGTTGATAAGGGATTTTGAATGCTGTGAAAATGAGTACTTGTTTTTAGCTAACTTTATTTTGGTTGAGTCTTGTATAGGTTTCAGACATGATAGAACTATTTGCATTTGTTGAATATATGGTAAAATATTTTGGCTTATATGTTTATGAAGATGTTATTTAATGGAGCCTGTTGGTTTTGAAAGATCAGATTACCTTTCAAGAACTTATGTATTCTTTTATAGGGATCAAAATCTCCTTCACCAAGACCAAACATGCCTGTTCGATACTTCATAATGAAGAGTAGCAATTTGAGAAACCTTGAAATTTCTCAACAGAAGGGTATCTGGTCTACAACTCCTAGTAATGAACGGAAGCTAAATCGAGCCTTTTGGGAAAGCAGCATGGTTTACTTGGTATTTTCTGTTCAAGGATCTGGACATTTCCAGGTGAGCCACCCTGAATCAGTAAAATGGGGTTGTTCTAGCTATAGGTTAAATCATAGAGATTTTTAGAAAAACAGCTGGCTTTTCATTGCATCAGAATGCAAGAATGTCTTTTGCTTGATTGAGAATGAGGGATATATTGCATCTCTTTAGAGGATGATAGAACTGAAATCCTCTTTGTTTTTGCCTTGTCTTACCAGAGTCTTTCCAGATAAACTGTGTTTCCTTCTGAAGACAACTTTAGATTTACTAATTCTCAGGTGGATTCAAAGTAATGAGAAGCTTGACCTTTTGGTAAAATATTTATTTAAATAGGCCAAGGAAGTTAGTATTGACAATCAATAAACTAAGTATGTTTCTTAACCATCACCCATCTTGACTTAATGTATACCTGAATTTATAAAATAATACATTTATTATTTGATGTTTGTTATAATTTTTGGAAATGAAAGCCTAGAAGTTAACTTGTATCCATTTATCATGGAATAAATATGGACTTAGAACTGTTGCTGTTTTATTTAGAAATTATTATTGATATTTGAAATTGTTAGGAGGCTAGAACTGTTTTTTTCTCTAAAATTTGCTAAGAGAGCTTTCAATGAAAAATTTAATAAGTAGCTTATTTTTTGTTTTCGTTAGGTTTCTGTTATTTTAATATTATATCTTTATCTTAAAATTTTAAAAACTCAGCCTTCTCAGATAAATTAAATTTAGACATATTAATCGCCTCCTCACCTCTATTCCTTCCTCCCATTTTACCTACAGGGATTTTCTAGGATGTCTTCTGAGATTGGAAGGGAAAAGAGCCAGGACTGGGGCTCTGCAGGACTAGGAGGAGTATTTAAAGTGGAGTGGATACGAAAAGAAAGCCTTCCCTTTCAATTTGCACACCATTTACTCAATCCATGGAATGATAACAAGAAAGTGCAGATAAGCAGGGATGGGCAGGTATACAATGGCATTTTTTTTAACCTTTATTTCTGTTTGTTTTCTTGTTATCCAGTGCTTTAATTGAGAATAAAATGTAAGAGTACAAATTTTACATTCCATATGCACATGGGAAACAGGGGTTCAGGTTTGTAAAAAGCTAGTAAAAACTTACTTGTAATGTGTCTGATTGTTCATTGCAATCAGAGTCTCAAGATGACAATAGTATTTAACTTCTCTTTGGCTTTAATTATGTAAAGTAAATAACCTTTTATATTCTAGTGACTTGTTTATTTCTGTTATGTTTTGCTTTGTCTTTATGATGCTACTTACATGCATTTTGAGCTAGTTAAGATGATGGAAATTAATATATATTGACCAAATACTATGCTAACTGCTTTATAAGATATAATTTATTTCTTATGATTAAATTATTAGTCCAATTTTATATAGGAGAAAATAGACTCAAAGATTAGTTTTGCCTAAGGTTACACAGCTAGTAATGTATCTGAACCAGTATGACTCGTTTCAAATCACTGTGTAAAAAGTGTTTGGGTTCCTCTTAAGTGCTTATCATAGGTATCATTTCACAGGAGGACTATAAAGTGGCATTCTTTTCAATTGTGTGAGAATAATTTCATTTTTATTCTGTAATGATTTTGAAGAAATATCTGTTAGTTAGAAATAATTCTTAGAAGAAAAAATATTTTAATAATTTTCAAGATAAGAAGATGTAGTTGCTTAAGAGAGTTTCATGGGAAAAACCCAACATCAAATATGCTAGGTTTCACAGTAAACCTTTGGAAGTTCCAGCTGAGTGCTTTTGCTAAATCTCTATTGAAAACAAAATCCATTATTTTTAGGTAGAAACAGTTCCAGAAGGACTCCATGGGAATCTGTTGCCATTTTGTCACAAAAGTTGAGAGATTTTGCAGATTAACTGTGATCTTAAATCTGGAAGTCAACTCCATAAACCTTAAAGCAAAGAATTAGAATAATTCATACCATATGATTTTAACATACTCTAGTAGGAAAATGAAATTTAAAGTGTTTTTCTTACATTTTTATCAGTATAGGTTTTGGTCATTAAAAATTTTCAATCCAGTTCTTTTTATGTTTATTTTGACTTCTGATTTATCTAGGAACTAGAACCTCAGGTTGGTGAACAGTTGCTCCAGTTATGGGAACGTCTTCCCTTGGGAGAAAAAAACACAACTGATTGACACTCAGGTTATACCATCTTGACTTTGAGTATTGGCAGTATTTGTGATCATTAGGAACTTTTCAGATTATTTATCTTTTTTTTTCCCCTTTCTTCTAGAACTCTTAGCTGTGGAAGAACATCATGCCTATTTATAACCACTGAATGCACTGACTTTCAAAAACTGAGATGGAGTGTGTATTACGAATGGGCTTTTTAACACTTTTAGAGTGTAGCTTTAGAACTACCATCTTCATATACAGGAGAAAGGAATCATTTAAATTTTTATAGTGATCATAGAGAATGATTATATGATGTTTGTAATGAATAAAATAGTAGTTTCATCATTTGGCACAATAGCAGTTACTTTAAACAAACTTAATTTGAAGTTAAACATTTCATTTTTAAAAACACTGAATTACAGTTCTTATTGATGACTTTTTAATGCAGAGTAAGTTGTTTAAGAAAGGCCTGAATATGTCAGAACATCTGAACACCATTTTAGAAGAGTCAACTCTTAAGATTATCATTAGAAAACAAATACATCAACACCTATGAAAAGAAGCGGGGAAAACAACAAGGACAACAACAAAAAACCAATGAAATTCTACAAATGTCCCTTTTAAAAATCGTATGTGCTAAGGGCTATTCATTCTGCCATTTTTAACTTGAGACACATTAAGAAATAAGATGGATGTTCTTTTTCTGTGATTATGAAATGCAATAAAATCTGAATATGGGGCAAAGTTTCTTCCTGATCAGATTAGATTAAATGCTTAATTTTATTCCTAATCCTGCCCCTTTTAACCTGATGTGCACCTTACTCTTTCCTCCCTCTCCCTCCCTTCCTCCTCTCCCCGCTCCTTCCCTGCATTTCTCCCTTCCTCCCTCCTCACATCTCTTATATGAGCACAGCAATTGTGACCTTTTTGTTTTGGCTACAACTTGATTGAAACAAGTTCAAAATTTAAACAACTTCATACAAGTTTTTAAACATTCTCAACTGGTAGCTTGCTTGCTGTGTGTCTTCCAAAGTAAAACCTGCAAGCACCACAATTCTAAGTGCCGCCTTCCATTTTTTTTCAGTATGTTTTCACTGGCTTATGTTTTCAGATATGATTTTCCTTTTTCACATATATGGTTTAATAAATGGGGGATAATTTTTTTGTAAACCTGTGCTAGTGCCAAGTCTCATATTTCTTTGCCATCTCAGAATTATTTATCTTTTTACCACCACTGTTTATAAAATTTCCTTAGAGATTTTTGAAGTGAAAATAGAGCAACAGGGAAAAATGAAAGAAATGTCTTGGTTACTGAGCTCTAAATAGACAGGTTTGATAGCACTTCTCATGACACATTTTAGTTATTCTTATAAAAGCAAACGAACAAACATGAGTGTAAATTAAAGACAAAAAGAAAACTCTGGTTTTATATTTGAGAACAAGTGAAAAATCATGGGTCAACATAAAATCTTGAGAACCCTTTTACTTTCTCTAGGAAAGCATTATATAGTGGTGCATTAGTTTAGAAAGTCAGCTATAATTTTGCCTATATTTCTAGTTATTAGCTTTGGGGGTTTTTTGTACTTTAAGACATACCTGTAAATTGAACCTATGTGAATTATATTCCACTGTATGTGTATTATAGTTCTTTTCCTATTAGAGCAACTTGTGTTTCCCTGATAATGTGTAAATTTTTTAGGTATATACTTAATAGTTTACAATGTTCTAAATTTGGAAGGACTTCAAAAAAAACTTGTTTTAATTTCCATCTGTTTTGTAATATCTAGCTCTATATGTAAATGATGGGTTTGTTGGTATTTAAAATGAATACAACTTGAATGTAATTAAAATGCTGTTTTTTGGAAGTGATAAACTTTAAATATACTTATTAAAATGAAATTCTATTAAGTTACTCAGATGTTATTTCTTATACTTTATAATAAGACTAAGTTAACAATGATCAACAATATCCCCTAAGATAATAACGAATTTCAAATACCTTGAAGAATACTAAATTGATATAGAAGGTGATGGTTTGTATTGAAACTCCCTTCCCTGTAAATTGTCCTATTTCAATAGGAGATGGCAAAAATCTCACAACATGTGTTTAGTATAAAATATTTTAAATATTAATAAAATATGCAAAAATAGGAAACTTAAACTATATGGAAACATTTCTAAATATTATGAATAGCACCTTGTACTTAAATGTTAGTATTTTTCTAACTTTATTTGCAAAGTTCTTGTCTAAACATCCAGGAGAAAGTTAGTTATAGTACAATATCTTTTTTTTTAATAGTATAATATCTTGGTAGCTAACACTACTTTTTCTGAATAATTTAGTTCTTTTCTGTCAGCTAGTTAATGTTTCGTTTCTTTCAGCTAATGAAGCCATCCATTCCGAAAAGGTGGAGCACCTGCTGTTTTACCCAGACATTTCTTTGTAGAAAATGGTAGTAGTATCTTAGATACTGGGGTTCCATCAGTCCTTTCATCTCCCAGAGAATTTTAATATTTGCTTTCACTAATTCTCTGGAAGTTTGTTGTCTTTTTTTTTTTTTTTTTTAAGTGAGGTCTTGCTCTGTCACTGAGGCTGGAGTGCTGTGGTGAGATCACAGCTCACTACAGCCTCGATCTCCTGGGCTCAACCAGTCCTCCCACCTCAGCTTCCCACGTAGCTGGGACATGCCACCAAACCATGCCTGGCTAATTTTTTTTTAGAGACAAAGTCTCACTGTATTACCCAGACTGGTCTCAAACTCCTGGGCTCAAGTGATTCTCTGGCCTCAGCCTCCCAAAGTGCTGGATTTACAGGCGTGAGTCACTGTGCTCGGCCATATTGTCCTTTATAATAAATATTTAATATCACGTACAGTGACATACTAAGATATAACAGGTACAAGTCTTGCTGTCCAGGAGGAGTTTATCTTATTTTGGGTAAAAATTTTATTTAAAGTTGTGAGTAACAATTTTATTTAAAATTGTAACAATTGTGCACTTTTATATCACAATTGTTATAGACAAAGGTTAAGGTATTTGAGAGAAGGATAATCATTGAGGTCTTCATCGTTGGTAGAGCTGCATTTGAGCATGCCTTTAAGAAGAGAGAGAATTTGTAAATGGATTAGAACAAAGTTAAAACTAGTGAAGAGCTGGAAAAGGACAAGGTGTATTTGGGAATATATAATTCACAGTAGCTACCTGGTAAGGTTTTGTGTAACAGTTTTACAATGTGAAATATAGAGTGTTTAAGAAAAGCTAAGAAGTGATCATTGAATCAAGTGGAACTTGAGCTTTAATATGCAGGTGAGGTGGCTGTTAAAAATACTTCCTTGGCTTATACACAGGGTCTGATCAGTAGGTCATTAGTTTTGTAATAGGCCTCAAGAATCTTCATGTTTAGTACATACTTCAAGTACTGTCATTTCAAATGGACAATAATACTGAAACAGATTGATAAAGAAACTGTGTTTTAAAGTTCATGTGGCATCAACACAAAATATGCACATTTTGTATTTTATGCAATAAAACAGAAGTGATTGGAGTACTAAATGTAGAGATATATAATGAAGGATTTACCTTGTTGCAAGATATTATAATGTGTTATATCAAGAAGTAGCTTTATATTTAAGGTTACAATACCTGCATTTGAGGCCAAGCTCCAACACTAGATGTGAAAACAGCAAATCACTTAACTTTTCTGACTTCTGATTTCCATGGTTGAAAAGTGAAAATAGTATTTATCTATCTTACAAGACAATTAGAAGGGTCAAATGAGAGTGCTTGGAAAAGTATGAACACTATACAAATATAAATAGTATTATCTGTCTAATAGTGTCCAGCACAGAGAGGGCACTCAAGTGTGGTAGATCCCTAATGTATATTTATTCACAACTTTTTCTCTACTAAGTTCAAAGCCCGTTGAGAAATAAAATAGGAAGAGACTGAAATATTAGTTTTCTTGCTAATGAAGTTGAAGTGAAGATCATGGCTCAGATTCATGGCCACACAAAATTTCTAAATGAAACTATTCCTCATTCATTAAACTTAATCCAATGGTCATAAGCCTCACCTACAGGGACAGGCCACATATGCTGTTGTTGAGGAAGAGAACATGTGCATCTTGAGACCATGAGACCCAAAAAGGAAAATCCAGGAAGGAAGAACTTGAGAATACTCAGTCCCTTCAGAAATCAGTAAGACGATGTCACTTCTGCTGGAGGGAAGGAAACAAGGGCATAAGTGCTTTTCTCATTACTTCTCTATGGGCAAGTGTTACTTTATAGTACAAGCAGGAACTCTGCAGAAGGAGAGCATGTATTTTTCCTCAGGAGACACAAGGCAAAGAAAGGCAGAAAGAATCATCCATGAAGTAGAAGAGTACCACAGTAACCAACCCTGAGGATAAGGGAGCAGACTGCTGGAGTTGATCTGTCACGCTGCAACACTGGTTTTGCAAAGATGTTTTATCTGAGAGGAGATGTCGGTAGATTCAGTAATTTTGGATGTTAAGCTGAAGTGTCTTATGATGAAACTGCTAAATATGCCTATTAACCCATTTATGCTGGAGGTTGGAATATTTTGTGAAAAATCAGACCTTGGCGATGACCTTGAGCAGTAGTATATAAATAACTCCCACATGCTTAGCGTTCCAATAATGGAACACCAGGTATAAAGGGATTAAGAAGTGTGGCTTAATCTGAGTTACTTGTGTATTTAATGAATTTCAGTTTCTAAGAAAGGAAGAAAGAATGACTTAATGGGTTGTTTTTTTAGGGTAGAATGGACTGCGTGTGCTCAGTTTAAGTCTTCCTGAATTCTCCATCTGTGTACTTTTTCTTTAGGCAACTGACAATTTCATTAGGGGAAATGCATATTCTAACTTAAAATGAAAGAGGGAAATAATTTATATGCTAATATCCTCATCTCACAACTTTTTTGCAGATATTCAAGCCATTTGAGCATAGTATGCTAATAGAGATAAGCTCTTGCAGATATATTCTTCAGTTTTTCCTCCCTGTATATCATATACATATCCTAATCTACTTATATAAATTAAATCAAGACAGCACTTTAACATGCACATTGAAATTCAGTGAATGTTTGATAAATACTTTCAAATCCTCTGCTAAGAAGTTGAAAGTCAAGAGTTTATAATATAGATTATCAATGTATTTGACACAAATTCAGAGAGTTCTCATTTAGCCAATTGGAAAAACCCTTTAATTTTATTAATCAAAATGAGAGATCAAGCCTAGAATAATACAAATATATACTCACATACCTGTGCATATATTGTATGCACATGTAGTGGGAACAGGCTTTTGGGTTTATGTTCATAGTAACAAAAAAGCTAATGCCATTTATTCCATTCTATTGCAGTTAGTCAGTATTGGAAATTAGCTTTCAATTTAGTATACTGTAAGTTTTCCTAAGTTAGTTGTGCAGAATCTTTTGGTTATTATATGAAACAGTTTCTTCATATTTTTAATTGGCTTTGAGACACAAAAATTCACTGTGCACTTATAAGAAAATACTGATATTTAGGAAATTAAAATGTATTCTCTTAGAGATTATGTAAGTGGATGAATAGAGAAAATGTTTATTTGATCAAAACTTTCTGTGAGGTGGATTATTTTAAACTAGGGTAATTTTGGCAGCTTAACAACTAATGGTAAGAATGAAAAACACAAAATAGTACAAAAATTGGTGTTCTTAGCAATTTCTCAAGATATTTCCTAACTTCCTGTCATTCTCAAAGAATACAGAGTGGCAAAATAATAACTCTGTGATTATATAACAAAATCACAGAGGCTTCAAAAAATCATTGTTCCTCATGCCTCACTGCCCACTCCCTCACCCCTCAATACACGGCCAACTTACAATGATGATATATATTTAAATTATTTCTATGTCTACTGCACACAGTTATGAATCTAAGATTTGACTAATTTTTTAATTGTGAATTTTTTTTTAATGGGATCTCACTCTGTCACCCAGGCTGGAGTGCAGTGGCACGATCATGGCTCATTGTAGTCTTGACCTCCTGGGGTTAAGTGATCCTCCCACCTCAGCCTCCCAGGTAGCTGAGACTTCAGGCATGTGCACCATACCCATCTAATTTTTATATTTTTTGTAGAGACAGGGTTTTGTCATGTTGCCCAAGCTGGTCTCAAACACCTTAGGCCCAATCAATCTTCCCTCATTGGCCTCCCAAACTGCTGCAATTACAGGCTTGAACCACCATGCCCAGCTAATTTGTGATTTTTTAAAAAAAAATTGTGATTTTTAACATGAAACGTCAATGCACAAAAAGAGAAAGTAGTCAAATCCCATTTTCATGATTGATATCTTTGTCATAATTTTTCCAAATACTGTATAGTTTTTAGCATATTGAATATACCTTCTCAAAGCTGCTGTGGACTAAATACAAGGCTACTTGGAAAATGCAGATGAGGCTGGGTGTGGTGGCTCACACCTGTAATCCCAGCACTTTGGGAGGCCAAGGCGGGCAGATCACGAGGTCAGGAGTTCAAGACCAGCCTGGCCAATATGGTGAAACCTCGTGTCTACTAAAAATACAAAAATTAGCTGGGCTTGTTGGATCATGCATGTAGTCCCAGCTACTCGGGAGGCTGAGGCAGAAGAATCGCTTGAACCTGGGAGGCGGAGGTTGCAGTGAGTCGAGATCGCGTGACTGCATTCCAGCCTGGGCGACAGAGTGAGACTCCATCTCAAAAAAAACAAAAATGGCAGATGAATGTAATATGAAGGAATATTGGAAGCTTTCATTTCTAGACATTCCCTTGTTTACTTATTCTGATGCCTACAGATTCATTATGAAAAATCTATTCCCTTGGATCTAGTATTGAGCCATTGTATTTTGATCTCTTGAGAAGGGTTGTATATGGATTTATTAGTTAACAACCTAGTTGGAAGATATTTGGGTTTGGGATTTGGGATGGAAATAGGCTGTGAAACAGAGCTATACATATATACATGTGTTGATGTATAAACCTGGAATCCAAAATAGTACTATTGATAATTTCTATTTGGGGGAATGGGAAGGGCCAGAAGGAGGCATCTTGTGATGTTTTTATTTCATAATATGCACGTAAAGATTTGCAGCTGGAGCTGATGTCAGATTTCACTGCTGTTTCCACTCTGCCTTCTTAAATCAAGAACTTAACTTTCATAGATTAATTTATCAGTTGCCATTATTTTTCATTTTATCTGGTACTTTGTCTAAAACTGTTCTTCAGTGAGTTTGTATATTTCACACCCCTATCCACAATTCATATTTGTTCCTTCTGATTCTCTGGGCAGCTTAGATTACAGCAGCCATCCACCTTGTATCTACTGACACCTTGTATTCACTGAACGACTCAGCCTGGCTCTAAAAACTACAGCAAATATAAACAATGAGAAAAGAATAATCTTGAATGAGTACTATAAGAAAAGACATATTCATTTAAGAATTTGTTCTTAGAGATGCATTCTTCACCATTTAAAATGTTATATCCTGAGACAGAGAAAGTCTTGATGAATAAATCAAATAAACTTCACTCCTGAATAAAAGACCACAACTGAACAGGTAAACTACAAGTGACTACAACCTTTTAGTTCTGGTGTGGAATGAGCTTCCCAGAACACAGATTTCCCCACTCTGCTCCAGAACTCTCCACAGTTCACCAAAAGGACCACACAGCGCAGTCAGTGTGCCTCAGGCCACTGGATGCACCTTGATCTTTCCAGCCAAATGTAAAATCATTTGGCTGTTAGAATCGCAAACAGCATATTCACAATTGAACTATTCTTTCCCTCATCCTGATTTACCCAAAGGTGTCCTCCCTTTAACTGATGGCTGGTTTAAGTCTTTTGGTTGCTTAGGCCAGAAAACTTGAAGTCGTCCTGGACTCCTTTTCAATTCATTTTTCAATTCAATCCGTCAGAAAATTATCTTGAGTCTACCTTCTAAATTATATCTCAACTCCAGCTGTTTCTCACCACATCTGTCACAACCACTCTGTACTGAGCCACAATCAGTCATTCTTACCTGGGTTATCGAAGTAGCTTCCTAAGATATCTTCCCTCTTCTGCCTCCTCTTCTCTTCCCCCTACACAAATCTATTTTCAACACAGCAGTCGCAGTGATCTTTTTAAAACATTAAATCTGTTCATCTCGTATTACTTTTCTGCTCAACACCCTGCAGTCGCTCCCTATTTAATTCAAAAGCCAAAGTGCTTACATAATCTGGTCTCTCATTATTTCTGACCTTCTGTCCTTTACTCTCCTTTGCTACTCCTCCTACTTTAGCCACATTGACCTCCTTACTATTCCTTGAATACACCAGGCAGTTTCAGACTCAGAGACCCACTAAAGCTCTTCACTTTGCTCTTCTCAGAATATCTGGACAACTAGATGTCACCATTTAGTATTAGTTTACTACCAAGTTTTCTTTTAAATGTCTTTAACTTTTAAAATGAACAGAGTAAAATGAAATTTTTAAAGACGTTCAGTTCTTTGAATTTTAACACATGTACAAATTTAGGTAACCACCACAATCAGGATGCTATTTCATCATCCTAAAAAATTTCCTTGTGCTACCCCTTTGTAGTTACATCATCCCCCCCCCACCCCTAACCCCTGCCAACCACCATTCTAGATTTGTCTTCTTGAGAATGTCCTATAGATAGAATCATACGGTATGTAACCTTTTGAGACTGGCTTCTTTCACTAAGAATAATGTCTTTGACATTCATCCAAATTACTGTTTTTATCTACAATTCATATTATTTTATTGCTGAATAGTATTCACTATTTTTGAGAATGACTGCATCATTTTGCATTCCTCCCAGTAATGTCAGAGAGGTTCAGTTGCTTCACATTGTTGATAGCTGTTACTATTGTCAGTATTCTTTATTTTCACTATTCTATTAGATGTGCAATAGTATCTGATCATTGGTTTAAGTGGTATCTCTCTAATAGCCACTAATGTTGAACATCTTTCCATGTGCTTATTTGTCACCCATATATCCCCTTTGGGTAAGTCACCCATATTTCCTCTCCAGGTCTTTAGATCATTTCAAAATTGTTTTCTTACTGTTAGTTTGAGAGTTCATTATAGATTCTGTCCTTTGTCAGATATGTGATTTGAAAATACTTTATTTGTAGCTTGTCTTTTCATTCCCTTAACAATATTTTTTATAATTTTTAATTTTGATAAACTATATCTTTTTTTTTTTGGATAGTGATGTTGGTGTCATGCTAAGATCTCTTTGCCTAACCCCCAGTTATGAAGGTTTTCTGTTTTTTTCCTACAAGTTGTATAGTTTTATATTTAGATTCATGATCCATTTTGAGTTAATTTTTGGATAAAGTATGAGATAGGTTGGGGCTCATTTTTATGTACATGAATGTCCAATTGTTCATCACTATTATTTAAAAGACTACCCTTTCTCTATTGAATTGCCTTTGCACCTTTGTCAAAAAATCATTTGGCCATATTTGTTTGGTTCTTGAGTTCTTGCGTTGAGGAGACGAAGTTGAGAGTGGGAAAACCAAAGCACCTAGAGCTCATAGAACAGACAGAAGACCAGAGGTGAGAGAACTGCATAGAGAGTAAACCGCAACACTCTGCAGGGGATCCCTCTGGAGTGTCCAGCAAGCTGCTGATCAGTGCATGCATGCAAAACCTACCTGAAGTCAGGAAAAGAACTATCTGAATGGATTAAAGAAAACAGTGCCTGGTGCTTATAAATGGCAAAAAATAGTGCCTGTTCCCACCAGACAGACTTGCAAAACTTCAAAAAAAGGGCAAAAAAGGGAAAATGGTACAAAAAACAAATGGAAATAGCAAATAGAAACAAACACAACAACAAAAATAGAAAACAGATAATAGACTCAAACTGAAAGAATTAGTAATCTAATGACACGGCTTGGCTGGGTCCCCACCTAAATCTCATCTTGAATTGGAGCTTCCATAATCCTCATGTGTCATGGCAGGGACCTGATGGGAGGTAACTGAATCACGGGGGTGGGTTTTCCATGCTGTTCTCATGATATTGAATAAGCCACACGAGATCTGATGGTTTTATAAAGGGCAGTTCCCTGCACAGGCACTTTTGCCTGCTGCCATGTTAAGACTTGCCTTTGCCTTCACCTTCCACCATGATTGTGAGGCCTCCCCAGCCATGTAGAACTGTGGTCCATTAAGCCTCTTTTTCTTTATAAATTACGCGGTCTTGGGTATGTCTTTATTAGCAGTGTGAGAACAGACTAGTACATCATATTAAATGGAATGGTCCAAAAATTCCAAATAAAAGGGAGAGCTTGTCAGATTGGATAAAAAAACCAAGATCCATGTACATGATGCCTACAAGAAATGAATCATAAATGTAAAGACACACAGGTTAAATGTTTAAAAAAATGAAAGAAATTATGCCATGCTAATATCAACTTTTAAAAAGCTAGAATGGTTATATTAATATCAGACAAAGGAGAATTCAGAACAAAGAATATAATTGGGATAAAGACAGTAATTTACTAATAATAAAGGATCAATGGATATAATAATCCTAAAAGCTTATGTTCTTAATAAAAGAGCTTCAAAATGACTTAAGTAAAAATTGATAGAACTGCAAGGAAAAATAGGTAAGTTGACAATTATAGTCAGAGATTTCAATGTCTGTCAATAATTGATAGAAAAAGCATAAAATCAGCAAAAAATAGCAGGCTTGAAAAACACAATCAACTTGACTTAATTAACATTTATAGAACTTAACACATAACAGGAGCAGAATACACATTCTTTTCAAGTGCACATATAATACCATGATAGACCAATTGTGGGCCACAAAGCAAATCCCAATAAATTTAAAAGCATTCAAGTCATACAAAGTGTGTTCTCTGACCACAATGGACTTAAATTTGAAATCAATAACATTCTACTTTGAACTAGCTAGAAAAAGCAATGTTCTCCCACTGATTTCCTCATAACTTCCAGTATTGACTTTCATTGGATCAATTGGTCATGTACTTGTCTCTACACTAATCACTGTGCTAATTAGTCTCTGTCAAATTTCTTCCCAAACACATGGACCAAGAGTAGAAGAGAAATGGTTCCCCAAAGGAATAGCAAAGTCATATTATCACAACAAGGATTCTGAGGCAGGCAGAATTATTAGTTTCCCACTACCAAAAGCTACTTGAACTAATGAGTTTAACAAGGTTCCAGGATACAAAATCAATATACAAGAACCCAACTGTATTTCTATATATTGGCAACAAACAATTGTAAGTTAAAATAAGAAAAAAATGCCATTTACAAAGCATCAAAAAAGATCAAATATCTAGGAATAACTGACAAAAGATATGAAAGACCTATACACTGAAATGTACAAAACGTTGCTGAGAGAAATTAAAGATGACATAAAAAACAAAGATTTACTTTTTCATGGGTTGGAAGACTCAACATTGCTAAGAAGCCAGTTCTCTGCAAAATCTATAGATTCATCAGAATCACAATCAAAAGTTGGCTTTTTTGTAGACATGGGCAAGCTGATTTCAAAATTTCTATGGAAATGTAAAGAACCTTAGCATAGCCAAAACAACTGAAAAAGAACAACTTTAGAGGGCCTATACTTATTTTTTATCTAATTCAAGACTTAAAGCTTTATGCTATAGTTTGGATATGGCTTGTTTGACCCCCTCCAAATCTGATGTTGAAATTTGGTTTCCAGTGTTGGAGATGTGTCCTAATGGGAGGTGTTTGGGTCATGAGGGTAGATACTACGTGAATAGATTAATCCCCCTCTCTCTTGCTTTCTTGCTTGCCATGTGATCTCTGTACAGCTGGCTCCCCTTTGCCTTCTGCCATGAGTGGAAGCAGCCTGAAGCTCTCACCAGAAACAAATACTGACACCATGCTTCTTGTACAGCCTGCAGAACCATGAGCCAAATAAACCTTTTTTTTTTTTTTAAATAAATTACCGTCTCTGATATTCCTTTATAGCAACACAAACAGACTAAGACACTTTAGTATACAAAACAACTTGGTTTTTACATAAATGTGAACACATAGAGCAATAGAAAGTAATGGAAAGTCCAGAAATAACATCTATGGGCAACTGATGTTTTTCACAAGGACACAAAGACAATGTGGTAGAAAAAGTACAGTCCTTTCAATACAGGAGTTGGAAATTATTTAGGCAGATAGGGTAAGAAAGTCCTCAGTAAGCTTTCCTTTTTGTAAAAGCAGCCCCCAAATCATTTCTTTTCTAACAAAAAGCAGCCTGAAAAATCAAGCTGCAAGCATAAATAAGCAAGCTAAAATCTTTCATAGGTTAATACCAGCAGCTGTGCCAATAGAGAAAGGCTACCTGGGGGCCATGACGTTCAACATAGTGGCTCCATCTTCACTTTTATTTGTGAACCACGTGTACAGTAAGGAACAGACAACGTGGCTGGCCAGGTAGAGAGCCCATCTGCATAATAAAAGATTAGGGTGGGATGGGCAGCTTCCTTGAACCCCATGCAAACATCACAACTGGTTCGACCAATCTCTTGGGCCCTATGTAAATCAGACACCACCTCCTCAAGCTCATCTATAAAACCCCCTGCATTTCATCACAAAACTGGAAGACCAACTCAGGTGCCCCTCTCTCTCTGCAGAAGAGAAAACTTCTTTTTCTTTGATGTATTAAACCTCTGCTCTTAAACTCACTACTTGTGTATCCGTGTCCTTGAATCCCTTGATGTGAAACAACGAACCTCGGGTATTTACCCCAGACAATGTCGCCGCTTCATTTTGGGGCCCCATCTGGGACACTGGAAGGGTGAGTATAGGAGCAGACCCTCAACTCTGTTCTTTCATTTCGAGGCTGTCGGCCTCCATTCTGGGCATTTTGGCTATGTTTTGAACTGATTTCCCTTCTTGGAAACCTAGCCATTGCATGGGGCTGGAAGAGGTCCTGGAGCAATTGAGGATTTCTGGCCAGGTCTATACCCTGGTGTTATGTGAAGTCTTCTGGACGGGCCGCTTCCAACTGCCCAATCAGGCATGGGCAACAGGAGCTCCAGCTTTACTTACCATAATTTCCTCCTTTCCTGTCTGCGACTGCCATGTCTCCTATGCAATGTGGTGGGAATTTTTACAGTTGAGGGAAGTAATTCTATTAGGCAAGATCAGGAAATGCTATAGGATGCTGCAGTAACCAGGAATATAGCTCAAGGGAATGTCATTTTTGTGATTTTTCCAGGAACAGAGGGTCTCCTGCACTCCCTCTGCCCCACCACTGTGAGCATTTCTCTGCCCTTGGGCTGGAGGGCACATGGCATTTCAAAGTCAACAGCACCACCTAGTGGAATAGAAATCTCCATGAGGCACGTTGTCGGCCCTTTGCCAAAACGCTTTAGCTTCCCAAATTCTCCTCCCTTTTGGCACCCTTCTACTAGATACCAGGCTTTATGCTGCTTCTGTAAATGGAAAAACTCTCCCTTCAGCAATGAGGAGGAAAAAATCCTCCAAAACCAAATTTTAGTCTCAATACTGTCCCATCAGCAGGAAAATGGCCATTCGGTCCCCACGTTCTTTTAAGGCACATATTCTGCCTCCCACTAAAACGGTACTTAAATAGTAAGAAGACTTTATGTTCGGAAGTTCACCGGAACCATTCTCTAAGGGCAAATGCTTTAGCATGGGCCATAATAGCAGGATATAGAGTTTAATCTAGTACACCTCCTCCATTAAATGGGTCTTGCCCAAATGAAACTATTATGTAGTTTTTCCTGAGATCCATCTTTCTGGGAGCCGCACAGACCAGATGAGTCTAGGAAATCAAAGGGATATCACAAGGGGAGGACAAAAGTCACATGAGTGAACATAATCCCAATTGCTTAGTTCTCTTGGTTCCATGCTGAGGATCATGCCTGCAACCATGGGTAGCACATTTAATGGATGCCAGGGCTCAGGGAACTAGGGAGGGGAAACAGTTGGGGGTATGCTCCCACTGTCTTTACCTCTACCTTGGGCCATTTCAAAGGAAAGGAAGGAGACTAAAGGGATACCTTTTTCTTGCTTCTCTTCCTAGATAGGTAACAGACCATCTTCAGCCTGAATTCCTCTGGAATGCATTCTGAAGCACTGGGACTCCTTTGACCCTAGATTTTAAAGAAAAAGTGGCTCACTTTCTTATGCACAAGGGCATGGCCTTCTTACTAGACCTTTGCAAGCGTTGCACAATCAACTCAGCTTTTTTACCAGTCATATCGGGGGCCCAAAGGGAATGATTCCCCAAAATTAGAGAAACAAACCCCCGGGAAACCCTTGAATGCAATCCTCGAATGCAACTTTCAGATGCTCTGGCCCTTCCTGCCCCCATCCACATGTCAGCTCCTCCAGTTCTACAACCCAAACCCCTAGACTTTTCTATGGTATTTCTCCTTCCTTCTTTCACAGTTTAAAATGGCTTCTTTTCCTTCTTTTATAATGTTCCTTCAAACAGAGAAATGTTAATTTCCCCAAACCTTAAAGTGCTTGGCTTAGAGTTGAACTCGGGAGAAGGGAACCCAGAAGCCTGACATGCCAGCAAAAGGCTAAAAGTTTTTTTTTTTTTTTTTTTTTTTTTTTTTAAACCATATGGGTTTTGGCCTCTCTCTCTCTGGGCAAACTGGTAAAAGGAATAATAAGGACCACTGATTACATTCTCTGTAAAGTTTTAATTAATGAAAAAGGATTTGTGTGGTTGGTCTTAAGCTGTCGTCAATCTGGTGTGCTTTGCATGTCTTTCTGCATGGTTCTGTCAAAAGAAAGGGCGCCTTGGGATAGGATGTAAGTGTAGGACCCCATAAACCTGCTGTTCAAGCCAGCCCTACAAAATGATCAGTGCTAAACTTTGCTGCAGGCCTCCATCTTGTTTTATGTCCTTGGGAACATGACCGGTAATCACCTGGCAATACTTTGTTTTAGTCTCTGCCATTTTACAATGGTGGCTGTCTTCTTGTGCTGAGTCAGTTCCTGAGTGGGAGCTACAAAATCAGATGAGCCAGTCTGTCAATCTGGGTGCTGCCAGTTGATCCATCAAGGGCAAGGTGTGCAAAGTATCTTGAGCACTGATCCTGGGAGCAGTTTAGGGAGGGTCAGAATCTTGCAGCCTCCAGCTGGATGACTCCAAGCCATGGTTTCTAATCTTGTGGCTAGTTTCTTGGTCTAGTCCCCAGACAGGAGGGAGGCTTTTTTTGCAAAGGAGTTGCTATCATCTTTGTTTTGGGCGGTAAACTGTAAACCAGGCTCCTCCCAGAGTTCGTTTGGCCTATGCCTAGGTATGGGCAAGGACAACTTGGGTGTTGGAAGCAAGATGGAGTTGGTTGGGTTGGATCTCTTTTACTGTCTCAGTCATTTTGCAATGACAGTTTCAAAAGTTGCTTATCACCCCTTTGAGAATACCTCATACACTCGTGGTTAAGTCATAACCTAATTGAGGCTTATTGGTTTCACCTGTGAGGTTACTTTTGTTAAAGTTCAAAAGCCAAAAATCTTAACCAGTTGGTGTGGCTAATGTTGAGTAACAAGATATCTTAAAGGATTTTCTTAAAGAGAGCTCAGCTTCATTAAAACTGGATATCCAAGCTACAGGTATATTTAAAAGGCCTGTACGTTTTTCTCTTCTTGGGTCTTGTTTTTCTGGAAAAAGGTTTTTATTCTCAGTTGACTGAATTATTTTTCTCCATTTTTTTGTCTTGCCACTCTTTTTTTCTTTTTTGTTTCTTTTTTGAGACAGAGTCTCACTCTGTCACCCAGCTTGGAGTGCAGTGGCACGATCTTGGCTCACTGCAACTTCTGCTTCCCAGGTTCTAGCAATTCTTCTCTCTCAGCCTCCCAAGTAGCTGGGACTACAGGCACATGCCATGATGCCCAGCTAATTTTTTGTATTTTAGTAGAGACGGGTTTCACCGTGTTGCCCAGGCTGGTCTCGAACTCCTGAGCTCAGGCAATCCACCCACCTTGGCCTGCGAAAGTGCTAGGATTACAGGCATAAGCCACTGCACCCGGCCTGTCTTGCCGCTCTTAATGCAGATATGAGATGCCCTAAGATAACTTTTGGTAGCCTGGAATTCCTTGGGAAAAACAGAGGAGATGCCACAAACCCTGTTTTGGAAAAAAAAAAAAAAAAAAAAAAAAAGAAAACAACCCTCTGTTTTCCTCATGAAATTCCAGGAATTAAAAGTAGATAAATCCCTCTCAAAAATCAAAGGCTCTGTTCTATTTTACATTGTGTTATCTGATGGTTTAGAGTTATGGGGAGTATCAGAAATTGCTTCACATTAAAGAGAGCTTTGGTGTGTAATACCTAGGTAGGAAATATACTTTAAGGAATGGCTAGTAGTAGTTACAGAGGGATACTTGACTCTTTGCACATTTGGATCAGAGAAGCATGCTCTTGACCACCAGGAAGATATGGAAACATCCCCACCCCCACTGAGAGATGAGACTCCCATGGGCGATGGGCTGATTACAAAATAGGCTTATTGGCTTTGTCTTGCCTTGCAATAAAATGCATGGTAGAAGCACTGCACTGTCTTCTCCTGTAGTATTTCTCTTCTTTTGAGGATCCAGGATCCAGTATAAAATGGCACCCTTAATTTTGGGGATCTGTCTTTGCTTTCAGTTGTGGCTGCTTATTAGACCCTAGAAATGAATGCTTTCCTGGCCCTGTTCCTCCAAGGGCTCCACCTTGAAGCCAGTAATTCTGTTAAGAAACTGGCAAATGAAAAATCTTACAAGTACTGAATCTTCTGTGTAGCTATATATGTGTTGTGTGTAATGTCTATAAAAGAGCTCTAGTTGATTGGCTTAAAGAAAAATATGCATTTAAATCAAATATTTTTTAAAGCAAAGATAAAAGCTATAATGCCTTTCAGTGCAAGTGACTTTAATCTTTAAGAAATAAAAATAGTCTTAGGGATTATTAGTAAAATACAAGTGTCATCACAATGCAAACGGGTGGTCTACATCATATATATCTGATACTAGGTTTGCTAAATGTTTCAAGATTGTAAGCTGCCTGCTTTACAATTTGGTAAGGCCTGGAGACATACAAAATTAACCACGCCCCTAACTATGCTGGAGAAAATGACTTTATCTGTGTCTAGAACATAAAACAACTTACTAGGTTTCACATTAAAGTTAAAAACTGCTAAAAGTTACCATAATAACATGTAACTTAAACCACTAAAAATAGATTTACATATGAGGTGTGTAAAAGCAGTAAAATGTATTTTTAGTAGAAGATTATAAGAAGGCAGGGAAATGTAAATTTCACCTAGGAATAAAGGATTGTCTTAAATTAGATAAGAGAAATCTGAAGATTTAAGCAAGTTGTGGTGGAAATATTGTAAAATTAATCTTGCAAAAAAATCCTGTATGTAAACATTAACTAAATTCAAGAGTAATACAAAAGGGTATTATATGGTCTTTTCATAAGTTGAGCATTGAAATAAAAGTACAGTAAGGTTATCTTAATACACTAGTCTGCCTTTTAGCAAAAGGGTTATAAAAGGCTTGTAAAAATTTCACCTCATGGTCAAAATGGTTAAGATTAGATGGAATGGTCTATGAGGTTTCACTAAAAAATTGGGGTTAACATTAATAAACTAATTCATATAATAGTAAAGGCTAATGAAAGGTTTTTGCCTTTTAAAAATTTTTGAGTCATCATTTTGGCAAAATAAATAATTTATGGTAATCTAGAATTCTATTTCATAACATCAATATTTTAAACCTCTAATGTATTTACCAGGTTTTCCAAAATCAAACCTCAGTTTCAAAATTGTCTTTCCTGACACTTCGCTTTTCGGAGGCTCCAGAAGGGACCCTGGAGTGTCCAGAAAAGAGAGAGAAACAGGATTATTTAACAGGTTTAGGTATATAAGATTGCCAAAATGATGTTTAAACTTCTTCAGGTTATATTTTAGTGAATAATATTAATATATGTTCCAAAATTGTGTGGGATATCAAAAAATTCTAATGATAAAATATGTTATATTTAATGGCAGTTATCTTTCTGGTCATCTTTAAGAATTTGGTATGTGTATCAATCAAAAAGTTCATTGTAAATTAATTCTGAGCTAAGCAGTAAAGGGACTTATTGGAAGGATGTCAAGCCATTCACAGAATTAATGAGATTGAAGAACTAGATAT
Organism: Chlorocebus sabaeus; assembly: GCF_047675955.1. Lineage (NCBI taxonomy): Eukaryota > Metazoa > Chordata > Mammalia > Primates > Cercopithecidae > Chlorocebus > Chlorocebus sabaeus. Next base: position 68,370,157 of record NC_132926.1, on the reverse strand, counting down.
TGAAATGGGCAGCGGTGTGGGTAGATGGAATTTTAGCCAAGGAAGGGTCAGGCCAGGACCTCTCCCTGGCTTCGCTGCCACTAGACACCGCAGAGCTGGATTTTTACGTCTTTCTTCAAACACTTTTCAGCCTTCCCTCTGTCTTTGCACCACGCTTTCAAAAATCAAAGTCTGATTGGAGCAAATGACCCGACAAGTGGGTGCTTTTCTGGCCAAAGAGAATCAGGCAGGCCTCTTCTGCCATGTCAGGTAGAACCCTACTTCTCACCAACCCTAATACAATGCAGTAACCTCCACAATAGGAAAGGCGTTTGAATTATGGTTGGATTTTTTTTTTTTAAAGACAATAGATGTGCTACAGCATTTACTGATTCCCATTGATTATAGGATCCTTTTTCATTTGCCTAGTGATTGCAATAATGTATAAAGTGGAAGTTCTTAAACCGTGGCCTATGCATATGATTCAAGGGTCATATATTGTCTAAAATTGTGTGCAGAAATTTGATGTATATGCCTTTCGCATTTTTGGAGGTGGGAGGGTCCATAACTTCTCCAAGAGGTCTACAATCTACAAAAAATTGAGAAATACTGTCTGGAAACTTCTATATAATTGCATTCTTCTTTTGAAAGTTCACTCATTTGTCTACATTGTCACTAGTATTACTGCCTTTTATCCGCTAGATGGTGACATTGTACATGTTTTCATACACCAATCATCCGCTTCATTGATAAGAATTGAAAAAGCTCAGTGGTTTAAATGGAACCTCTTCAAAACCATTTTAGAGAAGGAAGGAATTTGAGAAATTGCATATTCCTTTTCCTTGTCTTACAGATGAGGAACTGTGTTCCCAAAAGTTTAAGAGAGAGCCTTGACTGAAAAAAAGCCCTTAGAAAAAATGGAAAGGACGCCCTGAGGGGAAGAATCACCTGGAGTCTGGGCTCTCCTCTTTCAACTCCAACTCACTTTAGGATGCACCTCTGGCTGGCTGAGGGACAGCGGGTGGTGCCGGTTGTGAACTTTAGATGTCTTTGACTCTGAGACACATGTATTTCAGTTATGACCATGACTGAAAATCCGATCCTTCTCTTGGGCAGTAGGGATCCTGATAATGCTAAAGAGGGCTTTACTTAGGGAAGAATTTGCAAAGAAAGTCGTTTTTCTGTGACATAAGCCTCCCCTCTCCCCTTTCCTGGTTAGCTTTAGATATTTCTTATGTTCAGTGTGTTATTTTCAGAGTCAAAGGTAACCCTATAGATATATGTATTATGATAACAGGAATGAAGTGACTGAGGCAAAAGTCTTGTTATCAGTGGTGAATATCCAAGTTACTGTTGGAGAATCTGTATGGGTCTGCAGCAACCACAGTTCTTGACTCCTCAGAAGAAAATTCAACTGAGGGGCATAAGGCAGAAGAAGAGACCAAGGCAAATTTCAGAGCAGGAATGAAAAGAAAGTAAAGTACACTTGCAGGAGGGTCAAGTGGGAATCTTGGAGGTAAAGTGCCCTGTTTGACCTTGGACTTAGGGTTTTATATGCTGCCAGTGTCTTGCATCCCTTTTCCCTTGATTCTTCCCTTGGGGTGAGCTGCCCACACGTGTGGTGCTGCTAGTACTTGGGAGGTGAGTATGTGCAGTATGTTTACTGGAGTTGTATGCATGCTCACCTGAGGCGGTCTTCCCTTTGCCAGCGGAATGCCCCCAGAAGGTCATATACCAGTTAATTTCCACCATTTTGCCCCTTAATGCATATGCTTGAGCCCACTCACCTAGTTCCTGAGATCTTATTGGGAAACTGCCGATCACCAGTTTCAGTTGTTTTCATCTAATGGGAAACTGCCTTTCTCTGGCAGAGGCTGTGACCAGTTATCATCTTAGAGAGGCCATGTGGCAAACTGCTTTCACCTGATGGTTGCCTGGCATTCCTGGTGGTGGTTGGGGGAGCCCTCTCCTGCCCGACTCATGCCTGATGATATGGTTTGGCTGTGTCCTCACCCAAATTTCATCTTGAATTCCCACTTGTTGTGGGAAGGGCCTGGTGGGAGGTAATTGAATCATGGGGACAAGTCTTTCCCATGCTGTTTTTATGATAGTGAATAAGTCTCATGAGATCTGATGGTTTTAAAAAGAGGCGTTCTCCTGCACAAGCGCTCTCATTTTTGCCTGCTGCAATCCATGTAAGATGTGACTTGCTCCTTCTTGCCTTCTGTCATGATGTGAAGCTTCTTCAGCCACACGGAACTGTAAGTCTAATTAAACCTTTTTCTTTTGTAAATTGCTCAGTCTCAGGTTTGTCTTTATCAGCACCATGAAAACGAACTAATACACCTGATTGGCTACCTACCGAAACAGTCTCAACTATCTAGGTTTATTAAGCCAGCTTTAGGGTATGTCTGAGAAAAAATAAGCCATAGACACATTTGTGATTGTTTTTCAGAGAGGTTTTCAGGAGGTTTAGTATTTAGACATTTCCTTAAAGCAGGGGAAGACATTTGGAGGAGAGACAGGTAGGCAGTTAGGCGAATGGTTACATTCTTATGAGACTGTAGTTAGTGGCCAGTGAATCTACATTTTACATAGGATAAGGTGAACCCCTGAAAAGAAAAAAAGGAGTAGAGAAGAATCAATAATGCAGACATTTCTGGGTAGATGGAGGAAGTGACTGACCTCATCTTGTCTTTGTTCCGTACCTCGTAAGATAAGCTTATAACCAGTGTATAACAGACTTTAGTCTTAGGAACCAGACTTAGATTGTAGACCTACAGTTACAATTGGCATGTCCTTGTATATGGGAAGCCAGCAAATAATTTACTTTTGAGTGACCTGTGGGGACAGCCCTCCCTAGATGCCTGAGGCCTTTCACTTCTCCACCTCTCCTTGACAATCTGGCTGATGCGTAATGCTAGTAACAGCTATTCATTTGCAAGAGGATGTTGCATGACTCAGCCTTCGGGCTTAACCTTCCTTTTGCACAAGGAGTTTGGGGTCCTGAGATTCTTTAAAATTTTCCTTTACAATAAGGAGTTTTGACAAAACTTAAGAGATGTGCTATAAATATTAGTGTTTGGAGTTCCCAGACATGAAGATAGAAAAAGCCTCAAGTCACATGGGCTGTGACAGGGGAGCACTGTGGAAAAGTGGCTGGACAGATTCTCATAAGCAGTGAGTCTTCCTCAATGAGTTCTGTGGCATCCTTCATGTTCAGACCATTAAACCAAGGCACCAAATGGAGCTACAGCATGTGCTCAGGACCTGCCTTTCTGGAGGATAATCCTTCCAGATGTATCCTCCAAAAGAGTCTTTAAGCAGTATCCAAAGATACTGCTATGTCTTTTCTGCTCCACTTCCCTATTCTTTTTGCTCCTCAGTCCTCAGCCACACCCTAGAGAAGACAGGAATCAAAGTACCCTTCCTTCACACCTCTTGCCACCAAAGCTAACAATATTAAATTAACAAAGCGCCTTTTAAAAACCAACCTTTCCATTTGCACTAATAGACAAGCCTGGCTATATCTAAAACTCAAGATTGTGTCTGTTAAATTTCAGTAAACATTTGTGAAAGTCATGATGATGGATAGTCACTGTTGTCTCTACAGGTCCACTATCCTATGCCTCAATATGCTGACCTTTATGTTCTTTGATTTCCTGTTAGGTTTAGCCAATGGGAAGCAACAGCAAGAGATGGATAGATGGAAGGAGGGAGAGTTGGAGAATTTCTTTCCCTGCATCTGTTGGGTAGCTGGGCAGATTGGCTGGGTCTGAAACCAAACACAGGTTTAGCTACTTACCACTTGCAAGGTCAAAAATCAAGGACAAGGTGTGGTGGGAGGAAAGGAATGGCCAAGGTTTTGTGCCTGAAAGGAACCATTTCAAACTCTAGATAGAATGCAAGGGCTTAAAAAGGGAGATTGATGGCAGGGGGGCATGCAAGAGGGGCAAGGAGGTGCCAGTCAGTCTAAGTTGCTCTGATGACTTCCCTTAAGTTATTGCCCCATCTGTTGAATGGGCTGGCACCATCCCAGGCACAATCAGGGTGGAAGCTAACTGCAGCTTTGAGTAGTCTCCTGGTGGAGGAGAATTCCATAGGTACCTAGATTGTTTCAAGACTCAGTCCATGGAACTTCCAAGAAAACATATAATTAGATGAGGGGGATATTGTGCAAGGGAGTGCCTGGTGGAAGGAAAGAGAGCAAAGGTTACCATATAATTTTCAAGCAGCTAAACATAAAGTAAGCAAGGAGGAAAAGGGAAAAAAGGTTAAAAAAATTAAAAATGAGTATTTGGTTACATGTCCTTGACCCTCTGCTGAAGACCACAGCTTGTGACCACCCTCTCCTAAAGCTACCAGAGTCTCTGGTTTCCAGTAACTCCTTGTTCCTTCCTTTGGCTCATCAGGCCCAGGAATGATAGCAGCTTCCTGTTATTGCTAGTCATGGGGTGTTTCATTCTCTCTTGTCATTTTTCCTTAACCCTACTTGCTCCTTCATAAACAGACCTTTCACTAATAACTCTTCACTCTTTCCATCTGCTTTCAGCCAGAACCCTGACCTGCTCAGCTAGAAACTTCACTGAAGTTTCTATAGTCCTCACTTTACCTTAGATCTCCATACTTATTCATTCTACATATCTGCAACTTTGTGTCCTTTGACTTGCATCTCCTATTTCCTCCCTCCTTCCCCCACCCCACCTCTGGTAACCATCGTTTTATTCTTTATCTTTGTGTCTTCGACTTTTTTTCTTTTTTAAAGATTATGCATATAAGTGAGATCATGCAATATTTTTCTTTCCATATCTGGAGTTTCAGGTCTTACATTTAAGCCTTTAATCCATTCTGAGCTGATTTCGTGTGTGGCATAAGAAAAGAATCCTATTTTATATTTTATTATATTTCATTTGCTTTTTAATTTTTAATTTCATCAACTGTGACTTTGTTGTTTGAAAAGAGTGTGGATAGCAAATCTCTTGCTCCACTTTGGAAATGCTTTCACCACTCACTAAAGTGGAGATCTCTACCTAATCTAACTCCTGGAGGGTTGTTAACAAAAATTAAAAAAGAAAGTGAAGTGGACATGCTTTAAAAAAAATGTGTTTTATAAGAGAGGCAGCATAATCTGGAGACTCAAAACACAGACACCAGAGGCAACACTGGGTTTGAAGCTCCAGCTCTGCCTCTGATAAACGTATAATTTAAATCTGTGCCTCAGTTTCCTCATATGTAAAATGAGAATAATAACAGATGTACTTCTTAGGGTTGTCGTGGGAGTTAGATGAAATACAATATTGCCTGATATATAGTAAGTTCTCAATGAGTGTTACTTTTTTTTTTTTGAGACAGAGACTTGCTCTGTTGCCTGGGCTAGAGTGCAGTGGTGCAATCTCGGCTGACTGCAAGCTCTGACTCCCGGGTTCATGCCATTCTCCTGCCTCAGCCTCCTGAGTAGCTGGGACTACAGGAGCCCGCCACCACGCCTGGTTAACTTTTTTTGTATTTTTGGTAGAGACGGGGTTTCACCGTGTTAGCCAGGATGGCCTTGATCTCCTGACCTCATGATCCACCTGTCTCGGCCTCCCAAAGTGCTGGGATTACAGGCGTGAGCCACCGCGCCTGGCCCCAATGAGTGGTACTTTTTATTACATCCCTTGATATTGTAATCTGTATATTACAATACAATACAGATTCTTCCTCTCAAGGAAGAATCCAATTTTATTTATTTATATTTTCCATGTGAATATCTAGTTTCCACAACATAATTTACTTATTGAAGAGGCTGTCTTTGCCCATTGTATATTATTGGTGCCTTTATCTAAGATTACTTGGCCAGTTGTGGTGGCTCATGCCTGTAATCCCAGCACTTTGGGAGGCTGAGGCGGGCAGATCACAAGGTCAGGAGTTCGAGCCAGCCTGGCCAATATGGCAAAACCCCGTCTACTAAAAAACCAAAAAAAGTTAGCCAAGTGTGGTGGCATGCACCTGTAGTCCCAGCTACCCAGGAGGCTGAGGCAGGAGAATTGCTTGAACTCAAGACATGGAGGTTGCAGTGAGCTGGGATGGTGCCACTGCACTCCAGCCTGGGTGACAGAGTGAGACTACCTCTCAAAAAAAAAAAAAGATTACTCGACTATATATGCATGGGTTTCTTTCTGGACTTTCTATTCTGTTTTACTGGCAGATGTGTCTATTTTTATGCCAGGAAAACAGTAATATACTTTTTGATTCTTTTAGCTTTGTAATGTAATTTGAGATCAGGAAGTATGTTGCATCTAGCATTGTTCTTCTTGCTCAAGATAAAGTATTCTGAATCTTTTATAGTTCCATATGAATCTTGGGATTTCTTTTTTATTTCTGTGAAAAATGCCCTTAGAACTTTGATAGAGATTGCACTGAATCTGTAGATTGCTTTGGTAGTGTGAAATTTCAACAATATTGATTATTTCAGTCCATCAACATGGGATATCTTTCCATTTATTTGTATCTTACTCAATTTATTTAATCAGTATTTTATAATTTTCATGTATCTTTCACCTCCTTTGATTAAATTTATTTCTAAGTATTTTATTATTTTGGATAGTATTATAAGTTGGATTATTTTCTTAATTTCTTTTTCAGATAGTTCAATGTTAATGTTTAGAAAAACAACTGATTTTTTTGTATGTTAATTTTGTATCCTAATTTGTTTATTAGTTCTAACAGTTTTTTGGTGTTCTTTAGGGTATGTGTGTGTGTATGTGTGTGTGTGTGTGTGTATATATATATATATATGATCATAACACCTGCAAATAGAGACATTTTTACTTCTTTCTGATTTGGATGCATTTTAATTCTTTGTTTTGTCTAGTTGCTCTAGCTAGAACTTCCAGTACTATGTTGAATAGAGAGGGCATCCTTGTCTTGTTCTTGATCTTAGAGGAAAAGCTTTCAAGGCTTCATCATTGAGTATGATATTAGCTAAGGGTTTGTCATATCTTTGTTGTGTTGAGGTATATTCCTTTTAATTTGTTGAGCATTTTAATTATGAAAATATATTCTATTTTGTGAAATGCTTTTTCTGCATATATTGAGATGATCATATGAATTAATCCTTTATTCTGTTTATGTAGTGTAACCATATCATATATTTAGATGCTCCAATATTTGATGTATATATATTTAATATTTTTATATCTTCTTGAATTGACCGCTTTAAAGTCTATTTTGTCTAATGTAAGTATTACCCATACTTTCTTTTGGTTTTCATTTGCATGGAATACCCTTTTCCATTCCATCACTTTCAGTTTTTGTGTAACCTTAAAGATGAAGTTAGTCTCTTGTAGGCAGCATACAGTTAGATTGTTTAAAAAATCCATTCAACTATTCTGTGTGAGGGATTCTTAAGATTGTGTGTCTTCTCTTCATCCTGAAAAGTCCAGCCAAATGCTGAGAACCTCCCATTTGTTTTCTCTGGTGTGGTGCTCTAAAATGCTCAAGTTTGTGTGCCTTTTCCCAGTTCGGCAGTGTTGGGCTGGTTGTCAACAGAAGACACTTGCATTCTCATAAGGGCATACTCGAGGAGTCAGCCTGGGAAAGAGGTGAGGTGAACAGAGTATTTGAAATGCCTAAGGGCCAGTTGGTGGAGGTAGGAGTGTCCATTGGCAAGGTATCCCTAGCAGCTTGTGGGCAGGCTTTCTGATGGAGAGTATGGAGCAGTTAGTAGATTCTGTGGCCTTTTTTCTCTGCTCCCAGTCTCTTCCAACAACTCAGCCATGATGGTTACCTCAGTATTCTGGGTGGCCCAAGAATGAAGTGGTCTTCTTGAGCAGCTTTCTAAATGACTGAGGGAGTTGGGCACTCACCCACTATGTCTTCACTTTCCCTCATGGAATACATTATGGCCTGGGATTGGTGGGAGTTACTCTCTGGCACTGAGCTGTGCTGCTCTGGGAGAGGGATGACATGCATAAAGTGAAAATTCTATTTACTCTCTTCAGTACACATATTCTTGGATGTGTGCTGAGCTCCACCAGGTTCCCTGACTCCCACAAAGGTACTCTCCTCTGTGGATAGTTGTCTAAATCAATGCCTCTGTGGGGAAAATAGTGATAGAAAACTCTTTATTCCACCATCTTGCTGACATCACTCCTGTGGGATAGAATTTTGAATCTGGATTATCCACCACCATGTTGTCAATGAGGGCTCACATCACCAGGAACAAGTGGAGTGCAGATAGCCCCAGATACAAGGCAGCAATGCAATTGTTTAAACTTTTGACCATGCTTGAATTACATCATCACCTACTCACTGTAGACTGAATGACAGGGGCAATGACAGGGGACCTGACTTGGGCCATATACCTTGTAGTTGGGAACAGGGAGGACACTGTGATGGAGGTTCAATAAAGCCACATGAGTAGGGTTAGAGTTTACCAAATAAAGGGATGATGTGGTGTCCAGTCCAGTTCTAGATGTAGTTCTAGTTACAAAAGTTCTTCACATGGCCTTCAAGGCTCTAGTTGACCTGGCCCCTGTCTTTCTAACTTCATCTCCTTCTCCTCTTCCCCAAGCATTCTAGGCAACACTGGCCCTTTTTGCTATTCCTTAAATATGCTGAGGATTTAATTCCTGCCTCAGGGCCTTTTGCACCTATTCTCTTTGTTTAGGAAGTGATCCTCTTCATGTTACCATGACCACTCCCTCACTACATTTGGGTCTGTGCTCCAATGTCACTTTTTCAGACAGTTCTTCCCTGATCCCTTCCAGAATTACTTTATTCATCTTCTTAGTCTTTACCTAACTTTATTTTTCTCGAGAGTGCCAAATTGCACTTGAAATTGAATTATTTTTGTTAGTAACATTGTTTCTCATTCATATGAATATGAGCTCCATGGAGAAAGAATTGTGCCTTTTTCAGCACTGAATCCACTGCTTTCAGAGTAGTACTTAGCATGTAATAGGTTTTGGATAATAATTACGAAATGAGGATAAAAGTTAGACTAAAATTGAGATGTCAACTAGGGTGGTTTAATTTTCACTGGAGAAAACGATGATAAAGGTTTCATGGAGGGGTATCGCTATCACTTTTTCATCCAGGCTAGACTGTAATGGCATGATCAGGACTCACTGCAGCCTCAAACTTTTGGGCTCAAGAGATCCTCCTGGCTCAGTCTCCCAAGTTTCTAGGACTACAGGTGTGCACCATCATCATGCCCAGCTAATATAAAAAATTAACAATTTTTTTTTTTTTTTTTTTTAAGAAAAAGGGTCTTGCTATGTCGCCTAGAGTGATCTCAAACTCCTGGGCTCAAGTGATCATCCTGCCTTGGCTTCCCAAAGGGCAGGGATTACAGTTGTGAGCCACCACATCCTGCCCAATGAGATGGCATTTGAATTGGACCTCAAGGGATTGGCAATATTGGTAGGCAGAAACGGAAAAGTCCAGGTAGAGAAACTTGTGTGGGAAAAGGCATTTTGGGGTACATATACAGGAGTGAGTAGTCTATATGGGGTAGTTTGGTAACACAGGCCAAGTCATCTGGGGTCTGGTTCATACTGTGAACCAAGTTCAGTTGATAAGTAATGTCTAGCTATGGGATTCATATTTTCAAAAGGTATTGCTATTATGCTTTAAGTTAACTAATTTGTGGTTCCTGCTCATAGTTCAAATGAATTTACCTACTTAGTAACACAGCAGCTAGTTAATACTTACCTATAGTATGTGCAGTTTAAATAGTTACCCTCTTTGTTATCCCTGTGCAGGATTCTAGGATAATGTAGAGAAGACCAAGGTTCTAATAAAGTCAATAGATGATATGGGAGAGAGTGATGTTGATTTCTAAGCCTGTGTCAAAGGTCTACGTTTTGATAAAAGTTTAGGTAAGGCTAGGTGTGGTGGGTCATGCCTATAATCTCAGCACTTTGGAAGGCCGCAGTGGGCAGGTCACCTGAGGCCAGGAGTTGGAGACCAGCCTGGTCAACATGGTGAAACCCCATCTCTACTAAAAAATACAAAAAGAAAATTAGCCAGGCATGGTGGGAGGTTCCTGTAATCCCAGCTACTCAGGAGGCTGGGGCAGGAGATCACCTGAACCCAGGAGGGTGGAGGTTGCAGTGAGATGAGATTGCGCCACTGCACTCCAGCCTGGGTGACAGAGCGAGACTCCATCTCAAAAAAAAAAAAAAAAAAAAAAAAAAAGACTAGGTAAGTGCTCTTACAATGGATAGCAGATAGGTTATTGATGTTTGCATTTTTTGTCTTGTTTTTGACATTTGATAGTGTATAGCTCTGTTTATTTAGATTCCTAATATTTAATCAATATTTGAGAAATACTTAATATTTAACAAATATTAAATCAATAATTTAAATATTCAGATTATAGAAATTTCTGGAAACATGATTGAATGAGAGTAATTTTGCCTTATTTTTCTTCCTGAAACCTACAGATATGAGCAAAAAGAGTCAAATAGAAAGGAAAAAATGTATCTACAACAAAACCAGCAGACAGCTAAATTCCACATCACAGACTACTAAAGAATATCTCCTAGAAGCAAGATCATTTGAACTAAATTAATTGAAGATGGATGTTCAGAACTTTCTCCTATATCCTCTGATATTGGGAAAGAATCAAATTTCAAATCAGTGGATTAAAAAGAGCCTTACTAGTAATCTTTAACCTGACACAGAAAGGATTAACTCTATGGATGGATCGAGGAGAAATAAAGAGAACCTTGACTGGGGCACCATTCTGTTCCAAAGAATGGCAAGAAAGGTGATGTTAAAAGGAGATCATGTGTTCCCACAGTCTTTGACCTGTTCCCTGACCAGGATAACTTTCAGAATGGCAAGGATCCTAAGAGAGTACACTCAGAACCAATATGTTTACACAACAGAGGATTAATCAGTTTGGTAGAAAAATATTTAATATTAAGGATGCTTGCTGGCTGTTTCTTGGCTCACTCCACATTCCTACAGCTGAAAGATCAGCCAGAGACCAAGAGACGAATATTGATGTAAAAATCCAAAATAATATATTAAAAAAATAGAATCTTGAAGGATATTAAAAAAGAATACCTTCTGTTCAAGTGGGGTTTATCTAGTAATACAAGGATGATTCAACATTAGGAAATAAAGGAATAGCAGAAGTTAAGTGATACTACTAGAAAATAATAGACATTCTGTAAGATAACTGGTCATTTTTCTTCAAAAGTCAGTGCCATGGGACAAAAAATAGAGATTTTTCTAGATAAGAGACTGGAAAAATGTGACAACCAAATGTAATGCATGGCACTTGATTAAATCCTGGTTTGAGAAAAGCAAATATGAGACAGTTTTTTAGATAATTGTAAATATGTGACTACAAATGGGCCTTATATAATAGTAGAAAATTATTATTTATTTTAAGATATGGCAATGGTATTGTGGTTATGTAAAGAGAATGTCATTTTTCTTAGAAGTTGCTGACATATTTAGGGGTGAAGTGTTATGATGTCTACATCTTATTTGCAAATGATTCACTATACATAAGTAAAGAAAGTAGAACGAACATGGCAAAATGTGAATAATTTTTGAATTTAGGTAATGGATATGGGTGTTTATTGTACTATTTTTTTTGTATTCTTTGTATGCTAGCCATAATTTTAAACATTGGGAGTGAAAGAATACACTTAAATATATGAAACAATTGAAGAAGTTACAAAAAGTCAAATGAGTGATGCTCAGACAGCCTGGCCAACATGGTAAAACCCCATCTCGACTAAAAATACAAAAATTAGCCGGATGTGGTGGTGCACACCTGTAATCCCAGCTACTCGGGTGGCTGAGTCAGGAGTGAACCTGAGAGGCAGAGGTTGCAGTGAGCCGAGATTGTGCCACTGTACTCCAGCCTGGATGACAAGAGTGAGACTTCATCTCAAAAAAAAAAAAAAAAAAAAGGAACAAATGAATAAAAACTGAATCAGCAGTAGTACAAAAATTTAAAATCAACACAGCTGAAAACAGAGACCATGACATGAAATAGAATAGAAAAATTCACAGAGGATAAAGTAAAAAATAAAAAGATGAGAGCAATTAGAGAAATGATAGATATGGCTACAAAGATCGGTTACAAAGATCCAACATATATGATTAGTATTCCTAAAGAGCATAAAATATATTCTGGGGTTTCCTACCTAATTGAATTCTTTCAGGACTCACCATGTTTAAATCTACAGTTAATATCTCAAGGTATATCTCAAGGTATTCAAATTTATGTAATAGACAGGGGAGCTTAGGTTTCTATGGAAAATTAAAAAAAAATTTTAAAGCCAAAAACTTTAAGGAGGGCAAAATGGAGATTTTGGCAGAGGTATTTTAAAGCGAGTAGTTTTGACAATAAAATGATCAAAAAAGAAAGTGTTAATAATTATGAAAATGTGGTACTATTCAATGCTATCATGCTTTGTGGAAATGTCTGATCCCTAGTTTGGATCTAAAGAAAGAGGAAGAAAGGAAAAATTCTGAAGTAATTCGCTCACATGCAAGTTTCCCCAACTCTGTTTGATTATTGTTTCCCTATAGTTAATGTTAGATCTTGGTAGCATTAGTTCTTACAAGCTAAACAATTTTTATACTAAGTAGGAAAAGGAACTGGTGAAACAAGGCAACTTCTGTTTTCTGTATCCTGACAGGATGAAGAATTGGCTGGAGGTAAAAATCTCATTGAAAATCTTTGTCAGTGGGTGAGTTCTCTTTTCTTACTTCTAGGATTTCTGTATCCTCTTAGGATACAGAAAACAAAATTACCTAAATTTCCTAAAACTTTCCTGATCACACTTAGGAGTTTAGTAGGAAAAAGGAAAGAAAGGGCTGAAAAACTACATTCTCTTCATATATACCTTTCTTACTTCTTTCTTAGCTTACCAGCTATTCTTACTTCTTACACAGGTTACCAGCTATTCCTTACCATTATTTCTATAGAAGTTCTGTAGACCAAATACAGGGTTCTAACTTATGGTTCTGCTATTTATTTATCTGTGTGACTTGGGAAAGTTTTGAAATATATTCTAGTTTTGCCTTTGCAAAATGCAGATAATATGCACTTCATAAGGTTGTCATGAGGACTAAACAAGATATCATGGAAAATGTCTGGTTCAGAGTCTAGGGCAGAGAATGCCCGCAGTAATATCCTGATGTTTTTTATTCAATGATAAGAGCTCATAAGCAAGGAAATAGGATATGCCAAAAAGAATACCTCCTTCACTGAAGGATTTTATCCATGACATCTGTTATATTACTCTATAATCTTAAAATTAGCACAGCATAGAATTCTGCAGGACATTTTGACAAATGAAAATAATTAGAAATTTTATTTTTGGTTCAAATAATGGTCCCTGAGCATATGAAAGTCTCCCTGATTCATTGGTAATGGGTTTTTAAACTCCATTGTATCTATGGCTGTGAACCTACTGTACACATCCTCTGGGCATTCTTAACAGGTTTTAACTTGACAATAATTAATAAGTTGATAATTGGTGCTAAGAGAATTTAATGTGTCATGAAAGGAGAAACAGAACAAGTAAGAAATATGTATTTCTATAAGTGACATGCTGCTGGAACAAAAGAAAAGCTTGAAGGCTGACTTGACCTTGGCTAACACACTAGAATATTAGGTAGATTACCCCTACCCCCTCAAGAGGACCCTTCATTTAAACACCGATGGTTGATGCTATGAAAGTTATGCTTTATTATACAGTGATCTGACAGAAACTCTTGAATTATTAATAATTAGTGTTTAAATGTGAAATTCACACAGAATTATATCTGCAGCCTTTAAAGGAAAAGTGATGCACATATCGTCTTTGAAAAACTTGTAGTAGAAAGTCATATTCAATATTCCAGTAATTACTCTCCTTTAGTAAGAAAGATCTCTGTGTACATTGTCTTCATCATTCTCAGTAAGTTACCTAATGTTCAATACAGTTGTAGTCACCCAATAATAAAAGTTAAGAATCCATACAATGCTTTTTAAAGGGCTCCTGCAAGTTGTTTTTTGTTAAATCTATTATTATTATTTAATGTCCAGAAATTGGAAATGTTTACTTATCAGAGATTATAGGTTGTTATGTGCTTCAGACTAGAGTCATGGTCTCAGAATAGGGCTGTCCAGTGAGAATAGTGCCTCTGGCATCATTGCTTCCCTTGAAAAATGGAGAAAGAAGTAAGAAAGGTATAAATGAAGAGAAGATTGTTTTTCAGCCTTTTCTTTCCTTTTTTTTCCTAGTAAGTTCCTAAGTGTGGTCAGGAAAGTTTTGTGAAATTTAGCTAATTTTTGTTTTCTGTATCCTAAGAGGATGAAGAGTTGGCTGGAGGTAAAAATCTCATTGAAAATCTTTGTCAGTGGGTGATTTCTCTTTCTATTTCTATGATTTCTAATGTACACAGATTACTAGCTATGTCTACTCTTTCACCTACTGACTGATCATGTGAAAGGTTTGAGGTCCACACTGTCTACTCAGTATCTCAAAGCAGGTGTCTCAAAGAAAACTTAAATTGCCATGTCTAAAACAGAATTGAGCTCATTGTTTGTACCTCCCACCCCTATGTGTTCTCCTTTTGTGTTTCCCAACTCAGCAAATGGCACCACTAATCGCTCAGGTGACTAAGCCAGGAACTGGAGGATTATTCTTGCTCTGAATGTATCCTTGTACTTCAAGTCCCACTATCACAACTGACTATTTTACTTCTTAATATCTTTCAAATTGATCTGTTTCTCTTCATCTTAACTGCCGTTGCTTTAAACAAGTCATCAGCATCTCTCACTTGGATGACTTCAGTAGCCATCTAATTGGTGTATTTCCCTTCTCCCTTACCAATCGATTCTCTGTTACACTAATGATAGTTTAAAACCAAATTGGATCAACAGACCTAGTTAAAATCATTGCTGTTGGGATAAAGCCTGTTTGAGCTGGCCCCGGCTTGTTCCTCCGGGTTGATCTGTCATCTCCTCTTCATTGGCCACATATGTCTTCTTAGAATTCTTCAGCTGTAATGTGCTCTGTCTCACAACAGGCCTCACTTCAGTTCACTCCTATTCGTCTTTCAGACCTCAGAGCAAAAGTTACCCTGGGACGCTTTCTTAGACACTTCAGGCTCAGTGAAATACTCATTCTGTGCTTTTATTGCACTGGGTTCCTTTTCCTTCAACATTTATCACACATATACATTGTGTGATCATTTGTTTGATATCTGTGCAGGAACCCTGTCTATTAGGCTCACCATTGTAGCTTAGTGTCTGTCATATTGTAGCTTCCCCCTCCCCTTGTTAATATTCATTCCCTAGTTTCATTTTATGGCTCTTTTCTATGTTTCATCTTCAGGGGTGGGTTGGGAAGGAAGTCAGAGTCTATTATAATTAGCCATCTTGTCAGGAACAGAGAACTCCCTATTTCCATTTCCTGTGATTTTCATAGTTAAAATTGTAATGACTTCAGTATGTTCCACCATGATGGTTAATATTAGGTGTCAACTTGGCTGGATTGAGGGATGCCCAGACGCCTGATACAGGATTGTTTCTGGGTGTGTCTGTAAGGGTGTTGCCAGAGGAGAGTGACATGTGAGTCAGTGGACTGGGAGAGGAAGACCTACCTTCAGTGTGGGTGGATATCATCCAATTGTCTGCCAGTGCAGCTAGAACAAAGCAGGCAGAAGAAGGTGGCTAAGTTTGCTTGCTGAGTCTTCTGGCTCTTTTTATTCTTCCTGTGCCAGATGCTTGCTTCCGCTTCTCTTGCCCTTGTACATCAGACTCCAGGTTCTTTGTGCTTCGGACCCTGGGACTTTCACCAGCAGCTTCCCAGGGGCTCGTGGGCCTTCAGCTGCAGACTGAAGGCTGCATTGTTAGCTTTGCTGTTTTTTAGGCTTTTGGACTTAGAGTGAGCCACTACTGGCTTCTCTTGTCCCCAGCTTGCAGACGGCCTTTTGTTGGACTTTGCCTTATAATTGTGTGAGGCAGTTCTCCCTAATAAACTCGCTTTTATTTATACATATATCCTATTGGTTCTGTCCTTCTGGAGCACCTTAATACATCCACCTGATTAATGTGCTACAACGTGAGATATTTCCTAAGGCAGGGAAAATGAAACAGTAGTATTTAGGATCATATACACGTTTTAAAAATATAAAAAGCAATGAGATGGCTACTATAAAAGTCAGGATAGATATTACTTCTGTGGGAGGAAAGAGATTGTAATTAGTAAGGAAAATGTCAGGAGCATCCGAAGGGCGGCAAACTTTTTGTTTCTTGACATGAGTGGTGATTAGGATGGACCACATAATTTGTGGGGCCTGCGCAAAATAAAAGTGTAGGGCCTCTGGCTTAAAAATTACTTAAAAATCTCAACACAGAGACAGCAGAGGAGTAAACCAAGCATGAGGCTCTTCTCAATGTGGGTTCCTGTGTGACTGCATGCCCATGAAGTCAGCCCTGACGGTGATTGTATTAGTATTCACTCTAAAATACTTTGTTCAGCTAGATATTTATATTTTACACATTTTCTCCATGTTTGTTGTATTTTACAACAAAAAATATTAGAAATAATTGAATAAAAAGAAATATCGAATAAAAAGAATAAACTAGAACTCTAAATGATTACCATGAGGTGTTCTTACTGATTAGGAGGAGGAAAAAAGGATAGAAATATAAACAAATAAGGCCAGGAGTGGTGGCTCATGCCTGTAATCCCAGCACTTTGGGAGGCTGAGGTGGGTGGATCACGAGGTCAGGAGTTCAAGACCAGCCTGGCCAAGATGGTGAAACCCCATCTCTACTAAAAATTAAAAAAAATTAGCCAGGTGTGGTGGCGAGCACCTGTAATCCCAGCTACTCAGGAGGCTGGGGCAGAGAATTGCTTGAACCCGGGAGGCGGAGGTTGCAGTGAGCCGAGATTGTGCCACTGCACCACTGCACTCCAGCCTGGGAGACAGAGAGAGATTCCATCTAATAAATAAATAAATAAATAAACAAATATAAAGAAATATGGAGAGTAGGAATAGTCTTAACATCTGTACAATAGAAGACTCCAAAGGAGAGGAAAAAGAAAGCAAAGAAGTATAAATATTTTAAGAAATAATAATGGAGAAATTTACAGAATAAGAAGAAGTAGAAGCAACCTAAATATTACAAAATAGTATAGTTAAAAATAAACTTACACTTAGATATACTGTAATAAAATGTAGAAACAACTAAGAACCAAAAAAACCTCTAAAAGCTTCTGAGGGAAGGAGCAGATCACCAATAAAGGAACAAGAATAAAATTAATGTCAAACTTCTCTTTAATGACATGAGATGCAAGATCACAATGAAGTAGCATCTTCAAAGTGTTAGAGAAAAAAATCCTTAGACCTTAAAATAAACCAGTAGTCTTCTAACTTTTTGATCTAAGAACTCCTTTACACTCATAAAAATCATTGAGGACCCTAAAGAGATTTGGTTTATGTGTATTATGTCTATCAGTATTAGAGATGTATTAGAGATTAAAACTGAGAAAGCGTAAAAATAATGTTATTATTTCATACTTCATTTAAAAATTACTAATTTTATTTTAACACAAATAATATACTTTTATGAAAAATAACTATATATTTCAAAGCAAAACACAATTAATGAGAGGACTGGCATCGTCACTGTCTAATCTGACTCAGAACTTGATCTCTGGGAAAAGATCTATCCCCAAGGCATTTGTCAAGAGCGATCTATGGAAATTCTTTAATATTTCAGCTTCCTGAAGCTGGGCTACCAGTTGGGGCAAACAAACCTGGCCAGATATGTAATAGGAAAGTCTGGGAAATAAGAGGTACATAAGAGACTTTGAAAATTTTTGATATATTTTTTAGAATCTAGAAGGCCATGTGGATGTGCAATGCTTTGTAAATACCCAGGAAACACTAGAGCAACAGACAGGGCCTTAGTCTGGTTGACCTAGAGGCACCATATAAGCATGAAGTGAAGACTAAGGCAGAGTTGTAACTACCTAAGTGTTGAATGCATACCCCAAGACACAACTAGAGTCCCCAGACAAATCTAATTGCTTCTTAAAATGCTTCTGAGAAGGGGAGAACACAATTTTAGGATAAACAAAGATACTTTACATCTAGAAAATGAGTGTTCTTTTGGTGAGTAAGAGGCAAGAGAGAAGATCTGAACACAGTCAAATGTCTCTCTCTTCTCTATAGGTGTTGTACAAGTGATGACTTCATTGCAGTTTACCTCTTCTCTGCCTGTACACTCTCTAGGGTAATTATAAAGGCTTCTGAAGTAAGAATGTGGATAACGAGAAGACCCCAGGTTATCTCATAAAGCATACCCTAATGTTGGACCTTATTTTCACTAAACTTAAAATCAGTAAACAAAAGCAAGCAAATGAAATAAACCATCTAATCACTTTTAAAGCATAAAAATGGACTCCAGGGTGCAGTAAAGTCTAGGACAATGGTGTTTTAGAATATAATATTAAGAAAAATAACACTGAAAGCACAGTGTAAATAAAACCTGTTTTGAAGCAAAAGGGCTAAGACTAAATAAAAAATAAAAACTTAGGCAGTCTGGGGAACACAAGAAATATAAGATTAAGCTGAGTGAGTTATGAATAAGGAGAAATTCAACATCTGCTTGGGAAGTTTTTTCAATTTAGGACTGATAAAACTAAGCCCTACCATTTAAGGGTTAATTCTTAGAAAAAACAAACTTTTATCAATATAACTGTCTTGCTCTGTCAATTCTCTTTCAAAGGGTGGCACTGAGAGTGCGAATGGTGTGAAAAGAGGTCACAGGTATCTCCCGATAGAAGTTGGCTGTGTCCCAACCCAAATCTCATCTTGAATTGTAATCGCCATAATCCCCATGTATCATGGGAGGGACCTGGTGGGAGGTAATTGAATCATGGGGTGGTTCCTCCATGCTGTTCTCATGATAGTGAATGAGTTCTCATGAGATCTGATGGTTTTATAAGTGTCTGGCATTTCCTCTGCTGGTTCTCATTCTCTTCCCTGTGAAAAGGTGCTTTCCACCGTTATTGAAAAGTTCCTGAGGCCTCCCCAGCCATGTGGAACTGTGAGTCAATTAAACCTCTTTTCTTTATAAATTACCCAGTCTCAGGTGTTTCTTCATAGCAGTGTGAGAATGGACTGATACACTCCCTAAATTAGTAATGTAAGTTTTTCATGTTTTTATGGGGCCTACTGTGTTTTGATCATTTTTAATCTTATGAATAGGAACAGGGGAGGAAGCCCTATAGGAGAAAGAGTAGATTCATACAATTTTTTCATCCTGTTGCCTAATCTTAGACTTGCCCTATTTGTGAAGCATTACCATTTTTGGAGTTTAGAAGAGAATTGTGGTAAATTCCTTAAGTTCACTTCCTGCTGGTTAGGTGTAGGAACCCATGTATGACTTCCCTTGCTCAAGTAGGAGTTAGGTATATATTTGAGCCTGATCCATTCTTATAAACTGGGCACCCAGAAGCAGATGAAGCAATAAACAGACAACCAAATTAACATCCCCAGGTAACATCACTATCAAATATAGAAAAATGGTTTATAACTGGTTTAGTAAAAGAAGTTATTACTATTTTTCGAATTCAACTAAGCACCAACATTGTACCAGGCACTGATCTAGGCACTTGCACATACATTACTTAATTTCATTCTTAGTGTTTTTATCCCCTCAAAGTTCCAATGGGAAATTAAATGATAGTGTAAACTATTTGTGGCTAATATTGCTGCCAAATGCTTAGAGAAAATGCAGGCTTTTCTGAATGGTTTATTTCAAAATTGAGCTGAACCAATCTCAAATGGTTTTCTTTTCCAATATAGATTTTTTGTTTGTTTATTTGTTTTTGTTTTGTCTCTTTCCTTCCTCCCACAAAATGTCACACATCTGAGAATTTGTCATCCCAAGCATTGGAAAAATGCAGATACTTTTGAAAAGGACAAATTCTGCAAAGACACCAGGACTCATCTACCCTTGTCAAAAAGTCTTTTTAATACATTGATTCAGCTAAAAAATTTGCAACTGTTGACTCCTCTTTGAAATTTACAAGCTGCATTAAAATCCCTAAGGAAAAAAACAGCTGAGTGTGTGGATGCATATAAGATTTTATGACATCCCCAAAGGGAAATTCTAAGTCACCCATCCAGATAAGATGTTAACAGAGGGGCCGAGGTCAAGATTAGGCGTGTGAATCCAGATGACTGGACCACGACATATATTTGTAGACCCATCCCAACTCCAGACAGAAAGCTTTTCTAACAGCTGCCAAGTGAGATGACTTACTGTCTCAGTTTTTAACCCTTACTTCAGATGATTATATAAAAAGGCATATAAGAAGCATGGTTGTGATGGTTAATTTTAGGTGTGAAGTTGATTTATCTGTGACTGGATTAACGAATACCTAGAGAACTTGTAAAGCATTATTTTTGGGTGTGTCTGTCATTGTATTTCCAGAGGAGACTGATGTGTGAGTTTGATTGGATTAAGTGGGGGAAGAGCTGCTCTTAATGTGGGCCAAGATAGAACAAAAACAGAGGAAGGGCAAATTGGTCTCTCTGCTGGAGCTGGGATACACATTTCTTATTCTGCCTTGGGGCATCAGAACTCCAGGCTCTCTGGCCTTTGCAGTCCAGGGCTTGGGTAACCTCCTGGATTCTCAGGTGTTTGGGCTTGGACTGAACCATGCTACCAGCATCTCAGGGTCTCCTGCTTGCAGACCACTGTCATGGGATTTTTCAGCTTCCATAATTGTATGAGCCAATTCCCCTAATAAATACCTTCTCACCTCTCTCTCCCTCCTTCTTCAATTGGTTCTGCCTCTCTAAAGAACTGTAAGACAAAAAATTGGTATGGAGTAGTGGGGCTGGTGCTATAACAAATACCTGAAAATATATAATTAACTTCGGAACTGTGTGATGAGTAGAGGCTGGAAGAATTTGGAGGAGCAGGCTAGAAAAAAACCTAGATTGTCATGAATGAAGTGTTAGTGTTCAGGGCAATTCTGGTGAGGGATTAGAGGACCTCAGAACTAAAGACAGTCTAAATTTTCTTAGGAATCACTCATGTGGTCCTGGTCAGAATGTTGGTACAAATATAGACAGTAAAGGCCATCCTGGTGAGGTCTTAGACAAAAATGAGAAAAAAGGTATTGGATTCCAGCTGCATCCATGTCCCTACAAAGGACACAAACTCATCCTTTTTTATGGCTGCATAGTATTCCATGGTGTATATGTGCCACATTTTCTTAATCCAATCTGTCACTGATGGACATTTGGGTTGATTCCAAGTCTTTGCTATTGTGAATAGTGCCGCAATAAACATACGTGTGCATGTGTCTTTATAGCAGCATAATTTATAATTCTTTGGGTATATACCCAGTAATGGGATGGCTGGGTCATATGGTACATCTAGTTCTAGATCCTTGAGGAATCGCCATACTGTTTTCCATAATGGTTGAACTAGTTTACAATCCCACCAACAGTGTAAAAGTGTTCCTATTTCTCCACATCCTCTCCAGCACCTGTTGTTTCCTGACTTTTGAATGATCGCCATTCTAACTGGTGTGAGATGGTATCTCATTGTGGTTTTGATTTGCATTTCTCTGATGGCCAGTGATGATGAGCATTTTTTCATGTGTCTGTTGGCTGTATGAATGTCTTCTTTTGAGAAATGTCTGTTCATATCCTTTGCCCACTTTTTGATGGGGTTGTTTGTTTTTTTCTTGTAAATTTGTTGGAGTTCTTTGTAGGTTCTGGATATTAGCCCTTTGTCAGATGAGTAGATTGCAAAAATTTTCTCCCATTCTGTAGGTTGCCTGTTCACTCTGATGGTAGTTTCTTTTGCTGTGCAGAAGCTCTTTAGTTTGATTAGATCCCATTTGTCAATTTTGGCTTTTGCTGCCGTTGCTTTTGGTGTTTTAGACATGAAGTCTTTGCCCATGCCTATGTCCTGAATGGTACTACCTAGGTTTTCCTCTAGGATTTTTATGGTATTAGGTCTAACATTTAAGTCTCTAATCCATCTTGAATTAATTTTCGTATAAGGAGTAAGGAAAGGATCCAGTTTCAGCTTTCTACTTAGCAAACTATCACAAGAACAGAAAACCAAACACCGCATGTTCTCACTCATAGGCGGGAACTGAACAATGAGATCACTTGGACTCGGGAAGGGGAACATCACACACCGGGGCCTATCATGGGGAGGGGGGAGGGGGGAGGGATTGCACTGGGAGTTATACCTGATGTAAATGACGAGTTGATGGGTGCAGCACACCAACATGGCACAAGTATACATATGTAGCAAACCTGCACGTTGTGCACATGTACCCTACAACTTAAAGTTTAATAATAATAAATAAATTAAAAAAAAAAAAAAAAAGGTATTGGAAACTGGAGTAAAGGCCATCCTTGTTATATAGTTGCAAATGACTTGGCTGAATTGTATCCATGCCTTTAGGGCTTTATGGAATGCAGACCTTAAGAGCAATGAACTAGGATATCTGGCAGAAGAGCTATCTAAACAGCGAAGCATTCAGGCTGTTGTGTGGCTACTTTTAACCACACACAGTGAGATGTGAGAGGACATAAATAACTTAAAG
Organism: Chlorocebus sabaeus; assembly: GCF_047675955.1. NCBI lineage: Eukaryota > Metazoa > Chordata > Mammalia > Primates > Cercopithecidae > Chlorocebus > Chlorocebus sabaeus. The sequence continues at coordinate 68,347,574 of NC_132926.1, read as the reverse complement.
ATGGAATTTATAATTAGAATAGAAGCAGATCAGAAAAATATGGAAAATTCACAGTCTGGCCATGTAAAGAGTAGAAAAGCATGTTCAGGAGAGAATACTAAGGGTGTGGCCAAGCAACCATTTGCTAAAGAGATTAACACAGATAGAAGGAAGCCAGGTGTCATTCAGCAAGACAATGGGAGAAACACCCCAAAGTTATTTCAGAGATCTTTGAGGTTGCTCCTCCCATCACAGGCGCCGAGCTCTAGGAGGGCAGGATGGTTTCAAGGAATGGGCCTGGAGCATCCATGGGCTCACTGCCCAGGGCCTCCTTGGGACTGTAATTCTGTATATCAGCACAGCACCCTTCAGCCACCCCAGCCACAACTCAAATGGGCCCAGGTGTGGCTTAGGCTGCCATTCTGGATGGCACTAGTGGTGAGTCTTGGTGGTATCCACATGGTGTTAAATCTGAAAGGTCTCAAGATGTAAGAGCCATAAGGGGATGGCTACCTCCACCCAGATTGCAGAAGATGTCACAGATAGTGCAGGGGTCTGTGCAGAAACTTGCCCAGGGATGGAGCTGCCACAGAGCATCCCTAATAGGGTAATGCCTAGTGGAACCATGGGAATGGGACTGCCACTGAGACCTCAGAGCCCTAGGGCCATGAGTGTGCAACTCCAGCCTGGGACAGCCACAGGCACAAGACTCCAACCTTAGAGAGCTGAAGTGTGGACTGAGACCAGCAAAACCATAGGAGCAGGGGCGCCCAGGTTGCCCAAGGCTCCGGGAGTCCAACTACTCCCCAGGATGCCTAGGATGCAGAATATGCAGTCAAAGGACATTATTCTGGAGCTTTAAAACTTAACATTGATTTTCCTGTTGGGTTTTGGACTCATTTGGGACCTGTTACTCCTGTCATCTTGCATCTTTCTCCCTTTTGGAATGGGAATGTTTATCCCATGCCTATCCCATTCTTGTATTTTGGAAGTAGATAACTTGTTTTGATTTCACAGATGAAGGAAATTTGCTTCAGTATGAATCATGCCTTGAGTCTCACCCCTATCTGATTTAGATGAGACTTTAGACTTTTGAGTTGATGCTGAAACAAGACTTTTGGAATGATTGTGATGGAATGAACGTATTTTACATGTGAGAAGGACATAACTTTTTTTTGGGGGGGGCAGGGGTGGATTTTTTTGGTTTAAATGTTTCCTCCAAACCATTTGAAATTTGATTGCCATTGTGACAGTATTAAGAGTGGGACCTTTAAGAGGTGATCAGGCCACCTAACAAGGCAAAGCCCTCATGAATGGATTAATGCCATTGTTTGCAGGGGGGATTAGTTATTGTGGAGGTTTGGACCCCTTTTTCTCTTGTTCTCATGTGCTCACTTGCCATTCCACTGCCACCATCAGATGACTCTTGGCAGATGCCAGTGCCATGCTCTTGGACTTCCCAGTCTTCAGAACTACGAGCCAAAGAAATTTCTATTCATTATAAATTATCCACTGGCATTCTGTGATAGCAGCAGAAAACAGACTAAGACAGTGATACTTCAAAGACAGGGTCAGGTTCAAAACCTGAGGGCATTTGTGGAATCCAGTGTGAGCACAGGAGTAAAAGGGATAACAGGAGATTCTCTCCCTTCAACATTGGGACCCTTCACTTCCCATCTTCAGCATTGAAGGCAGGGGTTGGGAGGCCCTTACTCGCCTCCCTCCCCACTTCATATGATACAGTTTCAGCTAGTTCTGAATCTTTGATGGATGTTCTCAGTGAAACCATCTGACTGTCAAAATGTTTTCTCGGGGGGCAAAGTGCCCTTTGAATTCAACTGACACCAATGGGGTAGCTGACAGCTGGGGGGAAACAGGAAGCGCTCTTTGCAGAGATTGATGGGTGGCAGCACAGGCACAGAGAGGTGCTTGAGCAGGACAGGATGAAGGCCTTGGGGTCCACTGCTGCCTCCTCTCCAGGATGAGAACACTGCTTCCCACTACGTGCAATAGAGAAGCACAACTCCAAGGCAGAGGAAGAGGATTCACGGCTGGTGAAAGTGTGCCTCATAGGATTGGTACTCTAAAACAAAAATGGGATTCTCAGCAGTACATAAGCAAGTACAGGAGCATGGGACTGAGGAACTTTTTATTTTGAGAGCACGAACACAGTTTTGGGTGTGTGTATGTGTTTTATATTTTACTTGTTTGAAACAGAGTCTTGCTCTGTCACGCAGGCTGGAGTTCAGTGGCATAATCATGGCTCACTCTAGTCTTGACCTCTGGGCTCAAATAATCCTCCCACTTCGGCCTCCTGAGTAGCTGGGACTATAGGCATGTGCTACCATGCCTTGCTAATTTTTTATTTTTTTATTTTTTTGGTAGAGATGAGGGCTTACTATGTTACCCAGGCTGATCTTAAACTCCTGGCCTCAAGTGATCCTCCTGCATTGGCCTCCCAAACGGCTGGGATTATAGGCATGAGCCACTGCACTTTGGCCTATATGTGTTTTACCATGGTAAAATATATATAGCATAACAATTTCCACCTCAGCAATTTTTAAGTGTACAGTTCAATAGTATTAAGCACATTTACATTCTTGTGCAACCGTTACCACCACACATCTTGAGAACATTTTTATCGTCTTGAACTCCATACTCATTAGACAATAACTCCCCACTCTTTCCTCTCCCCAGTAATAAATAATAACAGGTATTTTTCTTTGTCTTTATGAATTTGACTATTCCAAGTATGTCATATAAGTGGAATCGTGCAATATTTGTCATGTATATATATATATATTTTGAGACAGGGTCTCTCATTCCTGTTGCCCAGGCTGGAGTTCAGTGGCGCAATCTTGGCTTACTGCAGCCTCGAACTCCTGGGCTCAGGTGATTCTGCCACCTCAGCCTTGCAAGTAGCTGGTTGTTACAGGCACGTGCCACCACACCCCACTAATTTATTGTATTTTTTAGTAGAGATGAGATTTTGCCACATTTCCCAGGCTGGTCTCCAACCTTGGGCTGAAGCCATCCACCCACCTTGGTCTCCCAAAGTGCTGGGATTATAGGCATGAACCACTGTGCTTGGCCAATGTATGTCCTTTTATGTCTGGCTTATTTCACTTAACGTAGTGTCTTCAAGGTTCATCCATGTCACCACATGTATCAGAATTTTCTTCCTTTTTAAGGCTGAATAATATTCCATTGTATGTATGTACCACATTTTGTTCATCTGTTCATCCACTGATACACATTTTGGTTGTTTCCACCTTTTGGCTATTGTGAATAACAACACTGCTATGAAGATCGTTATGCATGTTTGAGAGCCTTGTGTTTTTATCTTAAAAAATTACCTGTTATCTACACTTTGTTTAGGGTTAAAACATTTTTATTCTTAATAGGTTAGTGCTTTCATCCTTCAGCATTGTACCAGCCTGAGAGAAAGGAAGATCTTTTCAAACGTTTCACTAGAAAAAGTGGACATGACCTGGCAGCCTGAAGCATAGCATCTGTAACTTAATGGTAGTTTAAAAAAATCTTCTGATGGAAAAAATATTTCTTAGATGATGATGCTGCCAAACTTTAGAAAGTGTTGGTTGGTTTGACTTTCTAAATCCTAACTAATTTCTTGACTTTACTTTCCAGTGTTTCAGGGGGCAGCCAGGATTCCTGTGCCCAGGTATAAGTGCCCAGCAGTTCTTGCTTTGGGCCTGTCTGCAACCTTTGTTAGAAAGTAAGAAGTCTGCTTGTTTTACTCACCCATACTTTGCAGAGAGGAGAAATGAGGTGGCAGTGATGGAAGGAAACAATTACAGTGACTTTTGTACGTGGTTAGAAGAGTGAAGCTGAAACTTAGGAAAGTGCTAATTCTGAGTGAAAGCCTGGCGGGGAAGTGGAAGTGAGAAAGCTGCATCTCCCAGTTCTCCCTGTGGGGTATTTTCTTTAGGCTACAAAGCTAACGTGATGGAGAACTCCCTGTGAATTTAGGGATTTCTGTACATTTTCTAACTGTAGCTAGAGTAACTAGTTCCTTTTCTTTTTGGTGTATGTATTCATTTCACTATTTTAAAGGGAGTTAAGGTTTTGGGTATTTGCTTCTGGCTTGCTATTGTTGATATGGGCAGAAACTGCCAAGATAGTTTCTCACCCATGAAAATCCACACCAATTGACTACACTGTAAAGTAGGTCATGAGAATCACAGAAACCATGGGAAAAATGTCTTAGAAATAAAAAGCTCTAGCCGAGTGCAGTGGCTCATGCCTGTAATCACAACTCTTTGGGAGGCTGAGGCAGGAGGATTGCTTCAGCCCAGGAGATCAAGACCAACCTGGGAAACATGGTGAGACTCTATCTCTACAAAAAAAATAAGAAATTAGCCAGGTGTGGTGGTGCTACTTGGGAGGCTGAAGTGGAAGGATATTTTGAGCCCCCAAATTCAAGGTGGCTGTGCCTGTATTAGGGTTCTCTAGAGGGACAGAACTAATGGAAGAGATACATATATAAGGGGGAGTTTATTAAGTATTAACTCGCACCATCACAAAGTCTCACAACAGACTGTCTGCAGGCTGAGGAGCAAGGAGAGCCAGTCCAAGTTCCCAAACTGAAGAACTTGAAGTCCGATGTTTGAGGGCAGGAAGCATCCAGCACAGGAGAAATATGTAGGCTGGGAGGTTAGGCCAGTCTCTCTTTTCACATTTTTCTGCCTGCTTATATTCTAGCTGTGCTGGCAACTGATTAGATTTTGCCCACCCAGATTAAGGGTGGGTCTGCCTTTCCCAGACCACTAACTTAAATGTCAGTCTCCTTTGGCAACACCCTCACAGACACACCCAGGATCAATACTTTGTATCCTTCAATCCAATCAAGTTGACACTCAGTATTAACCATCACAGTGCCACTGCACCCAAGCCTGGGCAACAGAGTGAGACTCTTCCTGTTTCAAAGAAAGAAAAGGGGCAACGGAACAAAGCTGGATGGAAAATGACTTTGATGAGTTGACAGAAGCAGGCTTCAGAAGGTTGGTAATAAAAAACTTCTCTGAGCTAAAGGAGTATGTTCTAACCCATTGCAAGGAAGCTAAAACCTTGAAAAAAGATTAGATGAATGGCTAACTAGAATAAATAACCTGATGGAGCTGAGAACCATGGCATGAGAACTACGTGACACATGCACAAGCTTTAGTAGCCGATTTGATCAAGTGGAAGAAAGGATATCAGTGATTGAAGATCAAATTAATGAAATAAAGCGAGAAGACAAGTTTAGAGAAAAAAGAGTAAAAAGAAATGAACAAAGCCTCCAAGAAATATGGGACTATGTGAAAAGACCAAATCTATCCTTGATTGGTGTACCTGAAAGCGATGGGGAGAATGGAACCAAGTTGGAAAACACTCTTCAGGATATTATCCGGGAGAACTTCCCCAACCAAGCAAGGCAGGCCAACATTCAAATTCAGGAAATACAGAGAATGCCACAAAGATACTCCTCGAGAAGAGCAACCCCAAGACACATAATTGTCAGATTTACCAAGGTTGAAATGAAGGAAAAAGTGTTAAGAGCAGCCAGAGAGAAAGGTCGGGTTACCCACAAAGGGAAGCCCATCAGACTAACAGCAGATCTTTCAGCAGAAACTCTCCAAGCCAGAGGAGAGTGGGGGCCAATATTTAACATTCTTAAAGAAAAGAATTTTCAACCCGGAATTTCCTATCCAGCCAAACTAAATTTCATAAGAGAAGGAGAAATAAAATCCTTTACAGACAAGCAAATGCTAAGAGATTTTGTCACCACCAGGCCTGCCATACAAGAACTCCTGAAGGAAGCACTAAACATGGAACGGAACAACCAGTACCAGCCATTGCAAAAACATGCCAAATGGTAAAGGCCATCAATGCTATGAAGAAACTGCATCAATTAATGGGCAAAATAACCAGCTAACATCATAATGACAGGATCAAATTCACACAAAACAATATTAACTTTAAATGTAAATAGGCTAAATGCCCCAATTAAAAGACACAGACAGGCAAATTAGATAGAGTCAAGACATCTCAGTGTGCTGTATTCAGGAGACCCATCTCACGTGCCTAGACATACATAGGATCAAAATGAAGGGATGGAGGAAGATCTAACCAGCAAAAGAAAAAAGTAGGGGTTTCAATCCCCATCTCTGATTAAACAGATTTTAAACCAACAAACATCAAAAGAGACAAAGAAGGCCATTTCATAATGGTAAAGGGATCAATTCAACAAGAAGAGCTAACTATCCTAAATATATATGCACCCAATACAGGAGCACCCAGATTCATAAAGCAAGTCCTTAGAGACCTACAAAGAGACTTAGACCCCCACACAATAATAATGGGAGACTTTCAAACCCCACCGTGAATATTAGACAGATCAATGAGACAGAAGGTTAACAAGGATATCCAGAACTTGAACTCAGCTCTGCATCCAGCTGACCTAATAGACATCTATAGAACTCTCCACCCCAAATCAACAGAATGTACATTCTTCTCAGCACCATATCATGCATATTCTAAAATTGACCATATAATTGGAAGTAAATCACTCCACAGCAAATATAAAAGAACAGAAATTATAAGAAACTGCCTCTCAGACCACAGTGCAATCAAATTAGAACTAAGGATTAAGAAACTCACTCAAAACCACACAACTACATGGAAACTGAACAACCTGCTCATGAATGACTACTGGGTAAATAATGAAATTAAGGCAGAAATAAAGATGTTCTTTGAAACCAATGAGAACAAAGACACAGTATACTTGAATCTCTGGGACACATTTAAAGCAGTGTGTAGAGGGAAATTTGTAGCACTAAATGCCCACAAGAGAAAGCAGGAAAGATCTAAAATCGACACCCTAACATAACAATTAAAACAACTGGAGAAGCAAGAGCAAACATTCAAAAGCTAGCAGAAGGCAAGAAATAACTAAGATCAGAGCAGAACTGAAGGAGATAGAGACACAAAAAACCCTCCAAAAAATCAATGAATCCAGGAGCTGTTTTTTTGAAAAGATTAACAAAATTGATAGACTGCTAGCAAGACTAATAAAGAAGAAAAGAGAGAAGAAAAAAATAGATGCAATAAAAAATGATAAAGGGGATATCACCACCAATCCCACAGAAATACAAACTACCATCAGAGAATACTATAAAAACCTCTACACAAATAAACTAGAAAATCTAGAGGAAATGGATACATTCCTGGACACATACACCCTCCCAAGACTAAACCAGGAAGAAGTTGAATCTCTGAATAGATCAATAATAGGTTTTGAAATTGAGGCAATAATTAATAGCCTACCAACCAAAAAAAGTCCAGGACCGGACAGATTCACAGCCGAATTCTACCAGAGGTACAAGGAGGAGCTGGTACCATTCCTTCCGAAACTATTCCAATCAATAGAAAAAGAGGGAATCCTCCCTAACTCATTTTATGAGGTCAGCATCACCTTGATACCAAAGCCTGGCAGAGACACAACAAAAAAAGAGAATTTTAGACCAATATTTCTGATGAGCATTGATGCAAAAATCCTCAATAAAATACTGGCAAACCAAATCCAGCAGCACATCAAAAAGTTTATCTACCACGATCAAGTTGGCTCCATCCCTGTGTTGCAAGGCTGGTTCAACATACACAAATTAATAAACATAATCCATCACATAAACAGAACCAATGACAAGAACCACATGATTATCTCAATAGATGCAGAAAAGGCCTTTGACAAAATTCAACAGCTCTTCATGCTAAAAACTCTCAATAAACTAGGTATTGATGGAATGTATCTCAAAATAATAAGAGCTATTTATGACAAACCAACAGCCAATATCATACTGAATGGGAAAAGACTGGAAGCATTCCCTTTGAAAACTGGCACAAGACTGTGATGCCCTCTTTCACCACTCCTATTCAACATAATGTTGGAAGTTCTGGCCAGGGCAATCAGGCAAGAGAAAGAAGTAAAGGGTATTCGATTAGGAAAAGAGGAAGTCAAACTGTCCCTGTTTGCAGATGACATGATTGTATATTTAGAAAACCTATCGTCTCAGCCCTAAATCTCCTTGAGCCGATAAGCAATTTCAGGAAAGTCTCAGGATACAAAATCAATGTGCAAAAAATCACAAGCATTCCTATACACCAATAACAGAGAGCCAAATCATGAGTGAACTCCCATTCACAATTGCTTCAAAGAGCATAAAATACCTAGGAATATAACTTACCAGGGAGGTGAAGGACCTCTTCAAGGAGAACTACAAACCACTGCTCAATGAAATAAGAGAGGACATAAACAAATGGAAGAACATTCCATGCTCATGGATAGGAAGAATCAACATTGTGAAAATGACCATACTACCCAACGTAATTTGTAGATTCAGTGCCATCCCCATCAAGCTACCAATGACTTTCTTCATAGTATTGGAAAAAACTACTTTGAAGTTCATATGGAACCAAGAAAGAGCCCGCATTGCCAAGACAAATCCTAAGCAAAAAGAACAAAGCTGGAGGCATCACCCTACCTGACTTCAAACTATACTACAAGGCTACAGTAACCAAAAGAGCATGGTACTGGTACTAAAACAGATACATAGACCAATGGAACAGAACAGACACCTCAGAAATAACACCACACGTCTAAACCATCTGATCTTTGACAAACCTGACAAAAACAAGAAATGGGGAAAAGATTCCCTATTTAATAAATGGTGCTGGGAAAACTGGCTAGCCATATGTAGAAAGCTGAAACTAGATCCCTTCCTTATACCTCATGCAAAAATTAATTCAAGATGGATCAAAGACTTTTAAATGTTAGACCTAAAACCATAAAAACCCAGAAGAAAAGCTAGACAATACCATTCAGGACATAGGCATGGGCAAGGACTTCATGACTAAAACACCAAAAGCAATGGCAACAAAAGCCAAAATTGACAAATGGGATCTAATTAAACTAAAGAGCTTCTGCACAGTGAAGGAAACTACCATCAGAGTGAACAGGCAATGTACACAATGGGAGAAAACTTTTTCAATCTACCCGTCTGACCAACGGCTAATATCCAGAATCTATAAAGAACTTAAACAAATTTACAAGAAAAAAACAACCCCATCAAAAAGTGGGCAAAGGATATGAACAGACACTTCTCAAAAGAAGGCATTTATGCAGCCAACACACACACGAGAAAATGCTCATCATCCCTAGTCATCAGAGAAATGCAAATCAAAACCATAATGAGATATCATCTCACGCCAGTTAGAATGGCAATCATTAAAAAGTCAGGAAACAACAGATGCTGAAGAGGATTTGGAGAAATTGGGGTGTTTTTACACTTGGTGGGAGTGTAAATTAGTTCAACCATTGTGGAAGACAGTGTGGCGATTCCTCAAGGATCTAGAACTAGAAATACCATTTGACCCGGCCATCCCATTACTGGGTATATACCCAAAGGATTATAAATCATGCTGCTATAAAGACACATGCACATGTGTTATTTGTTTATTGCAGTACTATTCACCATTGCAAAGACTTGGAACCAACCCAAATGTCCATCAATCATAGACTGGATTAAGAAAAGTCACACATATACACCATGGAATACTATGCAACCATAAAAAAGGATGAATTCATGCCCTTTGCAGGGATATGGCTGAAACTGCAAACCATCATTCTGAGCAAACTATCACAAGGACAGAAAACCAAACACCACATGTTCTCACTCATAGGTGGGAACCGGACAATGAGAACAGTTGGACACAGGTCGGGGAACATTACACACCAGGCCTGTTGCAGGGTAGGGGGCTAGGGGAGGGATAGCATTAGGAGAAATACCTAATGTAAATGACGAGTTGATGAGCAAACCACCATGGCACATGTATACCTACGTAACAAACCAGCACGTTGTGCACATGTACCCTAAAACTTAAAATATAATAAAACAAAACAAACAAGCAAAAAAACCCACACAAATTTAAAAAGAAAAAGAAAAGTGACCTAAAAAGCAAACTGTTTCTAAGTGATGGAAATAATATGAAGAGCATACTGTTTTCTGGCATTAATCTAATTGTTCTTTGTAGTTTTATCTCCATAGTAAAGGCTTATTGTAACCAAAAGATGGTCCGGCTGTTCTCCATGTAGAAAAAAAAAGCCAAAATGACAAGAGCGAGGGGTGATAAAAAGAGTGAATTTTATTGTCTTTTGCCAGAAGTGGGGAAGAGGCCAGAATCCTTTCTGAAAATTGCCACCTTTCCAATTTCTGAAGAGAGGGCAAGGGTTTTAAGAAGGGGACTTGGAATACAGGGGAGGGAAGGAGGGGCTAGGAGGTGCCAGTTGGCGTGACTCACTCCAACAGCTTATCTTGAATTATTGTTCCATCTGGTGAAGGGGCCGGCTCCGTCGTGGGCCTAAGTAGGTTACAAATTAATTGCTGTCAATCTTGCCGTTAATTTCTAGGTGGGAGTGAACTCTGGCCTCGAAGTATCTTCAGCTGGGGAGAGAGTTCTGGCAGTGCCTAGGTTGCGTCAGAATTCGGGCCTTGAAGCTTCTAGGGAAATATGTGACCAGCTAAGTGGTGGGCATGGTGTGAGCGTAACAAGCATCGAGGTAAATAAATGTGCATATGGCATGAGAGCGTAACGTGGGTTGAAAGGGAAGGGAGTGGGGTTTTAAAGCACATTCCAAGGCTGTATTTCCAGACAAAAGAAAACACATCCATAGTTTATCTCAAAGCTGTATTGAGACTAAGGAAAAAAGGAGGATAGAAAAGTTTTCAAATGCAGTTTGAAGCTAAGCTGCTCGGTTACATTAGGTGTACCTGTTATTAAGTGAGTGTCCAAGTTAACAGCTCATGCATTGCATAAGTGATAAAAGAAAGTCTCTAAGGTTGAACAGGAAAAACTTTTAAAGAAAAAAGGTATTCTTACATTTGCATGTAAGAATCAGAAAATATACGTACTCACAGCTGCTAAGTGTGACTACAACTGAGATGTTACTGGAAAGGGGTCCTGATCCAGACCCCAAGAGAGGGTTCTTGTACCTTAACCAAGGAAGAATTTGGGGTGAGTTCAGAATAATTTGAAAGCAAGTTTATTAGAGAAATAAAGAAGCAAAAGAATGGCTGTTCTATAAACAGAGAAGTGGAATGGGTTGTTTGACTGAGTATACTTGCAGTAATTTCTTGATTATATACTAAAAGTGGGGTAGATTATTCATGGGTGTTCTAGGAAAGGGGCAGGCAATTCCTGGAACTTAGGGCTCCTCACAGTTTTAGATCATATAGGGTCACTTTTGGACATTGCCATGACATTTGTGAACTGTCATAGTACTGATGGGAGTTTTTTTTTTTGTTTTTTTTTTTTTTAGCATGCTAATGCATTATAGTTAGTATATAAGGAGCAGTGAGGATGACCAGAGTTCACTTTCATCTTGGTTTTGGTGGGTTTTGGCTGGATTGCTTACCACATCTTGTTTTATCAGCAGGGCCTTTATGACCTGTATCTTGTGATACCAACCCTGCCAACCTCCTGTCTCATCCTGAGACTAAGCATGCCTAAACTCCCAGGAATGCAGTTCAGCAGGTCTTACTTTATTTTACCTAGCCCTTATTCAGGGTGAAGTTGCTCTGGTTCAAAATGCCTCTGACGGAGGTAATATTCATTTTTAAAAGCCATGCTTTTCTTTTCTGCCTTTCCATGTATTTTTCTTCTACATCCTGAGGGATTCATAGGGGGATGTGGCAGGTACACATTTAGCCCAAAATGGGAGGACATCTCCAAGTGTGGAACATTTCCGTGCAGGGGCATACAAGTCATGGGTGGGTTTTGGGGGTTCTTTAGTTAATTGGTTGAGAGAGTTAAAGTATCGTCTGGAAACCTCAAGGCTTGAGTTAAGAGGTTTATAGGGGGGTCAAGGCCCTTGTTATGTAGATAAAGCCTCATAGGTATCAGCCCTCAGAGAGAATAGATTGTAAATGTCACTTTTCAGATCTTAAAAGGTGTCAGAGTCTTAAGTAATCTCTTGTACATTCAGGACAGGCCTAAAACAGGAAGCCCAGACTGTATTAATGGAGATTCTCTACAGGTACAAATTTTCCCTACAAAAAATGGCTTTCCAGGCCCAGTTCAAAATACATCAATAAAATGTATTTTGGGGTAATGTATTTTGATTTGCTTCAGAGTCTGCTATCTGTCAGGTGATGCTATTTTAGAGTCAGATTGAAAAGTAAGCCATGTTATACTGGGTTAATAAAAAACTCATTTACTGGTCAGGCACGGTGGGTCCCGCCTGTAATCCCAGCACTTTGGGAGGCCAAGGCAGGCCGATCACTTGAGGTCAGGAGTTCGAGACCAGTCTGGCCAACATGGTGAAACCCTGTCTCTACTAAAAATACAAAAATTAGCCAGGTGTGGTGATGCATGCTTGTAATCCCAGCTACTTGGGAGGCTGAGGCAGGAGAACTGCTGGAACTCGTGAGGCACAGGTTGCAGTGAGCTGAGATTGTGCCATTGAACTCCAGCCTGGGTGACAAGAGCTAAACTCTGTCTCAAAACAAACAAACAACAACAACAAAAACCTTTTACCAAGATGTTATGGTTTGTAGGGTGTGACTTCACCCTGACTTTGCATGGCCTTAGATCTTGTTTATAATTTGGTATCTTATTGCTACAGAGAGTCTGTTCTGTCAGCCTTTTGAGTGCTATTTTAACCTTAATGCTGGTCAGTTGTGCATAAACTCCGAAAGGGAAAGGGTATAACGAGACACTTCCAACTTCCTTTCTTGTCATGGCTGGAAATTCAGTTTTTCAGGTTTCTCGGGGTCTCCTTGGCCAAGAGGAGATCCACGCAGTAGGTTGGGGGCTTAGGATTTTATTTGTTGGTTTATAAGACCAAATCACAAATTACACCAGGCACTGACTGGTACTGTAAGTACTGGCCAAGGAAGAAGGGACCAGGCTGACTAGAGAGGTTGATGTAGAGGTCAGAGAAGCCAGAGGGTACCACCCAATCCCAGATCCCAGATCTCCTTCTCCACTGCTATGAGCATGCAGTACACTCCCGTCACACAACTGCATGCCATCTTAGGGCAGGGGTGGTGGGTGGGAGAAGCTTGGAAAGCCTGGGCATGGTCCTAGCCTGGCAAGTCCCAGGAGAAGTCTGGCTATATCTGTCTCCTGCATGATGCAAGCCAGGGACTCTGCCTTGCAGCCTTCAAAAGAGATAAGTCAATTCAAGAGAGTTCAGAGTATGGTCTCAGACAGAAAATTACTAGATTGAATTAAAGGGTAAATGTTTTCCCTCTGCTACTAACTGGTGGGTAGTTGTGCAAATGATCAGAAGAGTTCTAATAAAAAGGTAGTTTTCTCTGCCTGTCTGACTGAAGAGTGAGAAACTTACATCCATGCAAGGGCACAGCAAGAAGGCAGCCATCTGCAAGCCAGGAAGAGGACCTCACTGGTTCCTGGCCATGCCGGTGTCCTGATCTTGGACCTCCAGCTTCCAGAACTGTGAGAAACAAATGTCTGTTATCTAAGTGACCCAATCTATGGTATTTTGTTGTAACAGCCTGAACTAAGACCCATTTCTTACTCATGAATGTTTCTAAATCTTCGAAAAAATTCACTGGCATGATCACTTAAAGGTAATGGGTTTCCTTAGTTTGTTGCCCACATTATTAAGTAGAAATTTCTTTGTAATAAATTCACCTCTCTCAAACATGTTACCCTTTGTTACTTTATCAGACAAAAGAAACAAGGAAAATATGTTTTTATTTTTATGATGCATACTCCTCTTTAAAATGAGATGGTTTGAAAGGAACCTGGCAAATGAAATAGATTATTTACAGAAAGGAAGAAGTCACTGTTCTTTCTGCCTCAGTAAAGAAATGATGTTTTCTGAAAATGGCTGCATACTCTCTCTCACCGAAATCCAAAACCCTCTCTCAAGAGTTGAAGTTTGGGGATTGTTGTATCTGTCAAAATTTCTTAGCAAGGTTTTTATGCTTTTCTGAGGCATGGGTAGGTGCAGCTCCTAATGTAGTTCTTCTGGTCCTTGTTTTTCACTGGGGGAATTAAGGTAGTAAGCTCCTTGTCATTCATGTCTGCCATATGACTAACAGCTTTTAATTGAGTGGCTGTATATTCAGTACACTTCATGGAGAAGAGTGAACCGGAAAACCAAAGTGTAGGTATTGGCAGACATTTCTCCATGAGTCTCTTGACTTTCTGCACATCTTGTGAGCAAAAGCACTGAGTGACTTTGTTTTGGGCTATCTTTTCAATGACATTTTATGGCAAACATCCTTGGAAGATAGAGACAGTATCTCCTTCTGGAACAGAGGCAGCCATGCTTACTGTTCATTGTAAAATATTAGTTTCCTGTAACACCCTACTGAGTATGCAGGTAGCACTTGGCTCTCATTGCTTTGCTTTTTGGTAACTGGGGCTTGGATCTGACTTAAGAAAAGGTGAATACTCTGGCAACTGCTATTGCTGTGAGTAATCAAGTGTTTTGATTCTGGTCCAGGAGTTTCATGTTTTCTGTTAGGATCCATAAGCTGTGGCAAGCTGAGAGTGAAATAAAAATAGATCATCAGAGAAAGTCAGCTTGCAGTTATTGCAAAAGGAAGAAATTGATCCTTTGCAAACAACAGCCAGGTATCTGCCACCATGGCTTACTTTCATCTCTATTCTCCTTTCGTCATACTGATTTCCTTGGGTAGCATGCTCTCCTTGTTCAAGTTCTGGTCTTCACTCAAGGCCCAGGAAATCTCTCCAGCCCATGAATGGCATGGAACCTCTTGTTATCTCATTTTTCAAAAAAATGCATTGCATAAAGTAGGCAATAAATATTTGTTGATTTTGACGGCATTAGGCCTTCTGTGTCCTCTGGCCATGAGCACTTGGAAGACAGGAAGTATGATATCTGGAACTTATTAAAGGGAATAGCAAATATTAAAATATAATGTAAAAAGTCACATTACCTAGAAAAATATATGTTAATACGAGCTATGTTTTTAAGTACTCATGACTGATTTCAAACTTATGTTGTGGGGAAAAATCACTCTCAGTAATATAAAACAGGTATAAAACCCTTCTTTAGGTAAGGACATGCTATCTTCTTTTCTGGTCTTTGGGATCGCACAACAACTTTTGGCTACATCTAAGAACTTAAAGAATCAGTGTGAGAAGAGATGCATACTGAGAAATATTTTTACCTCAAATATTTCATTGGAATGATGGTACATTTAATAAAAAATTAATAAGGAGAATGGTCAGAGGTTGTGGTTTCAGTATCTAGAGCTAATTTAACTACATGTATGCCTCAAGTTAAACTTATTTCTTTGCAAAAAGAAACTAGGCGTGTTCTTGAGTACACAATGTCGTAGGACCAATGCTCTGCGCTGAGACTCTCTCTACAGCTATTGACCTCATTTGAAAGCATTCCAAACCATCTCTTGAGATACAAGAAATTTAAACACTTCTTTTCCATATCCATTACCAAGATTCCTTCAAAACTCCATCTCTTCCTTTTCTTCTCTGGGGTTACTTTACAGACCTGAAAGCTTTTAAAGTTTAATCATTTTAAAGTAATTCTTTTAAATTACCTTTTAAAGTAATTCTTTGAAAATGGCATACAATCCAGTGGGTACAAAACTTTACTCAAAGGAATTAAATCCAAGGCAGCTGGCTTTGTCAATGGCAGAGATGTGTACAATGGGGAAGGACTGGCAAATTGGATCTCTAGGGTGAGAGCAGTTCCTAAGTTCTCATAAGCGTGATCAAGGGGAAAACATAAGCAAATATCCAATAAGATTTTTTTAATAAATGACTTTATTTTAATAAAGAAACCACGAGGGAAACATTTAAGAGTTTTAATAAACAGGAAAAGTAAATAAAAGAGTTTTGAACTTGAAGATAAGTGAAAAGATAAAGAGCTGCTATGAAAGCTGTGGTTCCCAAAACATTGTTGGAATCACCTGGGGGACTCCTTAAAAATAACTGAGGCCTGGTTCTCCCTCCCATACATTACAATTTAGTTGGCATGGGGTGCCACCTGGGCACTGTGAGTTTTCCAGGTGTTTCTAGTGTGAGCAGTTTGGGAACAAATATGCCATGGAGTATTACCTCAGCAAGATGCTTCACGCGCTGCAATGAGTTTTTAAGGACAATAATTACCTGTAGTGGGCTGAATGATGGCCCCCAGAAGGATATGTTCACGTTCCATGTTACCTTATTTGGGAAAAGTGCCTTTGCAGAGGAAATTAAATTAAGAATCTTGAGATGAGGAGATAATCCTGGGTTGTCTGGGTGGGTCCTAAATCCAACGACAAACATCCTTTTTAGAGGGAGGCAGAGGGAGATTAGAGAGAAGAGGAGAAGCCAACAAGAGCTGTAGGGCCAAGAAGGCAGAGATTGGAGTGATGCACCCACAAGCCGAGCAATCACCATAGCCACCTGAAGCTGGAAGAGGCAAGGAGTGGAATCTCTCCTAGAGGATCTGGAGGCAGTACAGCCCTGCTGATACCTCGATTTAGGGCTTCTGGCCTCCAGAACTGTGAAAGAATACATGTCCTTTGTTTTAAGCCACCTAGTTCGTGGTGATTTCTTATGACAGCCCTGGGAAACTAATATATTACCTAATGCTGCTAAGCAGCAGGGCAGATGCTAATATGAAGGAGAAAGTTGATAAACGCTAGCTTCCTGCCACAAATGCATCACAACCATGAGAGAGCTTGGTGATTCAGGTCTAATTGTCTCCACTGTGAGCAGCTGGGCTGGGGCAGGCCATGGTTTGCTGAAGTGAAACCTCCTCTGTCTGCTATATCCTTTATCTTTATATCATTTAGGATTTCTTCAGTTGCCACAAGAAAAAATCCAACTCATCTCTCTCATACTGGTAAACAGATGATTGACAGAGAGGTCCTAATGGAGTACTCAATAGCTTAATTAGGGGATCAAACAATGTAAGTGGGATTGCATTTCTTTCCATCTGTCACCTCTGCTCCCTTCGCTTGGGCCCCATTCTCAGGCAAGCTCAGTCCTTTGTGGGAGAGAGAGCAGCAGCTCCAGATCTTATGTCCTTGAAACTTCAACTGCTCCATCCCAGAAGTATCAGCAAACTTCTCCCGGTACTTCATGGGCAGTGACGGGGCTAATTGCTAATTCCTGAACCCATGGCTATGGTCAGGGGAATACCATATATTGACTGCTGTAGGCTAGTATAAAGAGTGCCCATACATAGATATGTGCTGAGATCTCTGAATGTTTGATTCTGTCTCAGAGCTAAACTTTAATGATTAGGGGTTTTGATTCATTGTAATTTATTCTTACAGATAGAATACTTGTATTTTAGTCTTGCTGGTTTTAATTAGTATTCAGAAACTGTCTTTTGGGCATTTTTCCTTTTTGTTGTGGAATTTTCCTTGGCCACAGGCCCTGCATGGAATGAAATCTGTCCCTGTGTGATTAGTTAGATGACAAGCACTGCGTAGTGCCTCCACAAGGCAGAATGGATGCATCTGAAGGACCATATTGGGGACCACATGGTTTGGCTTCTAGGTACACATATGTGGGCATTTCCTGTAGAAGCTGCTTTTCCTGAATAATGAGCTATTTGAAACTGAAATATGCTTACCTCTTGTCATCACTGAGATGCTGACATAAGGGTGTCTTTTATTCCAAGTAGTTATACGGAAATAAACCCTCCCTTTCTTTTGAGTATTTGGCCTGAAAGTCCAGTTTAACAGCCCATTCCTAGACACTAGGGATATATAAGGTATTTCTTAAGTTGCTTTTTTTCCTCCTCCTGCTATCCCATTCCCTTTTAAGTTAAAGAAATTGAATTGCTTGTTCTGTAGAGTTTTCATAGTCTGGATTTTACGGATTATATTCCTGTGGTGCTGTTTAACATCCTTTGTATTTCCTGTAAATTGGTAATGGGTTCTAGAGTCTTCATCAGATTCAGATTCAGATTTGATTTGGGGCTTGGGGGAGGTCTCCTTCACAGGTGGTATTGTGTTTGTCCTTTGGGAAACACCCACAGTCTTGTTGTCTCCCTTTTTTTTAACATTAGCAGTCTTTGATGATCAATGCCTACATCCATTAATTCATTAGTAATTGCAAAATGACATTCCAGTTTTATCATAACCCTGTATTTTTAATCTATTAAAGTAATGCATGCTTAGAGTAATACAGTCTAAAAAGTCAAATAGTATAATAGAATATACCAAAAAGCAACATTTCCTACAACAAACAATTTAGTGAAAAGAGTAGCATTATTTTACATTTTTACAAATCTTTTAAATGTCTAACTTAATAGAAGACAGCTGGATTCTCATAGCTTCTCTGCATGTATCCTCCGGAAAACTCCCCTATACACTAATGAGAATGAAAAATACATATCATATTCTGGTATTATTACAAAAATAGTTTTGATCATGTAAACCCCCAGAAGTGTCCTGGGGACTCTACACATTAAGAACTGGTGCTCTGGAGAACACATTTTCCTCCTCTTGCTGGGGTGAGACTGGGTTGGTGGTCTGTCTGTGCAAGTTGGGGAAAGGATCTGGGAGTCAAAGTGCTCCTTGTGTAGAGTTTCACCCAGTTTTGTTTCAACCTTCACCTCTCTTTGCTGTACCCTATCCCTTCACCTTGGTATCTGATGTATTCAATTCTCAAGATGTACTAGAGTTCTGCAGCATGAATTGCCTTGTTTTTGTTTGCATCCTCCTTTATCAATTCTAAAATTCCAGCTTTTCCCACTCTGCTAAGTAGATGTAGTGATTTTGATTGATTGCTCGATTGATTCTTGATTCAGAAAGGGTCTCACTCTGTCACCCAGGCTGGAGTGCAGTGGCATAAAGAAGACTCTCTAGAGCCTCAAACTCCTGGGCACAAGCAATCCTCCCACCTCATCCTCCTGAGTAGCTGGGACCACAGGCATGTGCTACCATGACTAGCTAATTTTTTATTTTTTTGTAGAGATGGGGTTTCACCATGTTTCCTAGACTGACCTTGATCTCCTGGCCTCAAGCTTTCCTCCCATCTCACCCTCCCAAAAAATATAGTGGTTTTAAAACACGTCTGCAAATACTTTGACTCTTCTTCCAATGAAAGGTGGGGTCTGTGTTCTCTCTTCTTGAATATGGGCTGACCTCAGTGAGTGACTGACCAACAGAATGCAGTGAAACAATAATAAGTGGTGTCCAAGGGTAGATCAGAAAAGAGGATGCACTTTCTGACTGGTTCTCTTGGGACGCTCATTGTCTGATACCCGAGGTGCTATGTAAGAAGTCCTAGGCTGCCATACCCTGACAAGGCCCAGGCTATGTAAAAAGATCACATGCAGGTGTTTCAGGAGACAGACCAAGCTGAGGTTGCAGCCAACAGCTAGCTAGCATCAACTGCCAGATGTACGAGTGACAGAGCTACCAGGAGTTGTTGAATCACCCCAGTTTTTGAGTCTTCCCAGTTGAAATCACAACATTGTGAAGTGAAAAGATGTTCCTGCCATGTCCTTTTCAAAGGCCTGACTTCCAGAATCTATGAATATAAAAAATAGTTGTTTTAAGTTGCTAAGCTCTATGGTAGTTTGTCATACAACCACAGATCACCAGGGCAGTCAGTGGTCACTCATTCTTCTGTTCTCCATCTTCTAGAATGCTCTTGTCATCATTGGTCCATTGTCTTCTAGTTTCTTGCTCTTTTATCTTAATTTGTTTATACCCTTTATTCCTTTATTTTAGGGATTTTGGCAGGTAGTAGAGAGAATACATGCTCACTTTACAGTGTTTCAAAGGGCTACTTTTCTACATGTGTTATATCCCACTGAAGTTCATTTGAAGATTGTCTTCATTTTTAATGTAGTGTGGCTTTAAATTGGCAACTCTGTGAGTGGGTATGCCTATGTACACGTGAAACATATTTATTTGACCTTTCTGAGAAGTTAGAAGAATGGCTACTCCATGAAAACAACCGTGTGGGTATTGTCAGCAGAGCCCATGGTATTCCTCTAAAGCTGAGGTGCTCTAGATAAAAACACATGTTTTTCCATATCCTGGTACTTGGGAAAATGGCACATTTTTGAGTTATTGTAGAGACAGTTATAGTGCTCAGAATCTCTAACGGGAAGTAATTGCTCAATAATGTTAAGTATTTTTGCTTTCTCCATGGATCCCCACACCTGTCCGATAACAAAGGATCAAATCAAACCCAGTAGGGTTTGGTGAGCTCTTTCAGAAGGGTGATGTGTGAGAACATCTCCTAAGCAGTGCCTGAAGAAGATTAGTCTGGAACTGCCTGCTGTCCATCCAAGTGAGATTAGGCTGGTGGGGCTAATGCATTCTGTTTGATCATATTACTTTTTTCAAGTTTAGGAAGAGGTAACACCCAAATGGACCCCACACACTGAATATTTAACTTGTTCTAGCCAGTATCCAAGGCACTTCTTTGTTTAAAAATTCCATCAAGATTTTTTTTTTCTCTAGAACCATTGAGTATACTACTAAGTAACTAGCACTTCTGTATTAAATGAATAATAATGAGATCTTTTGGAAGGAGCTGCAGGCTGTTGCACATTCCATGAGACAAGTGAAAAACTGGTGTTCTCTCAAAAGCACCACATTCTGGCTGGAGGCCAACCAACTCAGGACGTTACAACAACTCATGACAGAACAAGCTGGCTCCAAGGAAGGAGAAAACAACAACTAATTCCACTGCCTACAACATCCTGGCTAACCAGTGGTCCTGAGTCTGTCCATGTGACAACTTCACTGTTAGCATAATCAGCATTCAAGAAAGCCAGCACACTAAACATATCTACAACCAAGGACTCTCACGGAGTCTTCCCTGCCACCTCCACTAGAGCAGAAGCTGGTATCCACACCTGGGAGACCTGAAGACAGATCACATCACGGGACTCTTTGGAGACACTTCTCAGCACCAGCCCGGAACCTGGTAGCCCCAGTGGGTCGCTAGATTCAGAAAAGCAATAACAATCACTGCAGTCCACCTTCCAGGAAGCCCCATCCCTAGGGGAAGGAGGAGTTCATCACATCAAGGAAATACTGTGTGGGACAAAAGAATCTGAACAGCAGCCTTTGAGTTCCATATTTTTCCACTGAAATAGTCTACCCGTATAAGAAGGAACCAGAAAAGTAATTCTGGTAGTATGACAAAATGAAGTACTATAACACTCCAAAAAGACCACACTAGTTCCCTAGCAATGGATCCAAACCAAGGTGAAACTCTGAATTGCCAAATAAAAAAATTCAGGATCTTGATTATTAAGCTACTCAAGGAGATACCAGAGAAAGGTGTCAACCAACTTAAAGAATTTTTTTTTTTTTTTTAAATTCAGGATATGGATGAAAAATGCTCCAGAGAAACAGATATCATAATGAAAAAACAATCACAACTTCTGGAAATGAAAGACACCAATAGAGAAATACAAAATGCCCTGAAAAGTTTCAACAACAGAATAAAACAAGTAGAAGAAAGAACTTCAGAGCTCAAAGACAAGGCCTTTGACTTAACCCAATCAGATAAAGACAAAGAGAAAAGAATAAAAAAATGAACACAGCCTCCAAGAAATTTGAGATTATGTTAAATGACCAAACCTAAGAATAATTGGTGTTCCTGGAGAAGAAGAGAAATCTAGAAGTTTGGAAAACTTATTTGAGGGAATAAGTAAGGAAAACTTCCCCAGCCTAGAGAGCTGGACATCCAAATACAAGAAGCTCAAAGAACACCTGGGAAATTTATTGCAAAAAGATCATTACCCAGGCATATAGTCATCAGGTTATCTAAAGTCAAGACAAAAGACTCTTAAGAGCTGTGAGGCAAAAGCATCAGGTAACCTATAAAGAAAAACCTATCAGATTAACAGCAGATTTCTCAGCAGAAACCCTGTAATCCAGAAGGGTTTGGGGTCCTATCTTAACTTCAAACAAAATAATTGCCACCAAAAATTTTGTATCCAGGAGAACTAAGCTTCTTAAATGAAAGAGAGATAAATCCTTTTTCAGATAAACAAATGCTGAGAGAATTTGGCACTACGAAGCCAACACTACAAGAAATACTAAAAGGATTTCAAATCTGGAAACAAAACTTCAAAATACACCAAAATAGAACCTCCTTAAAGTATAAATCTCACAGGGCCTAAAAAACAATAACACAATGAAAAACGCAAGGTATTCAGGCAACAACTGGCACAATGGATAAAGTAGTACCTTACATCTCCATACTAACATTGAATATAAATGGCCTAAATGCTCCACTTAAAAGATACAGAATGGCAGAAGGAATAAAAATCCATCAACTAGTATCTGCTATCTTCAAGAGACTCACCTAACACATAAGGATTCACATAAACTTAAGATAAAGGGGTAGGAAAAGACATTCCAAGCAAATGGAAACCAAAAGCAAGTAGGAATAGTTATTCTTATATCAGACAAAACAGACTTTAAAGCAACTACAATTAAAAAAGACCAAGAGGGACATGATGTATTGATAAAAGGACTAGTCCAACAGGAAAATACCACAATCCCAAATATTGTGTATGTACCTAACATGGGCACTCCCAAATTTATAAAACAATTATTACTAGACATAAGAAATGAGATAGACAGCAACACAATAATAATGAGGGACTTCTCATGCCTGTAATCCCAGCATTTTGGGAGGCTGAGGTGAGCAGATAACCTGAGGGTAGGAGTTCGAGACCAGCCTGGCTAACATGGTGAAACCCCATTTCTACTAAAAATACAAAACATTAGCCAGATGTGGTATGTGCCTGTAATCCCAGCTACTCAGGAGGCTGAGGCAGAAGAATTGTTTGAACCCAGGAGGCAGAGGTTACAGTGAGCTGAGACCACACCATTGTACTCCAGCTTGGGCAACAAGAGTGAAACGCAGTCTCAAAAATAAATAAATAAATAAATAAATAAATAAAATAATGAGGGACTTCAATACTCCACTAACAGCACTAGACAGGTCATCAAAACAAAGTCAACAAAGAAACAGTGGACTTAAACTATACCCTAGAAGAAATGGACTTAACAAATAATTACAGAACATTCTACTCAACAGCTGCAGAATATACATTCTTTTCATCAGCTCATGGAACTCTTCAAGATAGACCGTATGATATGCCACAAAACAAGTCTCAATAAACTTAAGAAAATTGAAATTATGTCAAGTACCCTTCCAGACCATAGTGGAATAAAACTGTGGGTTTTATTTCCTGCAAAAGGAACCCTCACAACTATACAAATACATGGAAATTAAATAATCTGCTCCTGAATGATCTTTGGGTCAACAGTGAAATCAGGATGGAAATTTAAAAATTCTTTGAACTGAAAGATAATAGTGATGCAACTCATCAAAACTTCTGGGATACAGCAAAGGCAGTGCTAAGAGGAAAGTTCATAGCCTTAAATGCCTGCATCAAAAAGTCTGAAAGAGCACAAATAGACAATCTAAGGTCACACCTCAAGGAACTAGAGAAACAAGAACAAACCAAACTGAAACCCAGCAGAAGAAAATAAATAACAAAGATCAGAGCAGAACTCAATTAAATTAAAACAAACAAAAAATAATGCAAAAGATAAATGAAACAAAATGCTGATTCTTTGAAAAGATAAACAAAATTGATGGATCATTAGCCAGATTAACCAAGAAAAGAAGAGAGAAGATCCAAGTAAGCTCAATTAGAAACAAAATGGGAGATATTACAACTGCTACCACAGAAATACAAAAGATCATTCAAGGCTACTGTGAAAACCTTTATGCACACCGACTAGAAAATCTAGAGGAGATGGATAAACTATTGGAGATATACAATCATCTTAGATTAAATCAGGGAGAAATAGAAACTCTGAACAGACAAACAATAAGTAATGAGGTTGAAACAGTAATTAAAAATTGCCAACAAAAAAAAAGTTCAGGACCAGATGAATTCACAACTTAATTCTGCCAGATATCCAAAGAAGAATTGGTACCATTATTTCTGAAACTATTGCAAAAGATAGAGAAAGAGGGAATCCTACTGAAATCATTCTATGAAGCCAGTATCACCCTAATACCAAAACCAGTAAAGAACATAACAAAAAAAAAAAAAAAAGAAAACTACAGACCAATATCCCTGATGAATGTAGATGCAAAAATCCTCAACAAAATACTAGCTAGCTGAATCCAACAGTATACCAAAAAGATAATCTACCATGATCGAGTGGGTTTCATACCAGGGATGCAAGGATAGTCTAACATACACAAGTCAATAAATGTGATACTTCATATAAACAGAATTAAAAACAAAAATCATATGATTATCTCAATAGTTGCAGAAAAAGCATTTGACAAAATTCAGCATCGCTTTATGAATAAAACCCTCAGCAAAATTGGCATAAAAGGGACATACCTCAAGGTAATAAAAACCATCTATGAAAAGCTCACAGCCAACATTATACTGAATGGGCAAAAGTTGAAAGCATTCACCCTGAGAACTGGAACAAGACAAGGATGCCCACTTTCACCACTTCTATTCAACGTAGTACTGCAAGTCCTAGCCAGAGCAATCAGACAAGAGATAGAAATAAAGTGTATCCAAACTGGTAAAGAGGAAGTCAAACTGTTGCTGTTTGCTGCTGATATGATTGTATACCTACAAGACCCTAAAGACTTATCCAAAAAGCTCCTAGATTTGATAAATGAATTCAGTAAAGTTTCAGGATACAAAATCAATGTTCACAAATCAGTAGCACTGCTATGCACCAACAGCGACAAGGCTGAGATTCAAATCAAGAACTCAACCTCTTTTACAATAGCTGCAAAAAAATAAAATAATTATAAATCTACCTAACTGAGGAGGTGAAAGATCTCTACAAGGAAAATTATGAACCAGTGCTGAAAGAAATCATAGACAACACAAACAAATGGAAACACATCACATGCTCATGGATAGGTAGAATCAATATTGTGAAAAGGACTATACTGCCAAAAGTAATGTACAAATTCATTGCAATTCCTATCAAAATACCATCATCATTCTTCACAGAACTAGAAAAAACAATCCTAAAATTCATATGGAACCAGAAAAAAGCCTGCATGGCCAAAGCAAGACTAAGCAAAAAGAACAAGTCTGGAGGCATCACATTAACTAACTTCAAACTATACTACAAGGCTATAGTTACCAAAACAGCATGCTACTGGTATAAATATAGGGACATAGACCAATGGAACAGAATGGAGAACCCAGAAATAAAGCCATACACTTAAAGCCAATTGATCTTTGACAAAGCAAATAATAACATAAACTGGGGAAAGGACACCCTAGTCGACAAATGGTGCTGGGATAATTGGCAAGCCACATGTAAAAGAATAAAGCTGGATGCTCATCTCTCACATTATATAAAAATCAACTCAAGATGGATAAAAATCTAAAATCTGAAACCATAAAAAGTGTAGAAGATGACTTTAGAAAAACCCTTCTAGACATTGGCTTAGGCAAAGAGTTTATGACCAAGAACCCAAAGCAAATGCAACAAAAACAAAGATAAATAGATGGGACCTAATTAGACTAAAAAGCTTCTACAATGGAAAAGAAATAATCAACAGAGTAAACAGACAGCCCACTGAGTGGGAGAAAATCTTCACAAACTGTGCATCCAACAAAGGACTAATATCCAGATTCTACAAGGAACTCAAATTAATCAGCAAGGAAAAACAAATAATCCCATCAAAAAGGGGCAAAGGACACAAATAGACAATTCTTAAAGGAAGATATACAAAAGGCCAACAAACATATGAAAAAATGCTCAATATCACTAATTTTTATGGAAATGTACATCAAAACCATGGGATAGCACCCTCTCTGGCAAGAATGGCCATAAATTAATCATCTAAAATAACAAATGTTGGTGTGGATGTAGTGAAAAGGGAACACATTTACACTGCTGGTGGGAATGTAAACTAGTACAACTACTATAGAAAATGGTGTAGAGATTCCTCAAAGAACTAAAAGTAGAACTGTCATTTGATCCAGCAATCCCACTACTGGGTATCTACCCAGAAGAAAATAAGTCATTCTATGAAAATGACACTTCCATGTGCATATTTATAGCAGCACAATTTGCAATTGCAAAAATATGGAACCAGCCTAAATGTCCATCAACTAAAACATGGATAAAGAAAATGTAGTGTGTACACACACACACACACACACACACACACACCATGGAATACTACTCAGCCATAAAAAGGAATGAAGTAATGTCATTCGTGCCAACCTGGATGGAACTGGAGACCATTACTCTAAGTTGAAGTAACTCAGGAATGGAAAACCAAACATCTTATATTCTCATTTATAAGTGATAGGTGAGCTATGAGAATGCTAAGCTATAAGCATAATATAATGGACTTTGGGGACTCAAGGGGAAAGGGTGGGAGGTGAGTGAGGGATAAAAGACCACACATTGGGTACGGTGTACACCGCTTGTGTGATGGGTGCACAAAAATCTCAGAAATCACTGCTAAAGAACTTTTCCATGCAACCAAACACCACTTGTTTCCCCAAAACTATTTAAATACAAATTAAAATTAAAATTAGAGAAAAAACACAATGATATAACATGAACCAATCCGAAGTGTGATTAGAGAAAACCCACAAAAGAGAAGGGTGGGAATTATCTAAGTTGACCACATTCTTTCTCTTAGAGGGCTCTTTTACTTTTGAGATGCCATGATTTCTGTGTACAAGGGCCCTCTGCCAGGAATGTCTTCCCTTGACCCCCACTTATAAGCAGAGTAAATGCTTAGTTCTCATAACTCAGATCTAACAGCTCTTTTTGAAGGCTTCCCAGTTCAGCCACACTATTACCTTATTATTCTCTCTTTTGGAAGAACTTGTCAGTTACTTTCATTGTTGATGATATGGGTATGGTTTTTAAAGATCCTCTAATTGAAAAATTATAACTTTATTTTTAAAAAATGGAATTTAATGCTTGGGCCCCATTCAGTTAATTCTGATTTGCCCCACTTTTATTTTCCCCCCAGGGAGGTTTCATATAAATTCCAAGGAATAGGCCAGGTGCAGTGGCTCACACTTGTAATCCCAACGCTTTGGGAAGCCAAATCAGGAGGATTGCTCAAGACCAGGAGTTCAAGACTAGTCTGGGAAATATAGTGAGACCCTATCTCTACACTAAAAATAAGAAACTAGCCGGGTATGGTGGTGTGTGCCTGTAGTCCCAGCTACTTGGGAGGCTGAAGTAGGAGGATTGCTTGAGCTCGGGAGGTCGAGGCTGCAGTGAGCTGTGATTGTACCATTGCACTCCAGCCTGCGTGACAGAGCAAGACCTGCCTCAAAAAACAAATAAACTAATTAAATAAATTCTGAGGAATCTCCCAGCACCCATGAAAAAGGAACATCTTATCTTTGGTTGTCATTGGTCCCTGTTGGCATCTGCTTCTGTCAGTCATACCAGCTCATTCCTGCCAGACCCAGTTATTGGCTTTTATCCTTGCCAGCATCCATGAAACATGGACTTTCCCAAATGGATTCAAACGCAAGTCCTAGAAGAATATTCTCTGTTCTTGATTTGACTGACATTGAGGCTTTTTCAGGTCCTTGGGCTTTTTCTGCTATACCGAGCCTCTGTAGGTATAGTCAGGTCAAAGAAATTTTTTGATGCTTTTCCAAGTGACATTGGGGTCATGAGCACTCAGTGAGGGTGTCTAAAGCTTTTCTTTCTTGGTCACCATATGTGCTCTGCCACTGTGGGGTGTGGGTGAACTCTGGGACTTCACATAGGAAACAAAGTTCGTATTTCCTCTGTGCCCACATCCCATACTTGCAGTGGCTTCCTTGTGCTGAGAGAGGCCAAGGACAAAGTTGCCAGGGGCACTCCCCAGGTTCCGGTTCTCTTGTCTGTTTCTGACTCCTCATGCAGCTCAGAAAACCTCCTGTGTGGGTGAAGAATGCTTGCTGCAAGTGGTCTGCTATTTGTTTTATATCTGACTTTAGAAGTACCAAAACCAGTAATTTGAATCCTTTGTTCTCTAGGCTGCCTCTGACACTTCCCCTTCTGTCCCTTCACCCTTGAAACCATGGTGCCAATTTATGATTCTCTGTCAGGTATAGTGTGACTGCATGCGTGTGCGCGTGTGTGTGTTGAAGTAAAACAAAACATTTCTCCCTAAAATATTGAGGATTGTTAAGTTAAAAACACTGAAAACCCAGGGGAACACTCTGCCTCAGCCTCTATTTGCCTGATGGTGGAGGTAAATCCTTCCTTACTGGAGACAGCACCTGCTTTTCAGCCCAGAGAAGGCACCAGCAAGCACCAGAGAACCCCAGGAATAGATTTTACTGTCTTCTCATGTTTTCCCACCTTTTAAAAGACTGTAACTGCTCTCCCCTTTTTCTTATCACTATGTAGGATTTATGGCTCTTTGTTAAAATGCTATGTAAGCAAAGCCCCTAAACCACTGCCTTGAGAGAAATACTTTTGAACAAAGGCCTCTCCTGCTGATGCGTACAGCAGGAGTTAATACACTTCTGCTTGTTTTTCTTTTGTTCATTTGACTTTTGTTTTCAGGAGAATGTCTCAAGTAAGAACCAAAAAAGGGAAAGAAGAGAAATTATGCTTTCTCCCTTACAGTGGTAAGTGGCTTGTTTTCCCTTTTTTTTTTTTTTTAATATTTTATTTTTGGAGATCTGGTGTGTTTTTTCTGCTCTTTCTCCTATTTTCTTCTTCTTGTTGCCTGCTGCCTATAATTCACATATGACAAGTAGAGCAGCCTTAAGGTATTCTTCAGGATGAAAGTCAGATTGTGAGGAAGGCAGGGCAGAACTGAGCCTGGGGCCCTGATAACTTCATGCAGCAAAAGTCCTTGCCCTGGACTGCTTGACCCCAAACAACCCTATTCCTGGGCTTTTTTTTTTTTTTTTTTTTTTTGGTCACAGAATACATCCTTTGTGTTTAAGCTACTATTATTTTTTCTTTGTATGTAGCCAAACCTAACCTAATTAACACTGCTATCTTCATCATTTCAAACCTGAGTCTACAAGTGTTGCATAGAAACCAAGGTAAACAGAGTATTATTCTTGTTCTCAAAGAGCTCAGGAGCCAATATGAGGGGTGAAAACCTGCACAAGTTATTTTGGCACAAGGTAAAGTAGGAGAAGTACAAAAGAGATGAGTGAATACTGTCAGAATTTGAAGAAGAAAGATGTACATAAAGTTTAGTGTGGAGCAAATGTGGTGAGTGGCTCAGCAGAAGGTAGATTTAGAAGAAAATGGGTCAATTTTTTAAAATGGATGAAGACAGGAAGGGAAGGGCCTTCTAGGCAAAATACATAGCATGAGGAAAGGGGGCTGCATAGTTTCTGTGCCAGGAATTCTGCGTTGCCTGGGTTGGCAAAATTCCTAGGTGGAGAAGAGGAGAGTGAGGAGAGATGAGGCAGGAGAGTTAGATTAAGGCTACCTCTTATAGGGCACTGAGTGCTCATGCACCAGGGTCAGTGTATTGAAAAATAGTAACAAGCATTTCTCTTTGTTTTTTCCATGTAGCTGACCTTCTCCGTAGTCAAGGCACACAGCTTCCTAGAAAACAGAGACATTAGGATTCTTAAAGTTAGAATGCAAAGAAAAAGCAAGTGCCATTATTTAGCTTGTGACATTCAAAATGGATTCATTAGCAAGACAATAAGCCTTGGAAGCCAAATTTTATCTTAAAAGGAGAACTTTCTGAATTCCATTAATAGGCAAAGAATAGAGCCCTGAGGCCTCAGATTATAGGATTCTACCACAGTGTTTAAAAGATTCCCCTCTTCCTTTTGTTGTGTAAGCCTGGAGGCTTGATGCCCAAGTAGGAATGAAACTGTCTTTGCAAGATTATAACAATGAGAAAAATATGACAGTGAAAGAGACATGATCCAACCAACCCCCATCTTGCCTTTAACCTCCAAATTGTCTTTGGTCGTTCTTGGGCTTGGGCCAAGCTAACTTTGGGAAAAAATTAGTTTATAGTTTAAATGATAATAGTCCTTCCCCAAAACTAAACTGCCTTTGTAAAACTAATGAAAGACTACCAAGTTAGGAAGATGAGAGGAGTAGTCTGAATTCTGCTAAGATCTAGGCATGAATGATTATCAACCATTATTCTGGTGGTCACAAGATTTGCAATTTCTGCAATTACTTTTGCAGATGACATCACTATTGTAGAACCTAAGACTGGCCTTTTGAGATGTCCTTTCAGGCTTTTGCATTTCTGATGACCAGATGGCCCCACCCAGACCTGTGATTTCTGGCTCAACTGCTCCTGTGGTCCCACCCAGAAGCTGACTTAGCACATGAGGACAATTTTCCACACACCTACGATTGCATCCACAACCAATCAGCAGTACCCATTCCCCTATCCCCCTGTTTACCCAACTATCCTTGAAAAACCCTAACCTCTAAATTTTTGGGGAGATTGATTTGAGTAATAACTCCATCTCCATCTCCCATATGGTGTGGTTGGCCTCATGTCAATTAATACACTTTTTTACTGCAATTCCATAGTCTCAATGAATTGGTATTGTCTGTGCAGTGGGCAGGATAACCCATTAGGCAGTTACAGGATTACAGGAATCAAGAATAAGACAGTACAGATCTTTTCAATCTGTGTACAACCAGTGAGCTAGATGCTTCTCTTGACCCTTGGTCTTCAGGAAAGCCCAACATGGCCCAAGGTGGCCATACCTTTTGGCTGGTAGCTATGGCCCCTGGCTGGAAGCCTCTGGACATGAACAATTTTGTCTGGGGCTTGAGCACAATGGAATCAAGCACTCTTCCTGGGCATGGCCTAGGAGGTGCTATACACCCAGTATTGTCTTCAGGAGCCAGCTGGTAGGTGGGGTGTGTTGTTACCCATTGTAGATACGTGGACTCTGATGCTGCTGGAGATGGGGGAAGGGCTCATCTTCCAGGTGCACAGGAGCATGGGGGGCAGCTTGATAACCTATGGTCAGTGTTCAGAGGTGAGTGGCCTCATGGGGACTCCTGATTGACCCAGTTGGGGCTGTTTCTCCATGTATCAGACACTTTTGTCCATGTGTGGCAGATGTTCCCTTTTATGGTACCCAACCCAGTGGCAGAGTTGTTACAATCTCACCAATGCACCACAATGTAGCATTCTCTTGTGAAGTATCACCTGGAATTCTTTGTCTCATGACCAAGAGAATTAAGGACTGTGGACACAAAGGTTGAGGTTGGAGCGAAAGTTTAATAAGCCAAAGAAGAAAGCTCTTTGCTGTGGAGAAGGGACCCAGAAGAAGGTTGCTATTTTTACAGTTGAATGCAAAGGTTTTTATAGGAAACTGATAAGGGCTGGGTCTCTCATTTGCATGAGGCATGAATTTCTGGTAGCTTCACCCTGTCTTCCTAACGCAAACACGGGCCCTTAGCTTGAGTTAGTCCATATTGCTTTGTTCCCCTTACTGCTCATGTGTCAGGGGACAGAATTTTGCATTGTGGGCATGTCCAGGCAAGTCACCTGTGTAGCCTTTCTTATTTATATGGCTATGGGCATGTCTTAGGGAAGCCCCTCTGTGCAAGTTCCCTTTTCTGTGCCTGCAGGCTGTTTTTTTGTTTGTTTGTTTGTTTGAAAGGATTCAACTGAGGACCCACCCTAACTGCTTGCCTGACCCCGTTTTTTCCTTTCTTCTTTCCCAGAGTGACTGCTCTAACAACACATGTGGTTCTGCAAATTAACTTCACCACTAGTTTGAATACTTGTAGAAAAAAGTGTGATTGCACTAGAAGTGCCTTTGTATTATCACCAAAAATTTCAATGTTTCATTTGTCAATAACAAAAAAAAAACAAAAAAGGAAGAACTGGTAGGCCTTTTAAATGTAATTTTAACTATTGTCAATTTTTGAATTTACAATGTTCAAAATTCAAATATTTATGGTAGTTATTTCCAAAATTTTAAATGGCTGTAAAATATCTGGTGTAAAAAATGGTTTTAAACCTATCACCCACTTGTGGGAATAAAGTTTCTCATTAATGTAGACCGTCTAGAGTTTGAAGAGCTTGTCATTAAAAACTTGAACAGGAATTGTTTATGCCTATTTTTATGGATAAAAGCTGATGTAAAATTTACGTACATAGAATCAAGTTCAAGTTTCTCTTAAAAAATGGAAAATACCTTATTTATGGCCAGGCGCAGTGGCTCACGCCTGTAATCCCAGCACTTTGGGAGGCCAAGGTGGGCGGATCACGAGGTCAGGAGATTGAGATCATCCTGGCTAACACGGTAAAACCCTGTCTCTACTAAAAATACAAAAAGAAATTAGCTGGGCATGGTGGCAGGTGCCTGTAGTCCCAGCTACTCGGGAGGCTGAGGCAGGAGAATGGCGTTAACCTGGGAGGCAGAGCTTGCAGTGAGTCGAGATCGTGCCATTGCACTCCAACCTGGGCGACAGAGCAAAACTCTGTCTCAAAACAAAAACAAAAAACAATAACAAAAACCTTATTTATATGTTTTATAAATATTCAAAATTTAATTATTTTCCTAGTACTTGGGTTTTTATTTATTATATGTTAGAAAAATAATGTAATAATTTTTTTCAGCAAGCCATGGATAGGTGTGCCCAAATGCCCTCCAGTTTATCCCAGTGTGCAGTACAAATATTATCAAATTTTGTGTTTGCTATGAAAATGGATGAGAAGTATTGACAAAGAACACTCTACTCCCTTTACAGAGCTTAAGAAGGGAGACTAAGTAAAGCAAGCGTCAAGGATTAATTAGAACTATCCAGACAAGTATATCAGAGCCTGAGATGACCAGGACTAGTAGTAAAACTTCTCAGTTACACTAGAGGACACTGCAAGATTTAAGAAGCAGCCTTTCATGTAGCCACTACTAACAGGAAAAGTACAAATGATGGCTCAGCAGCATTGATGGGAGGAGCTGGACAGACAGGCCTGTCGCAGTCCCTCTGGTTCCCTGTGAGCGAGGGGTGCAGGAATTCCCATTTGTGCCAGCGAGGGGGCATGGAATTGTTAACTGTGATGGGGTCTGATTAAGGCCTGGAGGGAGCACATAGGGATTAATATGGGTGGGGCCCTCTGGACTGGGAACAAATGACTGGGGCCTGAAGTGGATGTTCTCACATCATCCCCAACACAGTCAGACATGGCTGGTTGCACCTCAGGGTCAGTCAGTTCAGCCATTCTGCAGCAACAATCAGTGGACAGAGGAAGCCATGATGGTCTGAGGGCCCCTTCCTGCTGCTGCTGGGAGGGCACAGTAAATCCCTGTAACATATATAGTGGCTGTCATGGTGGAGTTGGAAGTGAGAGGGCAAAATCAGAAAGACTGAACATTTGGCAAAGGGTCTGAGTCATCCAAAAGAGATCATGCAAACTAGGCATGATATGAGGTTAACTTTGAATACACTATTTAAACTTCATCATCCAAACTGACTGTTTAAAAGAGATGAGATTAAAATATTGCTAATTGCAACTCTAAATTACCCATGCTACTTAGCTAGGTGGGAGTTTGATGAGGAAAATCAGATCAGTCTTACAGACAGAAGAAATTAAGCTTTCTGGTCACATCAGAATGCAGTGTGAAAAAATGAGTATCTGTCCTTCACCAGGTGAGAGGTTTAGGCTTCATTTCATAGGCAATGGGGTGCCTTTAAACCTTTGTTGGTGTCATCAGCTTCCTGTGCTTTACAGACCAGGAATATACCTTCCTTTCCCTCTTTGCTCATCTGAACGTCCCAACTCTTCCAAAAAGGACACACACTGCTTCTGGAACAAGAACCCCACCTCCACTTCCCAAACTCCTGTTAATGGAAATTATAAGGTTTCCTGTTAGGGAATAGTTGGGAGATTTCTGTATTTCCCTAAAATAATCTGGCCTAATGAATATGCTCATTAGAGTTTTTATTTCAGTTCACACTATCTTCTTTTCCTAAATCCTAAAATATATGAAAATACATTAGGTAACAGAATGATGATGAATCCCCTTACATAAAGTGACTATAACTAGAGATTGTTTTTAAAAAGCTGGCATTGAGACATCACCAAAAGCATCCTCCTAGGTCTGCAGAAGGGATTTTGGAAATGGCATGTGATACATTAATTCTAACTTACTGCTTCCCACATACCATGGAATAATCATTTTTTTAAAGCTGAAAATATTGGATGATTATTTCTAATGTGAAATGTTTTTAAGTCATAAAATGTGCATTGTGAAATGCCTATCATATGTGTTTCTTGGGCTGGTAATCTCTGGGGTGAAGATAAACAAAGATGACAGCAGAGAAAGAATGTTTGTGAGGCTGCCTGGTCCCCTCATTGACTACGTTGATGTGTCTTGGCCTCTCCCAGTGTTGACATTACACTTTGCTTAGGATCTGACTTCTTAACTTTTCTGCCTTACTCTGTTCTCTTTCTCTCTGGGATGCATCTTAATGCAGGTCCTTTCTCTTGAAACACTCGTATTTTATCACATAGTCTATGGGAGTCACACAGTAAAAATGCTTTGTGATTAAATTTTTTTTTCTGTTTTCTTTTACAAAAGGTACAAGCCCAGTTAAGAAGTTTAAACCTGAATTATATGTAGAAAAATGTGACTATTACTCATTAAAATGATAACTACTGTACCTTTTTATTTTTGGTTTTAAATTATACCACTAATCCAAATACTATAAGGAATAACTGGTTTATAAAGGTTGATTAAGTTAGGAGTGACAGATACTTACCTTTTAAATAAAAAAGTCAGATCCTTCATATATCACAGGGTCCTAATTTATAAGGTCATCCTCTTTCAGCAGTCTGCCCATCTCAATTGTCTCCTGGGTTTTCTTTATTTTGAGGACACAACAATGCTATTATTTTAGGTGTGGGAGCACGGTGGAAAAATAGGGAAGCATTTCATAATTGATGATGCAATGCTTTCCTTTATCTTGACATTCTTATCTTTGAATAGGAAAGGGGTAATGTGTTCACTGTGTAAATTAATTGTAAGCCTTTGTTTTTGCTCTGTAAAAAGGGAAAACATTAAGGTTTTAGATATAATTGTTCTTTGACTCTGAACATGAGTCTTTGGAGAAGTTCTCTTTGGTAAATGCAATTCACTCACATGCAGTGAAAACAGCCATCAAAAGCTTTCATAAAGAGGCTAATAGTATGGAGTAATAACTACTTTGAAGGGCGTTGGGGGAATTATTCAGAGAGGTTCTGCAAAGTGGTTTGGAGACGAAAAGTGCAATATAAATGCTAAGTAGCCCCATATTTTTCTGGGAAGAGGTGCAGTAAATGTAATCACGGCTCTGCTCAAGCTGAGAAGCCACCTCTACGCCCATATTTAATGTTGATGAAATCACTGACACAACTTCCAACAGAGGATCTCTTTCTTCCCACTCACTGTCATGTAAATAATTTCCACAAAAGTCAGAGCAATTCCTGCTTATGAAAGGTTTACACGATTTTCAGAATTGTGAAGGAAAAAAAAAAAAAAAAAAACAGGCATATGGTATTTATATAGTAGGTACTCAGTAAATATTTGTTTATTTTGTTTTATTTTACCATTGCTTTTTAGGTGCCCTTTACTGGTGTGCTTTTGAATTCCCCTAAGATGATATCAGCACGAGATGGCGCTATGTTACCGTGAAGACTGCCAGGGTGGTGGTGGTGGTGGTGGGGTGAATCTCTAATTTTGTAATTAGCCAACAATGCAGATAAGCAGGGGTTTAATTTAAGTCATTTCCCCCCTCATTATACTTTATAAGAAATCATGACCTTTTTATTTTGGAGGGGGGACAGGGACCTACTGTATTATTTTATCTCAGCATAAGCAAATTCAATTTGCTTTAATTCTCACTTTGAAGGAGAGAATGCCAGGCTGCCTCCTGCTCTGTTTCACAGTGTGTGGCATTGGTAATGAGCTATGACAGCATTCCTCCTGCCGCTAACTGTGTCACATGAGCCGTCGGAAGGTGACTTGAGATGTGAAGAAATGAAGGTGCGTAATTGATTCTCACAGTGAAAACATGCTTTCTAGTCTGTCTTTCTCTGAAAAGCTCATGACAATTTTCATTAGAATAAAAGGGATGGTTTTCTCATAGTCCTTGGAAATTCCCATAATAGGCTAAAATGTTCCTTTTCCCTCTAAAAACAGTTTGTAATGATTCAAATGGTCAATGATTTTGAAAATAATTGAACAGCTAAGCCTTAAAGTAATGTATACAAGCAAATTTTAGCAGAAGAGATCACTGGCTTCCACATTATCTTTGTGGGACAGAGGATATTCCTCCCAGCCTCTCATCTTTTATAGGTGTGAGGTGACATGGTGTTTTAGTGTGTTAATGTATGTTTCTATCTGTCTGGTGTTGAAAACCTTCAAAGGCAATTAACTCCTTTACAGAAGCTGAGAGGGAAGGAAATGAGTCCTTCACCAGGATATAGATCTCTGAATGGTGGCATTACTATAATGACATACATGCTTATGTATCTCTGTATCTCTACATACTTTAAGTCATATTTTATTAAGACAGTCTGTGGCTACTCGAAAAGGAAATTGGGAAGGAGAAATTTTAGAAAGGCAGCCGGAGAAGCTACTCAAAAGAATAGAAATAGCTTGATCCAAGAGAAGGGAAGAGGATAAGGTATAAACTAACCCTGCAGTTTCCAAACTACGTGCTGGGACACCCCAGGATGCTGCAGCCAACTCACAGGGAGGCCCCAGGATATTTTGAGTTTTTGAAGGAAATGGAGCAGCATCTACCGGAAACAAGCAAATGACGTTTAGAGTTTTCGTACTAAATTGCACTACATTCATATAGTCCTAGATGACATCATATTTTTGCAAAGCTAGGTTTTTGGAGGCTGATGGGATAAAATGCAAGTAGTATGCAAAAATGAACAGGAATAGTTAACCAGGATGGCAGTGTCCAGTCTCATTCCAATGATGGAGTGGCTGTGCAGGGTCTAAGGGGCACACATGCCGCATTTGTAAGTAATTGTGGTTATTTAAGACTGAAATGAAACATTTTTTTCAATTTGTATGTATACTTTTTTCAAATAGCTACTTAATTATTAGGACATACATACTTAAGATTTTTGGATTTAACTACCTAATGAAAGGAATGGTTATGTATTTTTTTTTTTTGGCTGTTAAAAAATTACTAAGACACTAAGGGTGCCAGGAACTTAGAAAGTTTGAACTTCTGGGCTAACACTGTTTCTTGATGTCCCTTGAGGAGTAGACACACTCCTGCCCCAGAGACTTGGCTCTCGCTGTCCTTCATCTGGGATGCGCTTCCCTCAGATAACTGGTTGACTCAATTCATTACCTGCAGTAAGTCTCTGCTCAAATCTCACCTACTCATGGGGGCCTCCACTTACCACCCTCGTTCATCCTGCCCTGCCCACCCTCCCCAGAGCTCGCTGCCTCTTCCTTTCTCTATTTCCCCTTTGGTCCATCACCCATCTTACTTTTAATACACTACATCATTTAGTTATTTATTACTTTTGTTGTTTATTTTTTGTTCCTCTCACTAAGCTGTAAGTGTCACATGGACAGGGTTCTTTGCTGTTTTTTTAAAATAGACTAGTAAATTTAAAAAGTGTTTAGCACAGTGCCTGACACATAGAGCTCTTAGTAAATATTTGTGGAATGAATGAAAAGTTGTCAGTGGCATCTCAAGCCTGGTAAATAATATGTTTTGTTTCTATTTATTATACAAAAATGTATATAAAAAATTATACAGAAGAAAATACCTTAGGAGTTCTGAGGTGTTTTGTGATTCATATATTGGAAGAATAGTTAACTGAGTCATTTTTGTGGTTGTTGTTATTGCTTAAATAAATCCTATGTTTTTGCTTTATAGAATGAGAGAATGAGTACATCAAAGATTGTATTCTTCCTTTTCTTAGTTTCCCATTGTTTAACATAAGCCAATATGTATCTAGGGTTATATAGTCACGTGCCACATAATCACATTGTGGCCAATGACAGACCTTATGTATGATGCTGGTCCCTAAAGATTATATTGGAGTTGAAAAATTCCTCACCTACTGATGCCTTGATGATCCTGACCTCTGTAGGCCTAGGCTAATGTGTGTGTTTGTGTTTTAGTATCTAACAAAAAAAGCTTAAAAAGTAAAAAAAAAAAAAAAATTTTAATAGAAAAATCCTATAAAGATAAAAAGAAAAAATATTTTTGTATAGCTGTATATGTGTTTGTGTTTTAAGATGTGTTATTACAAAAGAATCATATAGTTTAGACGAATTAAAACGCTTTTAAAGTAAAAAAGTACTAGTAAGCTAAGGTTGATTTATCATTGAAGATATATATATATATATATATATATATATATATATATAATTTTTTTTTTTTTTTTTTTTTTTTTTTTTTTTTTGAGATAGAGTTTCACTTTGTCGCCCAGGCTGGAGAGCAGTGGCACAATCTTGGCTCACTGCAACCTTGGCGTCCTGGTTTCAAGCAATTCTCATGCCTCAGTCTCCTGAGTAGCTGGGACCACAGGCGCAGCTACCACGCCTGGCTGATTTTTTTGTATTTTTGTAGAGATGGTGTTTCACCGTGTTGCCCAGTCGGGTCTCAAACTCCTGAGTTTAGGCAATCTGCCCACCTCAGGCTCCCAAAGTGCTAGGATTACAGGTGTGATTACAGGATTACAGGATTACCACACTGGCCATGAAAAATGTTTTAAAAATAAATTTAGTGGGCCGGGCACTGTGGCTCATGCCTGTAATCCCAGCACTTTGGGAGGCCGAGGCGGGCGGATCACAAGGTCAGGAGATCGAGACCATCCTGGCTAACATGGTGAAACCCTGTCTCTACTAAAAAAAATAAAATAAAATAAAAAATAATAAATAAATAAACAAATAAATAAACTTAGTGTAGCCTTAGTGTTTATAGAGTTTGTGGTAGTATACAGTAATGTCCTAGACCTTCACATTCACTCACCACTCACCCAATCACTTACCCAGAACAACTATCAGTCTTGCACGTTCCATTCATGGTAAGAGCCCTACAAAGGTGTGCCTTTTTTTTTAACCTTTTATATCATATATTTGTCTACATTCTCTATGTTAACATATACAAATACCATTGTTATACAATCACCTACAGTATTGAGTACAGTAACATGCTGCACAGGTTTGTATCCTAGGAGCAATAGGCTCTACCACATAGCCTAGGTGTGTAGTGAACTCTACCATCAAGGTGTGTGTAAGTGCACCACTCTCTGATGTTCACAGAGTGACAAAGTCTCAGAATGTATCCTAGTCATTAAAAGATGCATAACTCTACTTACTAAAGTCCTTTAATTGTCATCCAGTAGGGACCAACGTTCTGTAAAAGAATTAGAAAGTATCACAAGGCATTAATTTAAAACTTCAGTCTTCTCTGAAGTGAAGAACAGCTCACACAGATAAGTAACGTGCATCTAGTAGTGATGGTTGTAATTACTACAAATAAATGAGAGAGGGAGCTCACCAAAGTTTGATCCAAAGTAAAAAGGATTCCATGTTGACTTAGTGTATTGGTTCTCTATGCTGAAATTACCATAACTTAGTGGCTGAAAACAACACACATTTCTCACTTCATAATTATTGTGGCTGAGGACATGGCACAGTCTGGGTTAGCTGGCAAGGCCCTGTGGCTGCCAGCAAGGGATTGGGCAGGTTGCATTCTCAGCTGGAGGCCCAGCTGTGAAGGATCTTTGTCCACACTCATTCAGGTTATCGGTAGAATTCGTTTCCTTGAGGTTGAAT
The DNA here is from genome assembly GCF_047675955.1 of Chlorocebus sabaeus. NCBI lineage: Eukaryota > Metazoa > Chordata > Mammalia > Primates > Cercopithecidae > Chlorocebus > Chlorocebus sabaeus. Next base: position 68,307,787 of record NC_132926.1, on the reverse strand, counting down.
GACTGAGGATCCCCAGTCTTACCGGCTGTCAGCTGGAGGCTGCCCTTGGGTTCTAGAGACCACCTGCAGTTCCCTGCCATGTGGCCCTCTCCAGAGCCCATTCCCAGGAAGGTGGTTTTCTTCTTGAAGACCAGAAAGAGAAACTCTGTCTCTGAGATAAAGTCTCATACAGTGTAGCATAATTGTGAGGGTGACATTCCATCACAGGTCTTACCCACACTCAAAGGGAGTGGATTTCACAAAGGCATTAACACCAAGAAGTGGGAATTATTGGGAGTCACCCTTGGGTCCGTTTGTTACACTCAGGCAGCAGAAAATGGAGCACCCTTTATGTTCTATAAGAATCCTAGTCCCCTATTGGCCCCCTAAGATATATTTTAGAGTAGCCCTCTTTTCCCAGCATGTATTCTCCTTCAAGACCTGGGATGTTTACTGAAAGGCTGATCACTTGTGCTCCTAGCATCACCTCAGACAATGCAGTTCTTCAGGCTGAGGTGGTCTCTCCGCAGCTCCCTGAGATGTCCTCATCCCCTCCGCACTGGGGGCACGTGCTGCAATCTCCAGCCCCCTGCTCTGATAGAACTGGGTCTACTTTAGGTTCTTTGCTGCTAAAGCTCTGGGTTTGTTAAAAAATAAAGGTTTGAGAATTATCTATTTTGGTTCTTCTCCCTGAGTATCAGGCTTAAATTGTTTTATTTTTTAAAGTTTCATTGTTATATTTGTGATCTCATGAGTTATTACCTTTGAATCAATAATAACATGTTATGTCTAGCAAAGCATTTTAGATATATTAAGATTATGAGATATTAATACAATACATACATTTTCTTATAAATGTAAAATATTACCTATAAGAAATCCTATGCCTTAACTCTTCTTATCTAGTTTGAGTTGCTAGTCTATTCATTGCTAATGTAGGGAGTAGGATGATGTTCTGTTAGTATCAAAGATAAATTACAGTAATAGAAGTAGTGAACAGCAAGGTGGAGTTATGTAGCTAGACAGGATCACTGATGAATAAACACTAAATCATCTACTTCCCCTTGCCTTCTCTGTTCTCAGATTTTTCTCATGGGTAACATCCGTGAAACATGTTCACGTCTATTCAGTCCTTGGGAAAGTGGGAGAGAGTTTTGTACTCAATGATTTAAGGAAACTTTGGACAAAAATGTGACTCCATTTATTATGTAGGGTGATGTTAACTACATATTAAATAACTATATTTTGCTAGGAACAGTGGCTCATGCCTGTAATACCAGCATGCTGGGAGGCTGAGGAGTGATTGAGGCCAAGAATTTGAGACCAGGGTGGACAACATAGTGAGACCTTATCTCTGAAAAAAAAAAAAAAAAAAAACCAAAAACCAAAAGCTATATTTTACTTGACCATGAACTTTCACTGAAATATAGTGTGTATGGTATTAAGTATTGGTACTCAATATTTTTTAAAAGCAAGGTTGGAGGCAACCAGTTTGGTATCAGAGAGAGAGGGTTCATAATAGTTTTCTTGCAACATCTCTACAAAATACTTCCACTCTCTTGATAAATCTACTAATTATAAAATTGAATTACAAAAATTAAAGAAAAATATAACACTGATTTAAGGAAATTAATTTATTATTTTAACAGTGACCATATCATTTCTATAATATGAAACATTAAATGTTATTAATAAAGACATTAATCTATCAAAAGATACATGGGAGCTATTTAGAGCAAACAAGTCAGAAAAAAAGTCATATTATAAAGTAAAATTCATTGGGGAAGAATACTAGACTGTTTTTCTCAAGACCTGTGAGAATCATAAATCCATGGAAACTGAGGAGTCTCATTTTTTTTTGGCAAAGAAGAACCGTGTGAAGCTTTACCAGGGGTATGAATTTGCATTTATAAAAAGCTGTAAAAATTCCAGTAAAGCCCTGTTTTTAATTATTTCACCATTCCATGGGTTTCATTGTACTGTGGGTCAACTCTGTACCCACAGAGAGCATACGATTAGGTAGTTACCCAAAAACATACTCAGGATTCAACTATTCTAATAAGTAGATAAGCTTTTAAAAAGGTTTGTTAAGCACTGCCTAATAGTGCCATATAGAAATATGCATAGTTTTTCCCCATGGCCTCATAATTCAAGGCATCATGGTATCTATCCTATCTTTGGTTGTTGAAATACAAAACTGGACATATGTGCACATTGCTTTTATAGGAATGTTTATTTTAATCTTTTAAGGTTCTATAGGTTTGATGTGGACTTTAGAGGTAAAGGTTTTTGGAGGCAGAGATTTCCTGTGTCCTGGCGAGGGGAGGTTCAGAAAGGAGGTCAGCAGACTGTCCCTGAGGGGCAGGAAGATGGCTCTTCCAGGTGTCTGGAACCATGGTGGGAAGGAACACCATCTAGAATACTTGTATGACCCAGGGCAGTGTTTCTCAAATTAAGCCTCCTTCAGCATCATTGGGAAACCTTGTTTGAGATTGCTGTTCCCATTCCCAGTTCCTGATTCAGTAGATCTGGCTGTGGGTCTGAAATTTTGCATTTCTAACAAGTTCCCAGATGATGCCGATAAAGCTGTTCGAAGACCACATTTGAAAAACATTAACCTAGTGGGCCAGTCATCACTTGGCTTGATTAGGAGCTGGTTATTTGCAGAGAACAGGAGGCAAGGAAAGCTGGAGGGAGCACCTAACGTGAGGGTGAAGACCTCAAGTCTTGATGCAAAATGCTTTTAAGGAAGCCTATGGATGACACTGACTTTGGGGACGATCACTCTTCCCTACTCCATGTACACTGGCAAGAAAACAAAAACAAGTACAGTGATTGCTCTCTAGGGGAAGTCTTTATGACTAGGATCACAGGCTTTGAAGTCAGCTGAGACTTGAATCTGAGTTACTGCTCTACCTGGCATAGCCAGAGTGAGCCACTTCACCTCTTAAGTCACAATTGCTTCTTAGTGGGCTAATGCCACAGAGTGGGTTCTCAAAAATGAGTGTCATTACCCTTTTCCATTTAGGGAAGCCCCCAGTGAGTATAACTGTAACCCCTTCTCCCTCTGCCCAACCTCCAGCAGCCAGGTCAGGGGGACTCATAACTCTGGCTTGGCCACATAGATTATCTTCCTGGAGTGAGCAGGTGGAATCAGTGAGGGAGATGAAGATGGGAAGATGGTTAGGATTTGGTGGTGGTCATAGCCTATCAGTGTTCATCTGCAGTGGGAGCAGCAGCCAGTGGCGGTGGCACTGTATCTACTGCCAAAATTGCTCAGTGCCTTCACATCCTCAGGGACTCTGCCCACATGTGAACTTTATGGGATTTCTTCCCCGACTATTCTTATTTTAAAGAGCAATACCCACCTCCCTCAATGTATAACTCCCTCTCCCCATCCCTGCTTTAATTTTTCTTTTATCATGATCTACTATGCTGGGTATTTTTCTGATTTCATTTTGTGTGATTCTCTCATTAGAAGCCGAGCCTCAGGAAGAAAGAAATTTTGTCTTTTCTTCACTGTCATTCGCCAATGCCTAGAATAATACCTGACACATAGTAGTACTAGATCAGAACTTAGTGAATGAATGAACACTGTAAGCTTGTTACAGTCTAGAAAATTCACTATTTATCTAAAAGAACTAAAATCTATTTTTTGGTTGTAATTATTGACCCTGGAGATACCCATCATTATGAAGTGTTTTTAGTAGTTTTAGTTACCTTTAAAGTGTTTCCATTAACATATAGGAACTCCTTTTAAAATTTCGTGTAGGTAAGTTATCAGCTAAGAATGTTCCTTATTAACTAAGATTTTGATGACATACAAACATGAAACAGCTGTATGTCTTTTCTCCAGTGTTTTTCTTTTATGCCACCAACCATGCACTGTCAAATATTTCCCATCTCAACAATGTTTTAGATGAATCACATTGCATTGTGGACATTTTTGGGTATGGAATTCCAGTCCCACTCAATGTAATAAATTTGAAAGGTCAGCCTCATGTCCAATGGAGAAAGAACTCTTCTCACCAAGCCTGGCCTAGGACGCACAGCACCTGCATTGGTGAGGGAACTGCATTGGTGGAAGCCTGTCTTGCTACTTTTCTTTTTTGGCATCTTCTTTTTTTCCCTCTAGAGTGCTAGGGTATGGGGGGAATAATGGGTGAAGGGACAAATGCCTCCCACATAAGAAAAGTCCTGTGTTTCTTCCTTGGCTGGCCACATGATCTGTATGGCAGGCATCTAATGACAGTTCTCTCATTGTCCGGTGGGCAGCCCTCTGGCCACCCAGCTTAAACCTGGGTAATTTCCATGGTGTCCACTTGGCCCAGAGAGATGCACCTAAGGGTGGGAGGGCAGACTACTATGTTGCTTCCGTTTCTTCAGGCAGCCACAACCCCACAATTAATTCACTTTTACTCTGCTCAAAGCGGGCACGGGAGCAGGTTAACCAACTTGCCCACACACAGAGTCCACCTGGAGAATGGATGTCAGTCTTCTTGCAGTTACTGCTAATTTCTTTGAGCATGTGACACTTGGCTTTGGGATAGGAAAATAGCCCCATCCCTGCAGGGAAGAAGAAAAGCCATAGACTTTCACCTTGCCAGTGTTTCTTAATGGGAGAGCTAATGGAAATTTGAGTGACATCAGGTTTTGCTGTGCAGTGCTCTACCTTAAATTGCAGGATATTTAACATCCCTGGATCCCGCCCATTAGATGCCAATTGCATCCCCAACGCCTCCCCACATTTCCAACCTCCACTCAGCCTGAGAACCATTGGTAGGCCAACAACTCAATAACACACTGGAATTCTAGAACTTCTAAATCTATTGCTTATGCAGACTGGTGGGAGTAGTGGGTGATAGCTGCGTAACTGATAAGTTCCACAGAGATATGTCTGGCAGTTCTCTTGAGAATGTGAAGGATCTTAGCACCTATTATCCTCAGCTTTGGGTTTTAGTTGAAATTCTGAGACAAGGGAAAAAGAGTCCTTCAACATCCTATTACAGGCTGAAAGCAACATGTCTCCATATTACAGTGTAAGATTTGTAATGTTTGTAGATTTCTTTATGTAGCTAGTTTCTTCCTGGTATGTAGGTTCCAGTCAGCCTCAGTCAGAAAAGCTGCCCCATTCCTATTTCCTTCATTCAAGTTCTTGTGGGGGACCCCCAGTCTTCACAGCAGCATAGCTTTTATTCATCTTCTATAAATACGAATCCTATCCAAATAATCACAGCTATTTTTATGATGTCTGTAGTTCTACAGCATCGTAAAAGGAAAATTAATGTTTTGTATTTGATTGAACCATGAAATGACCACTTTTTGTAGGTTAAAATCATTGAATATTGGCAATTTTGTGTAATTCAATCTAAGTATGTTAGTGGACTTCACACCTAATTTAAATGTAAGCGAAAAGCTTTAGCATAAAGCAGTATCAGTAATTGAAAATGACAAGATGTTTATGAGAGACTCAGATTTCCTCCCCATTCACCATGAATCAGTCTGAACTGAAGAACATGGGGGAGAGAAAGGGAGCTAATGTCTCAAGTGTGCATCATGTTCTGCCATTTACAGAATGCCTTCACATGCATAATTTCATTTGCCTTTTTGTTGAGACGGAGTCTCACTCTGTTGCCGTCTGGAGTGCAATGGTGCGGTCTTGGCTCACTGCAACCTTCTCCTCCTGGGTTCAAGCAATTCTCCTGCCTGAGCCTCCCGAGTAGCTGGGACTACAGGTGGATGCCACAACACCCAGTTAATTTTTGTATTTTTAGTAGAGACAGTGTTTCACCATGTTGGCCAGGTTGGTCTCGAACTCCTGACCTCATGATCCTCCCACTTTGGCCTTCCAAAGTGCTGGGATTACAAGCCTGAGCCACCATGCCCAGCCTGCCTTTTTTTTTTTTTTTTTGAGATGGAGTCTCGCTCAGTTGCCCAGGCTGGAGTGTAGTGGCATAATCTTAGCTCACGGCAGCCTCCGCCTCCTGGGTTCAAGCAATTCTCCTGCCTCAGCCTCCTCAGTAGCTGGGATTACAGGCACAGGCCACCATGCCCAGCTAAATTTTTGTATTTTTAGTAGAGACAGGGTTTTGCCATGTGGGCCAGGCTGGTCTCAAAACTCCTGACCTCAGTTGTTCCGCCTGCCTTGGCCTCCCAAAGTGCTGGGATTACAGGTGTGAGCCACCACACCTGGCCTCATTTGCTCTTTATGCCACCCTAAAACCATCTCACAGAAGAATATTGTATTCCTTTAGGAGCACAATTGAAAATGATCATTTTCTACACATGTATAAATATCTAGTCTCAATGAAATTTTCAGTTTTAGAAAAGCCATTTTGCTAATATTCAGGACATTTCCTCAAATTTAGTCTCTAGTTAGGCTAAATATTTAAAACGCCCAAATAATTAAGAAATACCTTGCCATGCTAGTAGCATTATATAAATTACATTTAGTCATATTGTGGGTTTTGGTTAATGATTTCTACATGTCCTAGAATGTGTGCTTAGATGAAATGTCTTTCCTGACTACCCGCAGCCCGCAGACCCAGTGGAGATTTAATGTCAGTTTCCTTACGAAAGCAGGCTTGAAATGGTGAGGGAAGAGGATATTGATTTTGGAGAAGGGTGTATGGTTCGGGGATATCATCATACATTTCTTGGGCTTTATGACTTTTGGAAAAGGTTATTATAATGGAGTTGAGCTTTTAGCATTGTTTTGCACAAAAAAAGAGAAAGTCTTTTGTGGGTGAGAATAAAAAGGAGAAGCAGTTAATGAAAAAACAAAATCCTCAGATCTTCTATTTGTCAATATTTACAAACAAGAAGGTCTATCTACTTACCTAGTGCATGCCAAACCATGGAATTCCATTCAGCGATTTTTCAAGAAAGGAGGCTCTTTCCTAGAGTGAATTTAACCTTTGTGTCTATCCATGTGGATTTGGAGGATATGCCCTGGTGAATAGTAGGACTTTTAATTTGCATGCTACTTAATATGTTCACTGTAATTGTTTTAGCTGTGTCTTTCTTCTCCCAGAGGAAAAAAGTCATGAGAATCTTAATGCTATGTCCTTTACTGTCCTCTTCCTGGAAGATGTCATGACATCATGTTGATCAGTTTGCTATGAATTCCTTCTGTTTGCTCTCAGTGGTCATTTTTGCTGACCCTCCTTATTGGCTTCCTCAGAGGAGCAGTCCCAAATCTCTGCAACTCTCCCTCATCCTCACTCTGTACTAGTCTCTCAGCAGATGACTCCTAAAAGTCCTGGAAAATGTCGGGGGAGTAGAGGTCAAGGGACGTTGGGCTAATTCCAGCCAGACTTTTATGTTTATAACAACTTACAAGAAACAAAAGCATTACATTCAGTCATATACCCCTTGGGGTACATCTGTCTTTTGGATGTGACATGAGATAATTAATGTGTAAATAATAATTAGAGTGCTTGGCACAGAGCAAGCAGTTAATAACTGCTGGTTTCTATCTGTCTTTCTTTAATAACCTTTTGACCAGTAAAGACGGTTCAGAAAATATTATGTAATTCATTTTCAGCAATTACGATCTAATGAGTTATGACGACCTGATGTCCTTGCTTCATTTGGTGGTTCAGGTAGTATAGCCAAAATAGGAGTGTGAGATGGCTCTAAACCAAAGACAATACCTAAAATGACTTCTGCTGTCAAGCCACTTGGATGGAAGCATCTTTTTCAGCTGTGCCCCAACTTGGATTAATTTTTATAAGATAGACCACCTGATCTCAATTTTAGTGGCAGGGATACATCTTGCTGAAGCTCCCTAGCAACTAGTTAATGTTTGTAGCTTCTTCAAGCTATTGTCTCAGTTTTGCTGCTGCTGTGGTTGCCACTTGCTTATCTGGACTGACTGGTGACCAACACAGTCCCCAGCTCTCTTCTGAATTCCACTAAATAATCATGATAGCTGGCTGGGCGCAGTGGCTCAAGCCTGTAATCCCAGTACTTTGGGAGGCCCAGGTGGGTGGATCATGAGGTCAGGAGTTCGAGACCAGCCTGGCCAGCATAGTGAAACCCTGTCTCTACTAAAAATACAAAAAATTAGCCAGGCATGGTGGCAGGCACCTGTAATCCCAGCTACACAGGAGACTGAGGCAAGAGAATCACTCGAACCTGGGAGGCGGAGGTTGCAGTGAGTCGAGATCATGCCACTGCACTCCAGCCTGGTTGACAGAACAAGACGCCATCTCAGGAAAAAAAAAAAAAAAATAATGATAGCCTCCCAACTTGGTGTAATGTAAATGTGTGTCCTATTGTGCATGCTGGGACCATTTTCAGTGAGAGATTTACAGTGGCACTGACTCAGCAAAGACTGACTTTTGTGATAAAATGAATTAATATTTATTTAGTGCTTTGCAGGTTAAAATTACTTCTTATATATTGTCTCATTTTATCCTTACGTTAACCCAGTGAAGTAGATACGGCAAATGTTTTTATCTGTTTTTTTATTCATAAGATTAAAGAATATTGTTTGAGAATGTTCTTACACTTCAATTTTTATTTTTTTCCATGCAAGTGAAATGTCCAGCTTTTAAGTGAATTGATATGGTATGGTGGCTAGTTCCAAATGAAATGGCTAAGCATCATCCCTTTGAACTCTCAACTTCTCAGGTAATACTTTGGAGGTATAACTGCGTGTAGTTGGAATGTTGTAATGCTATGAGTATTTTATGTATAGATGCTTTGTGGTTTGAACCGGTTTCTTCCAACAAGCTGTTGTGTTGCCCCGCCTTGGAATGATGCAGTTTCTTCCTGAATAAGTCACATTAAACATGCATAGGAAATTTTTTTAGCAACATCAACTGTGATATTATTATAATCTTAAAGCAGGAGTGGCAATTTGTGAACAACAACTTTGGCAAAGGGCCTTGTGAAAAATTGAGAATCACTTGTTTATTATTGTTCTTTTAAATCCTCTTAAGTCTCTGCCGAAAAGAGACTTAAATATTTGTTGCACCCAGTAAATATTTGTTGAATAAATAAGTGAATGAATTATAGAAGGCAGCATTAGAGATTGATTGATACACCACAGTTGAAATGGACGACAGTGCATCCTGTGCATTGACTAAACTGAACCATTGACCGATTCTTGAATGTTTCCAGCACCTTCCCACCCCATGCTTTTGGTCACTCCATTTCTTTCATCTCTAATGTCCTTTCCATCTCTGTGATTCAAAATTTTACCCAGCCATTGGACTAGATCAAATGCCATTTTTTTCTCCGTTTTCTCCTGAAGCCTTTGTGGCTTTTCCATTCCATTCCATTCCACCGGAAGTGACTATATCTCAGAAAGTTCCCATTGCTCATGTCTTTTTGGTATTTAGTATATTTTCTTTGTAGAGCACATACATTATTATTTCCTGGTAAAGTATACGCATTATATCTTTCTCTTTAGAATGTAAGTTCTCAAAGAACAGACTGTACTGTATTCATCTTTTCAACACACACACACACACACGCATACATATATTTTAGCAGGGTGTTACATCTGCTAATTTCTCAATCTATTTTGTTGAATTAATTAGGTTTATAGGGATTTAACTATTCTTTCTATATTGTAATACCTATAGTGAAAATTCTTACCCTTAATAACATTTTTCAACAAAGATGCTGACAAATAGGAAAAACACTGAGATTTGATTTTCATTGACAATTTGAAGCCTCTGATAGAAATACAAATAGTAGAATGGACAAGGCCTTGAGAGAACTAAGTTTGTAAAAGACACAGAGCATATAATCTTGTTGTGATTAGTTAGGGATGAACAGAATCACTACCAGAATCATTGATATTTACTCTAAAAATCTAGTGAGCTAATACAGCATTTTTCTTCAGAGAGAGCAACATGTTAATTTTTTGAAGTTTGCTTTGGAATTCAGCACGTGGCTCTTCAGTAGTTTCCAAATTATTTCATAACATCGCAATATCAAAACAACAATATCAAAACACTCCTAGAATTATTTCTAGACCCAGTAATGGAACTGACAATAAATATCAGGGGTTTGCCTGGGTTGGGGGTGGGGCCAGCGTGGAATGCATTTTTTCTCCCTTACTGTCATTCCAGGCAGTTGCCAATTTGGGCTGATTATTTATAGATGACTCTGCAGTGTGACAGGCGGTTCTCCGAGTGAAGCCTCAGGCAGTGAGGTCCTGAGGAAATAGGAAAGACCTGCACATTCCCTAGAGCAATGGGGAAGGAACTGCCGGGCAGCCAGAAGCAGTCTTCCCCCAGAGCCCCCTTCTTGTTTTTTCCTTTTCACACAAATGTTCCCAGGGGGTTTGCAAAACACGGATTCATTTTAAAAGGTGTTACAGTATATTCCCTAGCGGCAGCCTCCTTCCCTACAGAGACAAGCATTAGAGCCCTCAGAAATTTGGGTTACTGACTTGGAAACCGAATAATTGGGGATGAATGAATGGATGAGAGTAAAGAGGCTCCACATAAAAGGAATCCCTTCCCACAGCATCTTTCATGCCGGAGGACATTAGGATACCAATAGACACAGTCCATGGGTTTGGGTTGCCAGGTAACCAGAGTACCCGCAGATTTCCATTTTTACTTTATTTCCGATTCAGGAAAGCCTCGTTTCATACACAGAAAGGAAAGAACACCTCTCCCCACCCCCATTTATTTAGGTCTAACTATTAACATTCACCTGTTGGTAGCTAAAATGTTTCAGACGACGCAGTTGTTTTTAAACATTTAAGCTGTTAGAAAATCAACAGGAAACATCAGGATGAAAACCGGAGGGTGGTAAGGTAAAGGGCAGCGGTGTTTCTGCTTGGTATTCAGGCAGCCAGTGGAAAAACCCCGCCCGTCCCCGCTGGGGTTTCTCAGTTTCTGTTGGCTTGAGCGCATTAATCCGGCTTCTACGATTCAAGCTCTTCTGCCTCCTTGCTGTGAATTTCCTTGCCTCCAGAAAACACTCAAGACACACTGAGGAGACTCCCCTCAATTGCTTGCTTTTGCTTCTTTAAAAGCTTATTGGTAACCCATTCTTTTGTAATAAAATAAAATAAGCCTTTTATGTGTAATTTTGCAATGCAATAAAACCAAACAGAACATTCTCCACCCCACTCCTGTCGAGGAATATGGGGCTAAGTCGTTTTCTTCCCGTTTGATAGAAAAGCAGCGGAATTGAAGAGCTTCTGAAATTCAGTGGAACAAAGGCTAAATAAGCGTGCAGCCCAACATGTGGTTACAAATGAGCTCTTTGGATAGTGTTCATGTCTCTGGAACATATATCTGGGTGTGTAAGTGTGTGAGTGTGTGTGTACAGTTGGGGTTTTGTTGTGTTTATGGCATATAATTATCCATCTGGACCCTGGATGAGAAGCTTGCCAAAATGATGTGCCCTTTAGTGTGGCAATCAGTTTGAGGCTGAGCTGTTTAAGGCTTATCTACCACAACACTAATATTTTTCTTCTAAGGCAGACGCAAGTCTAGGAAGACTCACAGGGAAGTTTCCACAGTTCTGGGTGTGGAGTGTGAGTGGGGCTGGAAAGACAGATCTTCGACCTGCAGTCTTTTCACACTGCCGGCCTAGGAAGGTTTTGTCTTTAAAATCTGTCATTTTTCCAAGCTCTTGACGGACGAAGGCCAAAGCAAAATGAGCCTTGGTCTGGCTGACGACTGTCATTAGCGCTTTGTGATAATTAACCCCTGAGAGATCAATGAGATGATTTTCCATCAGAAAAGCTTGGACGTTTACAAGACTGAACTAAAATGAGCAGAGAACAATAGTTCAGTGGAATTCTTAAAGTTGCTAATAATCTATAAAAGTAATCTTGGTTGAATTAGTAACGCCTGCTAGCAGACTAGTAACCCTAGTGTTTGCATGTTTTCAAATGCCTTTTGTTCTTGAGTCTTCAATGTTAGAGATGCTGTTTGGGTTAGTTATAAATTACTCAAGGGAAACCAACAGTGCATATTCACGGTCTCAAATTACAGTACATTACAAAATGTTATTTCGTCCCTAACATTTCTATACAGTTAAAATCTGGGCAAGATGAGCATCAAGGGTAACGCTGAAGGGAAAAAGATGCCACAAAAAAAGCAAAAAAGTTCTGAAATGGTATTTGGGCAGGGGCTGGCTGTATTCCATAGTCTTCTAGGAGAAGGCGATGAAAAGAAAATAATTGTGGTTATTTTTATGTGTTTATGTGTATTTGCATACATATACATATTTGTTTGCAGACACAAATATGAATATGTAAGCACATGTACAAACCGCATTTTTAGCATGAAGGAATACCACTACATTCTCCTCCAATTCTCTTTCATAGTTTGGATGCCACTGAATCTAGTCACCCCAGTTGGTCCTACTGCAGGAATATCTGTCTGTGGAATAGTCAGGAAGGGTAGGATATGTACTTTTTGGCATGTAGCGCATACTCAATAAAGGTGTGATTTTTCTGAATTATAAGGGAGAAGGGAGGGGTGGGGAGAAGAGAATCAGGAGATCCAGAGCATAAGCTACTCTTCTGATAAAATATTGGCCCACAGGGAGTGAAAATGCTGGAACCAGGATTTGTAGATCCAGAGACTAAAACATGACTTTAAATCAGACTGACTGCATCTGCCCATTTTGATGGTAAAGACCTCATGGGAAAGACTTTTTGATAAATGAACAGGCATTAGTCTTATGACATTTCTCCAACATCCTGCAGTCATTTTGATGGCCACACCTCACTTTTCTTTACTGCCCGCTACTCCTTTGCCTCTCTAGGAGCAGAAAAGGTGAATAATTTTCATTCCATGGTGAGTTCAATTCAAAATCTCTCCCCTCCTTTTTGAGTTCCAATCAGCAGGGAAATGGTTTTATTTAGAGTAATTATTAGAAGAATTATTCATAATTCTTCAGAAAGCCAATTTCATGGCATGTAAATGTTGAGTGCAGGCTGTCAGATCCAGTTATGCTACGACTCCCAAGGATCCTTTCAAGGTTGTGTCCAGTAGCAGGATTTATGTCACAGAATATTTTTGTCTTATTTATATGTATTACATTGTTTATGCTGCTAAGTTGCAAACATGGTATTTACTTTGTAGTGATTTACAGTATCTTACCCTTTTAAAGCAATCTCTGATTTTGGTGTAATGTGAGGTTTTTGTTTAGGAATACAATCATGTGGCCTGGAAGAAGTAAAGATATCTACAGTACTTTGATTTGATTTGCTGTCACATCTGGTTTCCTCAGCAGGCTCTTGGTCAAAGTATGCATGGGGTGGTGGATGGAAGCTGAAGAAAAGTGATAACAGAATGTCATTTGTCTTTGTTTCCCAATGAGATGGATGGATGTCAGCAAGTTCTTTCCTAATGGAAAAAAGATGGCTGAACCATCAAGCTTTTAGGAGTGCTTTTAATCATTGATCTGTTCTTCCTAAGAAATTATGTCCCACAGGTGCCTACAAATGGGGAGGAAATAATGGGGGGAAACTTACCACTTATCTCCTCTATTCACATGCTCACAGAGAGTGCACTTTGAGAATCAGTTCTGTGTGTGCTTTTATATAGATAGGATTGGGTCATATCCCTCAGGAATATTCAGGAAGGAATTGGAGAAGAGTTTGAGAGCCTATATCTTAGGAAGTTTAAAATTTTTCAAAAAACTCACAAAATTATTGCATCAGAAATCACCACTTTTGGCTGGGCATGATGGCTCATGCCTGTAATCCCAGTGCTTTGGGAGGCCGAGGTGGGCAGATCACGAGGTCAGGAGTTCAAGACCAGCCTGGCCAACATGGTGAAATCCCGTCTCTACTAAACATACAAAAATTAGCCAGGCATGGTGGCGGGCATCTGTAATCGCAGCTACTCGGGAGGCTGAGGCAGGAGAATTGGTTGAACCTGGGAGGTGGAGGTTGCAGTGAGCTGAGATCATGCCATTGCTCTCTAGCCTAGGTAACAAGAACAAAACTTTGTCTCAAAAAAAAAAAAAAGACCACTTTGAAAATCCTCTGTGAGGTATCAAAGAAAGTATTATGGGCTTTCCTGTTTAGCGGTCCATGAAACTGTGGAAACCAACATATATGGCTTCTGAGTTTCAAAGGAAATTGCTGTCAATAAGTGCCATGTGCATCAATTATGAAATCATAACATGTCTGAAAGTGGAAGGGACATTTCGAATCATTTAACCTAGCTCTTTCATTCTACTCTTGAGGAAATTTAAATCTTATGCCAATTGGGGTAAAAACGTTTTCCACTTCTTATAAATCTGGTTCAATTACAGGAAATGAGAGCACATACTTTAGTGCCTTTCAGCATCTGAGTGTAACTTCTCAGATTGTTGAAAGTAGAAAGGAATGTGGCAAATCTCCTTCTAGAGATTCAGTGCGCAAAATATTTCTTTGCAAGAGTTATTGGTCAATTGTAAACTAATTAATCAGTGTTTCCCACAGATCCTTAATATTTCTTCCTCCACTTCACTTCCCTCAAAAGAAATGAAGTTAGGTGATAATGAAGGAGTATATTTGAGGAGGGTCTGTATTATAGTTATTTTTTATGCTTAGAATAGGAAGGTGTCAATTTTTAATAGAAATAATATTATATTTTACCAAAAAATTGTGTTTTGTTGTCTCATGACAGCTATCTAGAGAGATTTCAAAGTCTTAACTTGAGTACATGTAGTAATAACGAGGTATAATTAGGTTAATTAGAAGCTGCATCTCTTAATGATTCAAAATTATTCAGGAGAAAAAAATCACAAAAGAAGAGACAGTACAGGGAGAGAATTGCCTCTCAAAGCTTTTCTCCTTTGAAAGTCATATTATTATTATAGCAGTATTTGCGTATACTCTTGTTGGAAATTTTCATTATGCCTGCTTTGTTTCAGCTCTATTAAGTGAATAGTGATGGATTTATCAAAATAATTTCTGTTCATTGACTAAAAGCTAAAATATTAATACGAACCAGTTTAGACCCTGACATTAGTTAATGCATCTCCTCGAAATCTGGTCCTCTCCAGTACTCTTCCTCCCTCTGAGACTGAATGTCTTCTTCTGGTCCCCATTGCTGGATCCTCTTCTTCTGCCTGCTCCTGTTGTATTGCTAGACCTGGGTACTGTCTGCATGATTTAGCACTTTCCTGGTCTACACCTTTCTCATGAGCTTCTGCTGCCTCACCAGCCTCTCAGACTCTACCCAAATTGAATTTATTATATTCCGCCCCAACTTGCCCACATCTGTTCCTAATTTCTGTAAATGACCACCAAGTCCTCTAAGCTAGACATAGAGGCATCAACTTTGACTCTTTCCCCTCCCTCATACTGCAAATGCATTCAGTCATCAAATCCTGTAGATTCTATCTCCATAACTCTTTCAAATCTATCTCCTCCTTTTCAATTCTGCCAGTGCTCCTGTTGATCCCTTGTTCTATTTTTGACCCAGGCTGCTTTGGCTACTTCAATCTCTGACAACTCACTCAGGGCATCAGGAGCAGGAACATTTCTCTTTCTCTGTCTTTGGTTTCTTCCATGCAGGGAAACCAACTAGTACACTAAGCATGGTATTGTGGATATGGTTTGTTATATATGTTATATTATGTATGTTGACTGGATTGGAATCCTGGCTATATATGTTGACTGGATTGGAATCCTGGCTGCACACAGGAGAGGGGCCTGGACCCAGCCAAGGAAACCATTTTTTCCCTCCTATGCCTCAGGGCCTGTGATGGGAGGGGTCTCTGTGAAGCTCTTTGACATGGCCTGGAGGCATTTTCTCCATTGTCTTGGTGATTAACATTTGGCTCCTCATTACTTACGCAAATTTCTGCAGCTGGCTTGAATTTCTCCCTAGGAAGTGGGGTTTTCTTTTTTATCGCATAGTCAGGCTGCAGTTTTCCAAACTTTTATGCTCTGCTTCCTCTTGAACTCTTTGCCACTTAGAAATTTCTTCCACCAGATACTCTAAATCATCTCTCTCAAGTTCAAAGTTGCACAGATCTCCATTGTCTTCTGGGAGCCTTTGAGACCTCCCTGCTCCTGCTTCTCCCACAGTAGAATTGTCTGCTCTAAGTCCCCACTGTACTTCACATGCTTCTCAGTAGCATTAGGTAATACCATTATCGAGCTTAACAGAAGCTCACCTTAGAAAGCCCCTGGGTTCCAGGCTCCATTCTAAGCACTTTACATAAACCACGTGCTTGGCTACATATCCATCTCCCCTATGGGACTGCAAGCCCTTTAAGGACAGGAAAGTCTTAACAATATTTTAATTTTTTTAATTTTTAATTATACAAGTAATAGATGCAATTAGAGGAGAAATGCCTTTCCTAAAACAAATTCTAACTACTTATGTCTGTATCAATAGACTCTGTTTTCCATCTGCTTTTGTACCTAAGACTGATCCCTCAGCTTGTGCCCTGGTGCCTGTTCTCCCTTTCCTTTTCAGGGATTACTTTTCTACAATTATTTGCTTTCTTTCTTGCATCTTCTATGCAGTGGTAAAGAGCTCATATTGTCAGTTTTCAAACCATGGTTCTATAACTTACTAACAATGTGACTTTAGGCACATTAATTGACTTCTCTTTGTCTCAGTAACTTTGCCACTGAGTCAGTGATACTTTTGACAATTAAGTGAGCAATACAAGAAAATATGTGTGCCAGTGGTTTGCACAGTGTAATGCTGAATAAATGTAAATTAGAAGATTATTAAAAACCATTTGCAATAGCATGTAACATGCCTTATTATCATGCATTGACAAATATCCTTTGGGTTGATGTTTCTCTCTGGCCACTGCCCTATTTTCATCTCTGCTTCACACAAAAATTGCTTGAAAGAGTTGCCTATACTCTTCTGTGTCACTCTTATTTTCTTTCTCTGCCTAACTCTTTGGAATGGGGCTTTTATCCAAAGCTGTTTACTGAAGCAGCTCTTGTCACGCTTACCAAGGTCACCAATGATTTATATCATGTCAGAGTCAATTGTCGGTTCTCTCTCCTTGTCCCAGTTGACCTCTCAACAGCAGTTGACATGGTTGATGAAATGCTTTCTTCTTTAGGCTCCAGTGACCCTGTAAGTCTGTTTTCCCCCACCTTTTGGGCCTCTCCTCCTCAGTCTTACTGCTGGCTTCTGTCCTTTCCTCGATCAGGCCTCTGAAAGTAGAAGTCTATCAGTCTGCTTGTGTTTTTTTCTTTATCTATGTTCTCATCCTAGCTTGAGATAATATCTATGTGCTGGTAAATCCTCAGATTTATATTGCCAGCCCAAACCTCTTCCCTGGGCTCCTCAACTTAGATATTGAACCGATTATTGGACATTATGACAGGGATATCTAATACATATCTTGGATGTAGCATTCCCCAAATAGAACTATTAATTCCTTTCCTCCAAAATTGCCCTTCTCTCCAAGTAAAGGCACCGCCCTCCATACTAGGTTCAAGCTGAGGAATCATCCTGGATTGCTCTCTTATCTTCATGTCCCCGGTCATCTCTCTTTGCATACAGTCTCTGATGTTACTTTTGTATTCCTGCTGTTAATCTTCCTGAGTGATAGTTCTAAAACACATATCAAATCATGTCAACCTTGCTTAAAACACTCTAAAACTTCTATTATGCATAGAATAAAATTCAGTCTCCTTGACATAGTATACAAGGCTTCCCATGTTCTTGTTCTTTCCTAGTTCTGGGACCTCATCTTCTGCTTTCTTGTTTGCTCTCTTCTCTATAAGTTTACTGGATTTATTTGACCTTCATCATGCCACTGTCATTCCAGTATCAGGGCCTTTGCACTGTTATCCTTCTGTAGGAATGTTCTTTCCTACAGATTTTAACATGGAAGCTTCCTTCCCACCATACAGGTATCAAGTGAAATACAGTAATAGGTATTAACAGAATTGCCTATATTTAGAATTTTTAATTGTAAAATTCTAGCTCTTTTATTGATCTGTATTTTGTTTTTATAATTGTTAGGAAGTAGAAGTGTAACTTAATTTTGTTCTCCAATTCAGTCTTTTGTTACAATAGCATTTATTTAATAGACAACTATTTTCTCCACTGAATTGAAATGCCAATATCTGACACCTAGACTGCTTGTACAATATTTCTTGTGAAAGAATTGGTGAATGTACTTAGGAATCTAAGTCTGGATTTCACAGGATAGTCAGTAATTCCTGTGGATTGTGGTCAAAGTTTACATTTGATTGAAAATTACTCTGCCTTCATGAAATTTTTATTTTACATTGGCATCTACTATCCAGAGAAATTTATTAATGAACAACTTTTACTATCTTGTGAATATTACCTTTTATAAGAAATATTTGACTGGGTGTGGTGGCTCATTCCTGTAATCCCAGCACTTTGGGAAGCTGAGGCAGGTGGCTCATCTGAGGTCTGGAGTTCAAGACCAGCCTGGCCAACCTGGTAAAACCCCATCTCTACTAAAAATACAAAAACTTAGCTGGGTGCGGTGGTGGGGACCTCTAATCCCAGCTACTTGGGAGGCTGAATCAGGGGAATCACTTGAACCTGGGAGGTGGAGGTTGCAATGAGCCGAGATCACGCCACTGCACCCAGCTTGGGTGACAGTGCGAGACTCCATCTCAGAAAAAAAAAAAAAAAAAAAGAAGAAAAGAAATATTCAAGTTAAAACCCCAGGGGTTTGAAGTTAACTGAAATTCCCTTGATCCCAGTTTTGAGTCTCCTCATTTATAAAGTAACTTTTATAGCCCATTTAGCTGCTATCAATGCTGTAACTGTAGACTTGGGCTTCTTAAAACTTCCTCCCTTATATTTTTGAATGAAGTCTCCTCATGTACACTGATATCAAAGTATTCTATAGTTTCCATACTACATTCTTTGGTCTAGAAATTAGAGTGTGGAAATTCAACTGTTTCTAGGGTTTTTGTTTTGTTTTTTTTTGGAAAACATTTGTCAACATCAAAGACAGCGTTTGTTGTTAGCACTTTGAGGTTGCAAAGTTTTCCTCACATCCATCTTTGTTTCCTTTTTGCTTCAGTTGCTATGTTTCTTTTTAAATATATGACCAGAGAAAATGTTGATAATATTACCTTGGGAGTATGCTGGAGTTGTGCAAACTTGATTCTTTTTCTCCCTATTAATGATGGAAATTTCTGATCTTCGGAACTGAAATGCAGAAATACCAATGGTTGCTCAAGGTCATTAAAAACAGCATTGTGAATTTGCACTCTATTTGGACAATTTCCATACCGAAAGGCTCAAAATGCTCTACTGTGTGACTCCCCTTTTGCCCTCTAAGAAAAAGGTCTAAACATTTTAAATGGAAATAGCAAGGCTATTATGTAGGAAGTGTGGTTATAAAGCAGAATGTCATTTTGATAACAGAAAGCAAGAAAACTCCTGAACAGAGCCTGACTTCCCTATTCTTAGTGCTAAATAAATAATACATTTTTCAAAGCCTGCATCTCTGGATGCAAAACTAGTTTTTTGGTAAAGAAGAAAGGCATTTCAACTCTATTATTGGTCTTTGGACTGTTTCTGTTTTCCACCAATTCTGAAATTACAGTCAATTAGATACTTCTTCTCATGACAGATTGGAAACCAGAAGGGAGCTTTACGAATTCAAACAGAGAAATTTGAGCTAAAGTATCTTTAAAATACTTCTTTACACATTTTCTCTTTAGAATTTATAGAGTACATTAATTTTCTGATATAATTAATGATGAGATGTTATAGGCTTAGTCTTATGTAACGTTAATAGTAGGCATGCTTTATTTTTAATCCTTAACTACTTTTAGATTTAAGTATTTATTTTAACAATTTGCATTCTGTTATGCAATTGGTAGACTGGTTGAAATGAGACTTCTTATAACTAGAACCCACATCTCCTTGACTATTAATTCCTAGTTTCTTCAACTTGATCCCTTGTTGAAAATCTATGACAGCTAAACTTTTTTTGAGTTTGTAGCACCATTTGGACCCCTTCTAAGTCCATAGTGTGAAAATAATAGATTTCTTTTTATGGTTGGGAAAAACTCCCATTTCAATATCTTCATTTTGAAATAGATATTTTAAACCCAATAAGTATCAATCTGGGAAGGCAGTGCTCATGTTTGAAACATTTAGTGGATAGGGAATTTGGTGGACGCTGTTTTGATGCCCTGCCCAGATCTAAAAATGTTTTTGAAATACTTCTTTGCATATTTTCTCCTTAGAATTTACATAGTACATTAATTTTCTGATATAATTAATTGTGAGATATTTTAGGCTTAGCCTTATGTAAAGTTAATAGTAGGCATGATTTACTTTGAATTCCTACCTATGTTAAAATTTATGTATTTATTTTAACCATGAATTTAAATCTCTGATTCAGATTCTGCTTCTAGAGAGCCTGATCTGTGATAGTTGGTATCAGATGAGGGGAACTGGGAAGAAGACTGTAAGGGATTCTGAAGTTGAATAGCTTCCCAGGTAATTAGCAGCGAGTCCCTATCACCAGTGATAGGTGAAGTACTGATAGCCCCAGACTTGTAGAAACAGTGAAGTTGCTAATCCTTTTACTTGTAGTGAACTGGGGTGGATACAGGTGGGAGAGAGACTGGTTCGTGTAGTATCTCTGGCATTTGAGATGTGCAGGAGCAATAGCATTACAAGGACTTATTTGGGTGACTGTGGCTGTGTGACGCTCATGGCAATCAATCCTTGTATTAGTTTGTTCTCACTCTGCTATAAAGAAATACCCAAGACTGGGTAATTTATCAAGAAAATATATTTAATTGGTTCATGGTTCCTCAGGCTGTACAGAAGCATGATGCTAGCATCTGCTTGGTTTCTGGGGAGGCCTCAGGAAGCTTTCAATTATGGTAGATGTGAAGTAGAAGGAGGCACATCTTACAGAGCTGGAGCAAGGGGAAGAGAGAGAAGAGGGAGGTGCTACACACTTTTAAGCAACCAGATCTCATAACTCACTCATTCACTATCACGAGAATGGCCCCAAGAGGATGGCACTAGCCCATTCACAAGAACTCCACCCCATGATCCAATAACCTCCCACCAGGCTCCACCTTTAACACTGGGGATTATAATTAAACATGAGATTTGGGTGTAAACACAGATCCAAACCATATCATTCCATTCCTGGGCCCTCTCAATTCTCATGTCCTTCTCACATTGCAGAATACAATCATGCCTTCCCAACAATCCCACAAAGTCTGAACTCATTCCAGCATTAACTCAAAAGTCCAGGTCCAAAGACTCATCTGAGACAAGGCTAGTCTTTTCTGCCTATGAACCTGTAAAATCAACAACAAGTTAGTTATTTCCAAGATTTAATTATGGTGTAGGCATTGGGCAAATATTCCCTCTGCAAAATGAAGAAATTAGCCAAAAGAAAGGGGCTAAGGCTCCATGCAAGTTCAAAACCCAGCAGAGCAGTAATTAAATATTAAAGCTCCACAATAATCTCATTTGACTTTATGTCTTATATCCAGGCCACACTGATGCGAGGGGTGGGCTGCCAAGGCCTTGGGAAGCTCTGCTTTTGTGGCTTTGCAGGGGTCAGCCCTCATGGCTGCTGTCATGGGCTGGCATTGAGTACCTGAGGCTTTTTTTCCAGACACAGGATGCAAGCTGTTGGTTGATTTACCATCCTGGGGTCTGGAGGACAGTGGCCCTCTACTCCCAGCTCCACTAGACAGTGCCCCAGTGGGGACTCTGTATGGAGGCTCCACCCCCATATTTCCCCTCTGGACTGCCCTAGTAGATGTTCTTTCTGAAGGCTGTACCCCTGCAGCAGGCTTCTGCTTGGATACTCAGGCTTTTCCAAGGCTTATGGCTTGCACTTTCTGAAGCAGCGACCCAAGATGTACCTGGGCCCCTGTGAGCCATGACTGGGGCTGGGGTGTCTGGGACATAGGCAGTAGTGTCCTGCGGTTGCACAGGACAGGGCAGCGGGGCCGAGGCCTGGTCCATGAAACCATTCAGTCCTCCTACGCCTCTGGGCCTGTGATGGAAGAGCTGCTGTGAAGGTCTCTGAAACGCCTTCAAGGCTTTTTCCCCATTGTCTTGGATATTAGCACTTGGCTCGTCTTTACTTATGCAAATTTTTGAAGCCTTTTTGAATTCCTCTCCTACATCTGGACTTTTCTACCACATGGCCGGGCTGCAAAGTTTTCAATCTTTTATGCTATGCTTCCCCTTTAACTATAAGTTTCAGCTTTACATCATTCTTCTAACAGCATAGGCTGTTAGAAGCAGTCAGGCTCCACCTTGAATGCTTTGCTAGTTAGAAATTTCTTCCACCAGACTCCCTAAATCATGTCTCTCAAGTTCAAAGTTCCACAGATCCCTAGGGCAGGGGCACAATCCAGCCAAACTCTTTGCTAAAGCATAACAAAAGTGACCTTTACTCCAGTTCCCAGTAAGTTCCTCATTTCCATCTGAGACCTCCTCAGCCTGGACTTCATTGTTTGTATGACTATGACTTATTGAATGGTTGTGACATTTTGGTTGTCACAAATTTGGACATTCCCAATTTTCCCTCTTGTTCCTGTCTTCTTCTGAACCCTCCAAACTTCTCCATGCTTTGCCTGTTTCCCAGTTCTGAAGCCATTTCCACATTTTCAGGTATCTTTATAGCAATGCCCCACTCCTCAGTACCAATTTTCTGTATTAGTCCATTATTGCACTGCTATAAAGAAATACCTGATACTGGGTAATTTATAAAGAAAAGAAGTTTAGTGAGCTCATGGTTCTGCAGGTTGTAAAGGAAGCATGGCAGCATCTGCTGGGGAGGCCTCAGGGAGCTTTTACTCATGGCAGAAAACAAAGTGGGAGCAGGTGTGTTTACTCATGGCCGAAAACAAAGTGGGAGTTATGTGGTGGAAGTAGGAGGACGGGGTGTGGGGGGAAGGTGCTACACACTTTTAAACAACCATATCCTGTGAGAACTCACTCACCATCATGAGAACAGCATTGAGGGGAGGGTGCTAAACCATTCATGAAGGATCCACCCCAACGATGCAATCACCTCCCACCAGGCACTACCTCTAACACTGGAGATTACAATTTGACATGAGATTTGGTGGGGGGCACAGATCCAAATCATACCAATTGCCAATTCAAACTCAAGTGTGAGAGTCATAGGGCCTCCTCAGCAAAATTTAAAGAGATCCTCGTGTCCTGCTCCTTGACGAATGACAGGGTTAAAGACCAGTGTCAAGACTCAATTTTATGAGTGACAGATCTTTGAAAAAGGCTGAATTCTTGGCCTTTCAAGTCTTCTATGAGAAAGTTAGGTCCCTATTAGGGAGGAATTGAAACTCTGAGATTTGGGATGGAGATAACTGAGTAGATGTACGAGAATAACTGGAATCTCAGATTCCTCTGAACTCTTGAGACTCTCATAGTCTCCCTTGTTGGAATACAGAGTCCTTTGCTTGTTTGACTACTGTGGAGAAGTTGCATGTGATAGAAGTGCTTTCAGGACAATAATGGCCCTCTCAGCATCTGTCCCCATCTCTCTCCCTAGCCAGTAGACCAATACCTCAGGCCAAATCTCGGCATGACTCAACTGGGGAAAAGCTAAGCTTGCTGATAGAGGGGAGGAATTATATGCAAAAGGAGCTACAGGGCCTGTCAAGATCCAGGAGAGTATGCCTGGGAGTGAATGTGAGTGTGCTGGATTAAGGGAGATGGAATTTAAAGCTAAATAAGGAGTATTTTTAAAAAATGGGATACTCTCTTTTGATACAGGATTTAACATTCTGGCAAGGACCCTGGAAAGCCAATTCTAATGTTCTGCTGAGATGGGTCTTGGAAACTTGGAAAAAGTGATGACCCCCATTAAATTGACTAGGAATGCCAGAATGGTTATGGCTGACTTTGGAGAAGTTGCAATGAAGCCTCTCCCTCAGCTTATACCTATGATCTTGTGGAAGGTTTCCTACGGTCAGCTAGTAAATATGGGAAAACTTGAGCTTGGTTTATGGATGGTTAGTCTGGTATATTGGTGCAAGTGAAAACTGACAGCTGTTTTACTTCATCCCCACTCAAGAGTGGTTTTAAAAGACTGTGGTAAAGAGAAATTCTGGCTGTGAGCAGTGCAAATGATTATCAATTGTGTAAAAGGAGAAGCAGCCAAAGGTAAGAATATATACGGATTCATGAGCAGTGGCAAATGGCTTAGCTGATTGGTTGGGGCCTGGAATAAGCAAGATTGTAAGGTAGGAGACAAGGAGTTTTTATGTAGCGACATGTGGATGGACATATGGGAGTAGGCATGAAGTGTGAATTTCTTGGTATCACAGGCTAGTTAGTATAAAACAGAAAGCATCTACTAGGCAAGAGTCATTAACAAACCAAGTGGACAGAATAATTGGCTAAGTTATTCCGAATTTGGCCACCACAGCACTTTTGCAATGAGCTAATGAATGGAGTAACTAAGATGGGAATACGAGGGACTTGTACGAACTCATTAGCATGGGGTCTCTCACATTAAGGCTGATGCAGCTGCTGTGGCTGAATGATTGGCCTATCAACAAGAGTCTTATGCTGAATTCCTGAGATGGCAATATCCTCAAGGTAAGCACCCACGTACTTGGTGACAAACTGACTACCTTAACTCCCTTCTACTGTGGAAAGGGCAACAATTCATTTTGAATAGATACAGATTCTAGTTATGGGTTTGTCCTTTCCACCCATAAAGTCTCAACCAGAACCACTATCTAAGGGCTTAGAAAATGTTTGACTCACAAACATGGGATCTTGCATAACATCACATAGGATCAAGGGACATGCTTCACAGAAAAAAAGGTGTGATAGGCAGCTTGCGACTGTGGGGTTTGGTGATCATACAGAAGCTACTGGATTCAAAGCATCAGCTGAGGCCTGCAGGAAACAAATACTGAGATGGAGCAGGAGTACAAAATGGTATTGTTTGGGGGAATGCCTTTGAAAGATTAAAGGGAGATGAAACAAAATTGGACAGGGAAAGATTTTAGACTGGGATTCAATCTGACATCTGTGAAAAGAGGGGGGGAAGAAGGATTGGGAAGGAAAGCAAGACTCAGACCATAGTGTAGACCTTACAAAATCAACGAGAGCCCTAGAGAAATGGTTGCCCTTTAGATCCCACACTGGGCAGAGATGCTTTGTTGCTGGCTGCTGGCTGCTGGCTGCTGGCTGCCAAGGAAAAGTGTAGCCTTCACTCAAAAGCTGAGGCAGAGCTTAAAGACATTAACAGCTGGAGGTTATTACCTAAATGCCCTCCTTGCAGCTGAGGAGCCTGTTATTTCTTGGAGGGAGATTTGAGCTGCACGCTTCTGTAGCTGCCACAGCCTATGCCTTGTGCCATGTGGATCCACATGTTCAAGGGGCAGCTCTTTCAGAGTTC
Organism: Chlorocebus sabaeus; assembly: GCF_047675955.1. NCBI lineage: Eukaryota > Metazoa > Chordata > Mammalia > Primates > Cercopithecidae > Chlorocebus > Chlorocebus sabaeus. The sequence continues at coordinate 68,282,476 of NC_132926.1, read as the reverse complement.
TAGTGGCCTCTCTTCATGAGGGGAATTTAGAGAGGGAAAGGTAGTGGGATGATCTATTGCCCTAATAGCTGCAGTTGGTCTTGGGGCTGTGAGTGGTACTCAAGTTTTTCTTTTATAAAATCCATTCTAAATTCCCTTGCTTTCAGGTACTATTTCTGTTGGCCTCAGTGGCTTACCTGGTGGGATGACCATACTCTTCATTCCTGAGGAATCTGAGTCCCTGATAATTCTATCTTTCTCATGTTGGACTGTTGCCCTCGTCTACTCACAGTTGAAACAGGGCAAAGGAGTACCAAGAGATGTGAATTCAGGTGAATTCCACACATATTTCTCCTTTCCTTCACCTCCACCTGATAGTCTATTAACCCTGCCACAATAGTGACTACTTTTCTTGTCTATTATTCCCTGGACACAAAAAGTTCAAAGTGCCCAGGTTGCAGTCATAGCTTTTAGTTGAATAAGACCTTTGTTTTGTTCCCCGGCAAGAATGTACCCTCATTGTGGACCCAAAGAGCCCAAAGAGCCCAAAGTTGTGGGAACAGGAAGCATTAAATGCCCAGTGGGACACTGGGACTGTGAGTGGGGCTATTTCTGTTTCTATGCTTTGGTTCCTGGATTCATATATTCTTATTGGGACATAGAGGTCTCTAATTCAGTGTGTATCTTACATCCTATAGGATGACACTCCACCTTCACAGAGTATTGCCTCTGAGATGGCACTGCAGCTTAAGGGGTCCCTTACATAGGGCAGGGGTGAAGCTCATGGTTGAATACAGTAAGTTTAAAGAAAAACTACGTGTAGAGAACAGAGCTTCCAGTTTCTCCTTTCAGAACAGACTGATTCCCAGGACACCTACAGCCAGGGGGGGGATGAAGAGTTTCTTGTTAAAAGGTGCATGTATAGATTGGTATTTGGGACTATCTCAATGAATATACAGCTCTCTGCTGATGGAGAGATCTCTTTTAAAACCAGATTATCTGATGTCTGAGCATTTAAAAAAGAACACTAGAAGACATTTGATAGATATGATGGAGAGTGTGGGAAAAAATTAAGCATAGTACATAGAAAATGAAGGAAATAGAATTTTTAATGCTACTTACCACCTTGTAAATTTAATTATTTATTGTGCTTACTGTCTTCTATTGGAATATCAAAGCCAAGGGGCCAGTGATCTTTGCTTGTTTGCTCACAATTGTATCCTAAGCGCTTAGAATAGAGCCTGGTACATAGGGGAGTTAAAGAAATACCAGCTGAACAGACGAACATTTTAAGCAAACATAAACAAAAATACAAGCAATTATTAGCTCTGGGAGAATTTATATATAAATGAAATCAAACTACATTAAACTCAAATTCAATAGTCATAGAATATAATACTATAAATCATGATTTTAACATTTATATTATAACAATACAACATATAGTAGAATATAAATATATAATTATATAAAATATAAAAATTTTATAATAAATAAAATTAATAATATAATTTTAGTATTTATATCATAATTATAATAAATTATTAATTTGATTAGATAATATATGGTTTTAGTATGATTATCATAATTTGCATATTAGATTGTACATTTTAATATATAAAATATAATGATACAATTATACAAGGTTTATATAACAAAGGAAATTAATAATATACTTAACTCTAGTAAAATACTTTTACAAAATTCTGTTTAAATTTTTTTTTGAAATTAGCAGGTCAAATTGTATGTAGTTGCTATACGCAACATGATATTTTGAAGTATATATACCTTGTGGAATGGTTAAATCTAACTACTTAACATATATATGCATTGCCTCACAGTTATCATTTTTGTAGTAAGAATACTTAACATTCACTCTTTTAGCTTTTTTCTAGAATACAATATATCATCATTCACTATAGTCCCTATGCTGTACAGTAGATCTCTTGAGCTTATTTCTCCTATCTAAATGTAATTCTCTATCTTTTGACCAATATCTCTCCAACACCACCCTTATGCTTGCCCCAGCCTTCGGTAACCACCATTCTACTTTCTATTTCCATGGGGTCAACTTTTTTAGATTCCACATATGAATGAGATAATGCAGTATTTGTTTTTCTGTGTCAGGCTTATTTCACTTAATGTCCTCTAGGTTCATCCATGTTGTTGCAAATGACAAGATTTCTTTCTTTTTGTGGCTAAATAGTATTCCATTGTATGTCTATACCACATTTTCTTTATCTGTTCATTCATTGATGGATGACACTTAGGTTGATTCCATATCTTGGCTGTTGTGAATAGTTTCTGTAATAAACATGTTTGGAGATTTGTGAAAAGAAGGTAAAAATTTAGGAGCACTAACTCATCACTTACCATATTTTGAAGTCAATAGGTATTATTAAAAAAATTAGAAAATAGCAGAATAAACCTATTATTTAGAAACATGGAAGCAAATATCAGAAGAAACACTTTAAGTGGTTAAAAGTATTTGGTCCTGGAAACTACAGTGGACAATTGGGAGAAGAGGGAGAAATGAGTGTTGTTTCTCATTATGAGCCTTTTAGTATATCTGATTTCTTTAACTGTGTGTATTACTTTGATAAAAGTACCAATTTATTTAATCAATTCTCTGAACATTTAAGGAAGGCACTGTGTAGTTTTTGTGATCATCTCAGACTTATTCTAGAATTGTATTAATGACAGGGGAATCAGTCCTGGGACTGGTTTATGCCCTATTGTGCTTTGCAGATCTAGGAGATCTTCTTGGTATCTGAGTGGATAAGATAGTGGGTACAGGAGTGGAGGTTCTGGAAGGTGTCAGTGGAAGCCTGAACCTTTGACAGCAGCCTGGGGGCTGAGAAAAATGTTTACAGAAATCATCCCAAAAGTGCTAGTGATATTTGTTCATAGAATGTATAGCCACCACGAAGGACATTGGAGTTGAAAGACACCAAAGTTGCGAATTCCTTAGAGAATTAAAAAGGAATCATGTAGATAAGTAGCCTGAACTTTCTGAGACCTATGTTGTCCTAAGAATCTATTGATTCTGCACTACAATTTGCAGCAGATGATTTTGAGTAGAGCCTAATATGATGATCTTTTCTTTCCTAACGTAGATAACAATTTTCAAGTTGACTGGTTGAAATAAGAGTCAAGTAGTAGAATAGGATGCACATGGACAAGTTTACATCCATAATGACCATTGTTTTGTGGAGCTCCTACTTCAGGTTGCATTCTGTATTCAATACATATTTATAAGAGGACTGACATTGTTATACCTTAATAAATCTTACTTCTCCAGGGATTGATATTCCTAAATATAGTAAGAACAGTTCCAAAATAACACCTGAATAGGCTCTCTTTCAAAGATTTGCAAATGTGACTGTAACAGAGAAGCATATAGAATTTCTTCGAATACCAAGAGTTAAGATTGGCTTTCATTTTACCACTAAATTTACTTATAAGAATATATTGATTAATTTGCGTTTGTCTATGGAAATTAAATCGATGCTATTGAGAAATGCCAGAATATATATTTTATATTCTATTTCTTTGAAAACAAATTCGCAGAAAAGGTCCTAGGGATGGACTTTCAGGGCAAGTATAAAGGTAGAGATTGACACATGTTCAAATACTTGCTTATGTACTATCAGTGCTCTGCCCATGTCCCAGGGTCAATTCCATTTACTTGTGTACTGCCTCCTTAGTGCTTTCTCTCGGAAGGGCTGTCTTCAGGCTGCTGGAAATGGCTTTGTCTTTGTGCAAAAGGGAGCAGAGAGTGCCTGGGTATTTGGCTTCCCAGAGCCAGTCCTTAACCAATGACTGACAGGTGCAAGGTAATAAACACTCCAACTTCCTCGCCCTTGATGGGACAGCAGCCTACACTATCTCAAGAGGTCCCTGTGGAATTGAGCTAAGCTACATTCTCAAAGAGTTGGCTTGAAATCTCACCCTTGAAGAGCTTTTTATCCTATCATGTTTCCTTTCCCCACTTCCCTACTGTTTGCTCCCTGAAATACTTCTCAGTAAATCAGTTTTATGTGAATCTGCATCTTAGGATCTGCCCCTGGGACCCCACCTCAGACACTTACCATATGGAATTGGAATAGTACTGTAGTTCTGAATACATTTTTATTCTCTGACTTTTCTCTTACAACAGTATTGCTTCTTTTTATTTCCCCACAAAAATTGCTCAATAGCCCTTTACAGGGTTTGAGATAGGCATGCACTTTTGAAAATTCATAGCATATTTGACTAAATCTCCATTTTTTCCTATTAGCAGGTTATTTGCTAATAAAAAGAAACTCAAGTTATTTTTATACTTGAGAAGGGAATTCCTTTCTCCTTGGCATTCAGATTCATGAATCTGTTTTGTAAACAAGTTGCTTCCTATGGCATAATTTATTTTAGTGGGTTGAAAATAGCACTAAAAATATATCTGGTATCTGCATAAAGCTATAAATATAAGAAGAAAAGGGAAAAAAATGAGAGGTGGGGGAAGGATGTGAATATAGAATCTACCATGTAGCACACACTGTATATGCAATCTGAAGGATGAGAAGTGAAGGAATTTGCCCCAAGGTCGCACAGACAGTGACAATCCAGACAGGGATTTAAACCAGAATAGGACAGAAATGAGTGAAATTAAGTTCCTTTGTGTTCTAGGAAAAACTGCACTCTTACATATTACGATAATATTACTTTTATTGTCTTCATGCAACACATCAGTCTTGGTTTAATGCTACTGGCTCATTTTCTATAGTATTTCTGTAGGATTTCTTTGGCCTTTCCAGGTTTTTCCATTCTCATAGCCAAAGTGCTGTGAGGTATTAGTGGACTGCTGCTACCCCCTCTGCTCACTCCATTTTTGCACAGGAGGATCGGCATTGGCTCTTTTTAGTGGGGTGTGTTGTGTTATGTCTTTGTCACCAGAACACAGCTGTGGTTTCCCAATTGCTTTTTCTACAACATTAAATATTTTTTTTATTATAGTCCTACAGGCTCTCCATCAGTGGATGGAAAGTACCTTTTTGCCAGTTGCTATCAACACCTATTTGCTTTGGCACTTGTGTTTAGCTTAGGAGGATAGACTGATTTGTCTTAAATCCATATACAAGCCAAACTTAGGCTTTGGACACCTCCTTATCCTTCATTCCCTCTTACTCTGCTGGAGGATCCATGTGCTGTTTCCTTGTGACATACACCAGGCCCCAGAATTTGAATCCTTACCAGTAGAGAGAAGGCTGTGTTCATCTATCCAGTCCCCACTCACAGAAGTAGCTAAGTGTCTCCGAATATCTGTAGATGGCTTTCTTCTATATGTTTTCCTCTTGTGAATATTTATGTGTTATTTATCCTCCTCAAGCCCACTATTACTTGGGCAAACTTCCAGTTTCCTTGTAGCTTTCTGCTATTTTGATAATTTTGTGTTGATTTTAAATGAAATGTCAGAGTTCAGAGTTTAGAACAGGAAGCAACTTCAGAGGTTATCTAATTCAACCCTATTTAATTTGTCCAATTCATGATGTACATTATTTCCGAATTACAAAAGTCATATGTTTTTGAGTTCAGAAAACTTTGAGAACAGAAAGGAGAAAATAACAAAGATCATGTGTAGATGTATTTTGCGTGTGAGAAGGACATGAGTGTTGGGGGCCAAGGACAGAATGCTGTGGCTTGAATGAATCCCCTTCCAAATTCAGGTGTTGAAACTAAATGGCCAATATGATGGTATTAAGAAGTGAAGCCTTTAAGAGGGATTAGGCCATGAGGGATCCTCCCTTGTGAATAGGACCACATAAAAGAGGTTTTATGTAATAGTCCGCTCTCTTGCCCTTTTGCCTTCTGCCGTGTGAGGATGTCATAGACCCTCACCAGACAATGAACCTGCTGGTGTACTGATCTTAAGATTCCCAGTCTCCAGAATTGTGAGAAAATGAATTTCTGTTCTTTATAAATTACCCAGTCTCAAGTATTCTGTTATAGCAGCACGAAACAGACTAAGACAGTATGTAGTATTACTGTCTGGTAGTAACCGCTGCTAATATTTTCATGTATACACTTTTAAAAATATTGTGTTATGTTTGTAATTTAAAAAATATTGGGGCTGAGGCGGGAGAATGGTATGAACCCAGCAGGCAGAGCTTGCAGTGAGCCGAGATCATGCCACTGCACTCCAGTCTGGGTGACAGAGCGAGACTGCGTCTCAAAAACAACAAAAAAAATTTTATGGACATTTAATTTTCTTCATTTTTTTCTTTTAAGATATTTTAATTGAGTATGTTATACGGAAATGCTTAATCATTGTTACAAATGCTAACAATATATATACACTGAAAATTTCCCTTAACCTCTCTTCCTTGCCCATATCCCAAATCTGTTTCTTCTAAACATAATCACTATGATCAATTTAGTCTGCATCCCTTCATATCTATTTCCCTGTATATACATATACATATGTACGTATAAAATATTTAGTTTTGTTTTTTATATATTATGTTAATCATGTCATCATCTGTGCCTTTGTCTGAAGTTTGCATTCTTCACTTGTAAATGCTTTAGACATCTTTTCATATCAATCTATCATGTAATTCAGGGTCCAGACAGAAAGCAAATGGATCAACTCCAACTAAGTAATTTGACTGAATCTTCATAAACTAAATTTTATGGCCATGTACAGGGAAATCATAGGGGAATACCCTGAGATTAGTAATAATAAAGACACTCCTACCACCTCTAGACCAGAACAGGGAAGGGTGGGGAGGAGGTTTTGGGGAGAGGGAGAGGTTGCGAGAGACAGAGAAAAAGAAACAGCAATATATAGAGAGAAACAGAGAGAGACAGAGACGAGAGAGTTGTGTGGCATCGGCTGCTTGGCAGGGCTGAGACCTTCAGTGGAGGGAGGCAGTCAGTCTAAACCAATTCCACAGGGGAGGAACCAAGGAAATAAAAAGCTCTCCATCCCTTCCTTTCTATTGTGGACTGCATATTTTTATCCCCCTCAAAATTCATATTTTAAAGCCCTAACCTCCAACATGATAGTATTTGGAGATGGCGTTTTGAGGGGGAGGTAATTTGGGTTAGATGAAGTTATAAGGGCGGACCCTCATAATGGGAGTAGTGCCCGTATACGAAAAGAGAAAGAGAGACAGGACTTGCACTCTTTCTCTTCATGTTGCATGGACTGAAAAAAACACAATGGAGCACACAGCAAGAAGGTGGCCGCCAGGTGCAATGGTTCTTCCTGGTAATCCCAGCACTTTGTGAGGCTGAGGTGGGAGGATCCCTTGAGCCCAGGAGTTTGAGATCAGCTTGGGCAACATAGTGAGACCCTCATCTTTACCAAAAAAAGAAAAAGAATCAGCCAGGTATGGTGGCTCACACCAGTAGTCTCAGCTACTCAGGAGGCTGAGGTGAGAGGACTGGTTGAGGCTGGGAGGTCGAGGCTGCAGTAAGTCATGACTGCACTACTGTACTCCAGCCTGGGTGACAGAATGAGACCTGTTTCAAAACAAAAAAAACCCACAAAAACAACAACAAAAAAGATGCCATCTGCACATCTGCAGGCCAGGAAGAGAGTCCTTACCAGAAACCAAACCCCACCAAATCTTGATCTTGTACTTTCCAGCCTCCAGAACTATGAGAAAATAAATTCCTGTTGTTTAAGCTAACCAGTTTGTGGTATTTTGTTATGGTAGCTTGACTAGACCAAGACACCCTCTTTGATCTTGGAGGGAGATTCTAATTGGCTGAACAGAGTCAGAAGTTGGAGAGAAAGGGAGTATGATGATGCCATCCATATACGTCAATCTTCCAAGGAACAGTACTGGCATGTTCTTATAGATTTGTTAATTCTTTCAACACATCCTCAGTGCTTCTTTATGACAGACATTGTTCCACAGTCAAGGGAATAAGGTCAAAAAAGTCATTGTCCTTCAGGAGTTCATATTTTATTGGAGTTGGTGTGCTATAGAATACAAAGTAGTTCCTAGCTAGCACATACCAGAGTTTGTTAATCCATTACTGATAGGAATTTATGATGTTTTAATTTTTCCTTATTTATGCAGTGTTGCTTGAATTTTCTTGTTTGTGCATCTTTCTGCATATGAAAAAATACTTCTTTCAGGTAGATACTAAGAGGTAGAATTGCTGGATTTAAAGAAATATGCATATTTAATATTAAATGGCAGATTTAAATTACACTTCTACTAATGGGATGTAAGTATACTTATTTCCCCTCATTCAACGATAGTTATTCTCTCAAAGTTTTGTCAATCTTTGGGAAGCAGAGATAGTAGGTAATTACTGAGTTTGAATCTTCCTGATTACTGGTGAGAATTAGAACATTTTAATGTATTTATGGCTATCTGAATTTCCTCTTTTGTGAATTGCCTTGCTGGTTCATATCCTTTGGCTGCTGTCTCTCTTTTTGTTTTTTTGAGATTCATTGTTTAAATTTATTTCTAAGCATTCTTTATATATTTTATGTTATATTCTAAGTCTTGTTCTGTTTGCTGTAGTAACACTGTTTACTTAGTGTCCCATTAGGTTGTGTTTTTGCTTGGGGCCACTCAGAATATCCTGGTCTGGTATTCCTCCTATGTCCACCAATGTTTGATTGAGCTTATGTTGTAGTTACTCCTGTTAATACTTTATCTCTTTCTGACACCTGATCTCTAAGGACTGGGGGTCTATGCCAATGGTTGGAATATACCTGTAGCTTTTCTCCCAGGAATGTAACTCCCCTGTTTTTCCTGGGTATTGCTAGTCACCTGGAGCTCATATCTGTCCTAATACTCTGGCTAACATGGCCCACCTCACTGCTCAAGTCTGGTGGCAGATGCCTTTGCTGCTGAGGCTGGACATGGGGAGGTTGGGGAGGGGCAGGCTATCTGATTACTCCTGCTGAAAGGTCCTGACCAACCACTCTCCCAGCTGCTGATGGACCCTTCTACTCTCTCTAATTGGTTTTCTGAGCCAGATGTTCCCTGGAGTCATTCCTGCCTTTTATGCCTGCCTTTTTTTCTGGGTGTATTATGCGTCATAGTTTTTCCATTTTCCTCTAATCCCATTTGCCTTGTGTCTGTCAGGGATTCCTCATAAATTTAAGTGCCCAAGAACACTCCTTCTTGTTTATCAGGGCTATTACAGAATTTATATATATTTTTATATTCTGTCATGACCAGAGATTTGCCGTCAGAGGAAGAAGGCTGGAACATGATCTAGCCCAGGGATTGCCAAACATTTTCTGTAAAGGGCCAAATAGTAAATACTTTAAGCTTTGCAGGCAAGATGGTTTCTGTCACAACTATTCAACTCTGCCTTTGTAGTGCAAAAACGGCAAATGATGAATGGATGTGGCAGTGTTCTGATCGGCCTGATTTACGCAACAGGACAGAATTTGAACCAAAGGCCCTAATTTGCAGACAACTGAACTAGATCCCTTTCCCTTTATGGAAGAGATGAAGAATCTGCACCTAGAGGAGCCTGAAATATTTGCCCAAAGCTACTCAGCTAGTGTGAATGGAAGAACTAGGTTGATCACCTCATCTGCTTACTCATCTGTGATCTTTCCTCCACTTTGCTGTTTTTACAGGGTTAAAAGACGCCTAAACAGATCTCAGTTCTCCCAGAGCCTTGGAAACAGTGAAGTTACCTTCAGTTTCTTCTACTTTTTGTTCTGTGACTTAAAGGCAAATAAAGTCCAGGCTAAGTTACTTAACTATGGCACTCACTGCTGTTGACAAAATGATTCAAATTCTGTAAAATATTTGAAAAGATTTGTTCTGAGCCAAATATAAGTTACCAATGGCCTGTGACAGAGCCCTCAGGAGCTCCTAAGAACATGTGTCCAAGGTGGTCAGGGCACAGCCTAGTTTTAGACATTTCAAGGAGACATGAGACATCAATCAAATACATGTAAGATTTACATTGGTTCAGTCTGGAAGGGCAGGATAACTCAAAGTCGGGGGCAGGCGGGAGGGGTTTCCAGGTCATAGGTAGATTTAAAAATTATCTGATTGGCAGTTGGTTGAAAGATTTATTATCAATAGAAAAGATTGTCTGGGTTACTACAAGGGGTTGTGGAAACCTAGGTTTTATCATGCAGCCGAAGCCTTCAAGTAGCAGACTTCAGGGAGAATAGATTGCAAATATTTCTTTTTAAAAAAAAATTTTTAAGTTCTGGGATACATGTGCAGAATGTGCAGGTTTATTACATAGGTATACGTGTGCCATAGTGGTTTGCTGCATCTACGACTGACCTATCCTCTAATTCCCTACCCTTGCTCCCCACCCCCCAATAGACCCTGGTGTGTATTGTTTCCCTCTCCTGTGTCCATGTGTTCTCATTGTTCAAATCCCACTTATGAGTGAGAACATGTGGTGTTTGGTTTTCTGTTCCTGTTAGTTTGCTGAGGATGATGGCTTCCAGCTTCATTCATGTACTTGCAAAGGACATGATCTCATTCCTTTTTTTTTTTCATTTTTTGAGACGGAGTCTCACACTGTTGCCTGGGCCGGCATGCAGCAGTGTGATCTCGGCTTGCTGCAGCCTCCGCCTCCCAGGTTTAAGCGATTCTCCTGCCTCAGCCTCCTGAGTAGCTGGGACTACAGGCCCACGCCACCACGTCCGGCTAATCTTTGTATTTTTAGTAGAGATGGGGTTTCACTATGTTGGCGAGGATGGTCTTGAACTCCTAACCTCATGATCTGCCCACCTCAGCCTTCCAAAGTGCTGGGATTACACGTGTGAGCCACTGCGCCTGGCCCCTTTTTATGGCTGTCTAGTATTCCATGGTGTATATGTACCACATTTTCTTTATCCAGTCTATTATTGATGGGCATTTGGGTTGCTTCCATAACTTTGCCATTGTAAATGTTGTGGCAGTAAACATATGTGTGCATGTGTCTTTATAGTAGAATGATTTATATTCCTTTGGGTATATGCCCAGTAATGGGACTGATGGGTCAAATTGTATTTCTGGTTCTAGCTCCTTGAGGAATTGCCATACTGTCTTTCACAGTGGTTGAACTAATTTACATTCCCACCAACTGTAAAAGTGTTCCGATTTCTCCACAGCCTTCACAGTATCTATTGTTTCTTGACATTTTAATAATCACCATTCTGACTTGGGTGAGATGATATCTCACTGTGGTTTTGATTTGGATTTCTCTAATGATCAGTGATGTTGAGCTTTTTTTCATATATTTGTTGGCCTCATCAATGTCTTCTTTTGATAAGTGTCTGCCTTTGCCTACTTTATGATGGGGTTGTTTTCTTCTTGTAAATTTGTTTAAGTTCGTTATAAATTCTGGATATTAGACTTTTGTCAGACGGGTAGCTTGCAAAAATTTTCTCCCATTGTGTAGGTTGTGTGTTCACTCTGATGACAGTTTCTTTTGAGTGCAGAAGCTCTTTAGTTTAGTTGGATTCCATTTGTCAATTTTGGCTTTCGTTGCAATTGCTTTTGGTGTTTTCATCATGAAGACTTTGTCCATGCTATGTTCTGAGTGGTATTGCCTAGGTTTTCTTCTAGGGTTTTTATGGTTTTGGGTTTTACATTTAGGTCTTTAATCTATCTTGGGTTAATTTTGTATAAGGTGTAAGGAAGTGGTCAAGTTTCAGTTTTCTACATATGGCTAGCCAATTTCCCCAGAATCATTTATTGAATAGGAGATCCTTTCCCCATTGCTTGTTTTTGTCAGGTTTGTCAAAAATCAGATGGTTGCGATGTGTCATGTTATTTCTGAGGTCTCTATTCTGTTCCATTGGTCTATATGTCTGCTTTGGTACCAGTACCATGCTGTTTTGGTTACTGTAGCCTTGTAATATAGTTTGAAGTCAGGTAGTGTGATGCCTGCAGCTTTGTTCTTTTTGCTTAGGATTATCTTGGCTATATGGGGGTCTTCTTTGATTCCATATGAAATTTAAAGTAGTTTTTCTAATTCTGTGAAGAATATCAATGGTAGTTTGATGGGAATAACATTGAATCTATAAATTACTTTGGGCAATATCCATTTTCACAATATTGATTCTTCCTATCCATGAACATGAAATGTTTTTCCATTAGTTTGTATCCTCTCTTATTTCCTTGAGCAGTGATTTGAAGAGGTTCTTCACATCCCTTGTTGGTATTCCTAGGTATTTTATTCTCTTTTTAGCAATTGTGAATTGCATTTCATTCATGATTTGGTTCTCTGCTTGTCTGTTGTTGGTGCAAAGGAATGCCTGTGATTTTTGCACACTGATTTTGTATCCTAAGACTTTGCTGAAGTTGGTTATCAATTTAAGGAGTTTTGGGGCTGTGACGATGGGGTTTTCTAAATATAAAATCATGTTGTCTGCAAATAGAGACAATTTGACTCTCTTTCTTCCTATTGAATACCCTTTATTTCTTTGTCTTGCCTGATTGCCCTGGCCAGAACTTCCAATACTATGTTGAATAGGAGTGGTGAGAGAGGGCATCCTTGTCTTGTACCAGTTTTCAAAGGGAATGCTTCCAGCATTTGCCCATTTTATATTATATTGACTGTGGGTTTGTCATAAATAGCTTTTATTATTTTGAGATAATGTTCTATCAATACCTAGTTTATTCAGAGTTTTTAACATGAAGGGATTTTGAATTTCATCAAAGGCCTTTTCTGCATCTATTGAGATAATCATGTGTTTTTTGTCTTTGGTTCTGTTTATGTGATGGATTATATTTATTGATTTGCATATGTTGAACCAGCCTTGCATCCCAGGGATGAAGCTGACTTAATCTTGGTGGATAAACTTTTTGATGTGCTGCTGGATTTGGTTTGCCTGTATTTTATTGAGGATTTTTGCATCGATGTTCATCAAGGATATTGGCCTGAAGTTTTCTTTTTTTGTTGTGTCTCTGCCCGATTTTGGTATCAGGATGATGCTGGCTTCATAAAATGAGTTAGGGAGGAGTCCCTCCTTTTCAATTGTCTGGAATTGTTTCAGAAGGAATGGTACCAGCTCCTCTTTGTACCTCTGGTAGAATTTGGCTGTAAATCCATCTGGTCCTGGGCTTTTTTTGGTTGGTAGGCTATTAATTACTACCTCAATTTCAGAACTTGTTATTGGTCTATTCAAGGATTTGACTTCTTCCTGGTTTAGTCTTCGGAGGTTGTTTGGGTCCAGGAATTTATCCATTTCTTCTAGATTTTCTAGTTTATTTGCTTAGAGGTGTTCATAGTAGTTCAAACTACTACTCATGGTAGTTTGTATTTCTGTGGGGTCAGTGGTGATATCCCCTTTATCATTTTTTATTGCGTCTATTTGATTCTTTTCTATTTTCTTCTTTGTTAGTCTAACTAGAGATCTATCTATTTGGTTAATTTTTTCAAAAACCAGTTCCTGGATTCCTTGATTTTTTGGAAGTATTTTTGTGCCTCTATCTCCTTCAGTTCTGCTCTGATCTTAGTTATTTCTTGTCTTCTGCTAGCTTTTGGATTAGTTTGCTCTTGTCTCTCTAACTTCTTAATTGTGATGTTATTGTGTCAATTTGAGATCTTTCTAGCTTTCTGATGTGGTCATTTAGTGCTATAAATTTCCCTCTTAACACTGCTTTAACTGTGTTGCAGAGAGTTTGGTATGTTTTCTGTTTATTCTCATTGGTTTCAAATAATTTCTTGATTTTTGCCTTAATTTCATTATTTACCAATGAGTCATTCAGGAGCAGGTTATTTAATTTCCATGTAATTGTGTGGTTTTGAGTGAGTTTCTTAATCCTGAGTTCTAATTTGTTTGCACTGTTGTCTGAGAGACTGTTTGTTATTATTTCAGTTCTTTTGCATTTGCTAAGGAGTGTTTTACTTCCAATTATGTAGTCGATTTTAGAATAAGTGCCATGTGGCCCTGAGAAGAATGTATATTCTGTGTATTTGGGGTGAAGAGTTTTGTGGATATTTATTAGGTCCACTTGATCCAGAGTTGAGTTCAGGTCCTGAATATCCTTGTTATTTTTCTGTCTCATTGATCTGTCTAATATTGAGAGTGGGGTGTTAAAGTCTCCCACTATTATTGTGTAGGAGTCTAAGTCTCTTTGTAGGTCTCTAAGAACTTTTTAATGAATCTGAATGATCCTGTATTGGGTGCATATATATTTAGAACAGTTAGCTCTTCTTGTTGAATTGTTCCTTTTACCCTTATGTAGTGCCTGCCTTTGTCATTTTTTATCTTTGTTGGTTTAAAGTCTTGTTTTGCCAGAGACTAGGATTGCAACCCCTGCTTTATTTTGCTTTCCATTTGCTTGGTAAATTTTCCTCCATCCCCTGCCCCCGCTTTTTTTTTTGAGCCTATGTGTATCTTTGCCCGTGAGATGGGTCTCCTGAATACAGCACACCAGTGGGTCCTGACTCTATCCAATTTGCCAGTCTGTGTCTTTTAATTGAGGCATTTAGTCCTCAATTAGTCCTAAACTAATTTATGCCTAAATTAGTTTAATTTAGGCATTTACAGTTAAGGTTAGTATTGTTATGTGTGAATTTGGTTCCTGTCATCATGAATGGTATCTGGTTATTTTCCACATTAGTTGATGCAGTTTCTTCATAGTGTCATTGGTCTTTATGTTTTGGTGTATTATTGCAGTGGCTGGTATCAGTTTTTCCTTTCCATATTTCGTTCTTCTTTCAGGATCTTTTGCAAAGCAGGCATGGTGTTAACAAAATCCCTCACAGCATTTGCTTGTCTGGAAAGGATTTTATTTCTCCTTTGCTTATGAAGCTTAGTTTGGCTGCATATGAAATTCTGGGTTGAAAATTCTTTTCTTTAAGAATGCTGAATATTGGCCTCCAGTCTTTTCTGGCTTGTAGAGTTTCTGCTGAGCGGTCTGCTGTTAGTCTGATGGGCTTCCCTTTGTAGGTGACCTGGCCTTTGACTGCCCTTAGCATTTTTTCCTTCATTTTGACCTTGGAGAATCTGATAGTTATGTGTCTTGGGGTTGATATTCTCATGGAGTATCTTAGTGGTGTTCTGTTTCCTGAATTTGCATGTACTCTGAGTCATATAGGGAGAAATAATTGGAGGTAGTTAGAGGTAAAGTGGGTCTGAAGTTACAGAAAAAAAGGAAACTCAGTTTCTTCTACTATACTTTTAAAACAGGAACACCGCTGTGACCAAATGTATGTGGTGTTTTTCCTATACACCAAGGAGGCAATCAGTTCTCAGCAGATTCTCCAGTGGACACATGGTGAGTGTCTAATTCAGTTTAATTGTGATACTATCAACTAGAAGGTCAAACAAGTTGAGGACTCAGTCCCACAAGATTGTCCTCTACTTCAGATGCCAGTTGTAAGTCTGGGCCTGCAGAACTTCTGGCCAATTGGCTATAATTTGGGGTTCCCATAACCTCTTCCTAGGGTTCAATTAATTTGCTAGAATGGCTCATAGAACTCAGGGAAACACTTCATTTATGTTTACTCATTTATTATGAAGGATATTACAGAGGATACAGATGAACAGCCAGATGGAAGAGATGTAAGGCATGTGACAAGGGTGCGGGGCTTCCATGCCTTCTCTGGGCGTGTCACCGTTTAGGAACCTCTGCATATTCCTTGAAGTCTCCCAGAACTCAGTCGTTTTGGGTGTTCATGGAGTCTTCATTACATAGGCATGATTGAGTACACAATTGGCCATTGGTCATCAACTCAACATTTAGACTGTCCTCTCCCCAGAGGTTAGGGGGTGAAGCTTAAAGTCCTAACTCTTTAATCATGCCTTGGTCTTTATGATAACCACTCCCCCATCTAGAAGCTGTCTAGGAGCCCCTAGCCACCAGTCATCTCATTAGCATACAAAAGACACTCATATCACTCTGGAGATTCCAAGGGTTTTAGGAGAACTTTGCCAGGAAATGGGGAAGAAGGTCAAATATATATTTCATCATATCACAGTGGGGGAAATGCTTAAGGAATGAAACTGCTTATTTTAAAAAAACTTCTTCCAAAGCTTCCAAGACCTGCATTATGCTTTGCATTTTCTTTTATGACCAAGGAAACCCAAGCTGCACAAGTGATAAGTGTTGAAGTCTGATTTTGACCTCAAATCTTCCCTTCTCTGTGGTAGGCCATTACAAGGCCAGTTCCATGGAAATATATGGCAGCCCAATGGCATAGCAAAGATTGAAACATGACAATAGCTGGATTATATGAAGTGCTCTGTCAATGCTAATAGCTGTTACATTACTGTCACGTACAGAGGATAAAATATAATTTCTTACCTTTTTTAGGTTCTTAGTTACAGGTACTTAGACAGGCATGAACGGGCAGGGGCAGGGGAGGGCTTTCCCTCACCCACTAGGAATGTTGGATGATGGTTTGGTGATTATCACATTGCCTTTCTAAAAGTGATATATTGGCAGCTGGTGCCAAGGAGAGGTCATTTCTGATGGTCCACACCTGTTGCCCTGAAGTATTAATTGAATGCAGGTGCCAGGAAGAAGCAACTTTCTGGGCATGCACATTAAGAGACAAAATGGCAGAGTATAACCTTCCAAGGGCACACCACTGGAAAAAGGAAAAAAAACCCTATATGGGCATGTGTACAACTTCCTAAACACACTGCGTGTGCTCACCTCCCAAGGGTAAGGAGGGCACTGCGCATGTGGACAGCCCACCCTAAGAGAAGAATCATGGGAAAGGGGCCAGCTTCTTTCTGGAGCTTTCTCTGTGGATCATTTTCAGTGAACTGAAAATGCTATCATTAAACTTAGGTTTTGTCATAAACAGAACCGGCATTTTCCCCTTCATTTTCTTAGCACATCTGAGACTAAATTTTTCTAAAAATATGTATATTTATTAATTAAGGAAGGTCAGTTTCTAGTTATAGCAGTATGAAGATGATCATGATTTCTCTTTGCAAAGCAAATACTAAACTGGGTGACATTGTCAAAACCAAACACTTAAGGGCACTGGAAATTGACCAAAGGTAGACAACAAATTTAGAAGAGTTTATTCTGGAAAATGAAAGTATTTCAGCTAAGAACGTCATGCTTATATGGCCTATAGCTCCTCCCATTCCCCTAGGGTTGCTAGGTAAAATACTAGATGCCCAGTTAAACTTAAATTTTAGATAAATGGGCCAGGCGCGGTGGCTCAAGCCTGTAATCCCAGCACTTTGGGAGGCCGAGACAGGCAGATCACGAGGTCAGGAGATCGAGACCATCCTGGCTAACACAGTGAAACCCCGTCTCTACTAAAAAAATACAAAAAACTAGCCGGGCGAGGTGGCGGGGGCCTGTAGTCCCAGCTACACGGGAGGCTGAGGCAGGAGAATGGCGTGAACCCGGGAGGTGGAGCTTGCAGTGAGCTGAGATCCGGCCACTGCACTCCAGCCTGGGCGACAGAGTGAGACTCCATCTCAATAAAAAAAAAAAAAAAAATTTAGGTAAATGGTAAATTTTTTTGGTATAAGTATGTATAAAAAATGGTACATATTTATATTTAAAAATTACTCATTGCTTATCTGGATTTCAAATTTAACTGGGAATCCTTAATTGTTATTATTTTTTACCAAACTAGGTAAACCTCTGTCCACCCCACCCCAACAGCTGGATCAGTAAAGACAAGGGGCTGTCATAGAGGACACACTTAATTTGAGGTGGGAGGTGGGGGTAAAAACATGTGGGTTTGCCAGCTAAAACTGATGAAACTGGTTGGGAACAGAAAAAATCATTTGCTTTGCAAACTTGAGATTGCAGTTCTTTCTGGGGTGAGTAGTATTGGAAAAGCCAGAAACTTAATGGAAAGATCCTGGAAATGAGATCAGCTCTCCAAACATCCCTGGTTGAATAGAAAACTACACAGATGCATGGGGAGACCTGAGAGAGCTGGGAGAAAAAGTATATCCCAAGGAATACTTAACCGATTGCAAATGTGAGTACATTCCCAGGCCACACACACACACGATCAGCAGAGAGGGTGGAAAGCTTTATGGACTTAAGATGTTTGAGTCCAAGCTCTAGTCAAATCATTGACACAGGTGAAACTACTAAGAAGCCAGGGTAAAAAATGAAAATTAAGATTAAAAAACATGTCCAGAGACATCAGTGGCTGCATACCACAGAGAAGGCATATCTTTTTTTTTTTTTTTTCTCCCCTAATTTTATGTTCCAGGGGCACATGTGCATGGTTGTTACATAGATAAATTGCATGTTGCTGAGGCCTGGTGTACAAATGATCCTGTCACCAAGGTAATGCGTCTAACACACCATAGATAAACCTCCAACCCACCCCTGCTTTACCCTCAGGAAGTCACCACTGTATATTGTTCTCATCTTTGTGTCCATGTGTATTCAATATTTAGCTCCCACTTTTAAGAGAGAACATGCAGTATTTGAATTTCTGTTCCTGCATGAGTTCATTTAGGATAATGGCCTTCAGGTGCATCCACATTGCTGCAAAGTACATGATTTCATCCTTTTTATGGTTGCAGAGTATTCCATGGTATGTGTATACCACATTTCTTTGTCTAGTCTGCTGTTGATGGGCATCTTGGTTGATTCCACGTGTAGTATATATGATGATAACAGTATAAGGATGGAGGAGGAAATGAAGCTATAGTGAATCAAATTTGCTGTATTTAATAAAGATTAAGTCAGTGTTAACTTGTAGTAGATTATGATGAGTTAATAATGCATAGTAGGGCCGGGCGCAGTGGCTCATGCCTGTAATCCCACCACTTTGGGAGGCCGAGGTGGGCAGATCACAAGGTCAGGAGATTGAGACCATCTTGGCTAACATGGTGAAACCCTGTCTCTGTCTCTACTAAAAAAAACAAAAAATTAGCTGGACGTGGTGGACATGCCTGAAGTCCCAGCTACTTGGGAGGCTGAAGCAGGAGAATCACTTGAACCCAAGAGGTGGAGGTTGCAGTGAGCCAATATTGTGCTACTGCACTCCAGCCTGGGTGACAGAGTGAGACTCCATCTCAAAAAAAAAAAAAAAAAAAGAAAAAAAAATGCATAGTAATTCTAGATAAACAGCTAAAAAAATTTAAAAGCTTAAAAAGCAACAGTAGAATCAAAATGATACACTAGAAAATAAATATTTTACACAAAGTAAGGCAGTAAAAGGGAACAGATAAGCAAATAGAACACGAGATATATAAAAAACAAATAGAAAAATGGTAGACAACTCCCAACTGTATCAATAGTTACATGAAAAAGCATAGATTGGCAGACTGGATAAAAAAGCAGGATCCAAAAATGCGCTGTCTATAAGAAATAACACATGTGTTTTCAAAGACACAAAACTGGTTGAAAGTAAAGGGATGGAAAAAGATGTACCATACAAACAGTAGCCATAAGAGAGCAGCAGTGACTATACTGATTTCAGACAAAATAGACTTTACGACAAGCAATATTACTAGAGACAATGAGAAATATTTTCTCATAGTAAAGGGTCAAAACATCAGGAAGACACAAATTTATAAGTGATCATACATCTAACAACATAGTATCAAAATACATGAAGCAATGAGAGAACTGAAAGAAGTAATTGATGATTCAGCAATTATAGTTGAAGATTTCAGTAGTCCTCTAAAAGTAATTAATAGAACTACTAGACAGAAAATCAGTAAGAATTTAGAAGACATGAAAACCACTGTCAAACAACTTGACCTATCTGACACATATAGAATACTCCACCCAACATCAGTAGAATATACATTCTTGTTGTTGTATGTCTAATAATTTTTATTGATTTTCTGCACATTTTGTATAAAACAGTAAAGCCTGAGACCAGTAAGATTTATATCCAGAAATCACTAAGATTTATACCCACTTTTAGAGGACTACTGAAATCCCCAACTATAATGGATAAGTTAGGTCTTCTACTTAGTTTTTTAGTGTGGGGGCATTGAGCCAATCTGGTTTTTATTTAAGCTGATTTTTGGTCTTGTTTCTGTAACTACCATTAATGTATAACAGTCTTCGAATCTGTATTAGTCCGTTTTCATGCTGCTGATAAAGACATAACTGAGACTGGGTAACTTATAAAGAAAAAGAGGTTTAATGGACTCACAGTTCCATGTGGCTGAGGAGGCCTCACAATCATGGCGGAAGGTGAAAGGTACCCCTTACATGGCAACAGACAAAAGAGAAAGAGAACCAAGTGTAAGAGGTTTCCCTTTATAAAACCATCAGATCTTGGGAGACTTATTCACTATCATGAGAACAGTATGGCGGAAACTGCCCCCATGACTCAATTATCTCCCACTGGGTCACTCCTATAACATGTGGGAATTATGGGAACTACAATTCAAGATGAGATTTGGGTGGAGACATGGTCAAACCATATCAAAACCCCTCCAATGGTAGACTACTGCTACAATGTACTGATTGTGAATCCTAAGGTGCTAGAGGATTTTTCTCCATGTTTTCTCAGCTTTAAGTAGCCCTGCCTGCTGGAACCACTAAAGGGTCTCTCTATGCTCTTATCTTTCTTATGCTCTATACGCTATTGTTGGTTATTTGGTGGAAGACTAAAGGTGGAAGTGGATGGGGACTCTTAGTTGTCTTGGTCCAGCCTCACTTGGCTAGGTCCTGGGTACCTGGGTCTCAGAAGTGGTTTTTTTCAACATTCCTTTGCCCATGTGGCAGCCAAACCCTACTTACTATCTATGAAGCACTTGGGGCAGGAGAGAGTTTCATCGTCCTCCTCCAGTGGTAGCTAACCTCTGTTTTCTGTCAGTACAGAAGGCTGGACCCTAGGGGATTTCCTGTCCCTTCCCTAGTGTCAGCTAGCTATTGCTCTACTCTTCCCTCAGCAGCATTGTACCTTTACTGGAGATCAGGGACATGTGAATTGCCCTGTTTCTCCCCACGCCACCCACAGGGGTAGGTTGCTAACACTTGTTACTCTGTGTAAGGTTTATAGTGGAAATACAGAGGTTTCTGAGAAATCTCTTCAGAGTTTATCTTTGCCTGGGAATAAGGGAGGAAGGAAGGGTTCTCCACACCTTCCCAGTGATATTGGATTCTATCTATGACCAGAGGCAAGGAATTCTTGCCTGAGCTCTGGAGGCAGGAGGACTTATTGTCCCTCACCCAGGGACCCAAAGCCCTTGATTCCCATTTCAAGCACGGTCTCTCTTCAAGAAATGCAAGCAGATGGGGCTTTGTGTGTCTGTGGACTACTGAGAGTGGGGTAGAAAGAGCGTGTGAGGCAGTGCTGACTTTCTAGTGTTGCGAGGAACCAGGAATCTAAACCATTGTTCTCACCCACCTGTGGCCTTTAAGGATTTGTTAAAATTTGGTGTTTTCTTCTTACCCTCCCATAAGGTGTTTGCATTTTCATGCTGTGCCTTGCCAATGGTAAGGCCATTCGTGCACCTTATCTCTCCTCAGAGTGGCCTGTCATCTGAAATTTTACTGCACTTGTTTGTCTTGCTACCTTAGATTGCTGATGAGCTCAAGGCAAATGATGATTTTATTGATTGTCCAGCTTTGTTCCTGTTTATGTGAAAGCCACATTATTTTGTGGCTTTTGCACATCTAAGTGCAAGTGAAACTGAATCCTCCTTTAATTAGTGTCTTCCACTTCCAACTGTCTTCTTGAGTCTCCTCTTCCATCAGTAGCTATCAACTTCTCATTCTTTTTGGAAGAAGATATCATTCGGTCTCTATATAACTGAAAAGAAACTGAAGCCATTAAGATACCTTAGCTCTCCTTCTTAAGAGTTGAGTGAATAAACTTTCTAAAAGTCATATTCACAGTTTAAAATTTTGGTATTTCAATAGTGCATTGTTAAATAATTGCTTTTAAAAAGAGGATCATGAGAAAATGGGGAACATGGTTGTAGATTTTGACTGGCATCTGCTTTTAGTAATTTTAGATTCTTTATAGTTGTTTAATTAGACACCTCATATTGTATAGAGTATGTTTTTCAAAATGTTACAACTTTTTGTATGACTTAGATGTATGCACTATAAGCATATGGAAGAGAGTGGATGAAAGAGCATTTGGAAGAGTCTGGCTTTAGCCACTACATGAAATTTTATTTGATCTTATTATCAAATGACTTTAAAAATGAAATAAGAAGCTCCCCGTTTTCTAATTTTTAGTTCTTTTGGCATGATACAATGAAAAGAAATCCAAGAAGAGTGCATTGAGTGGGATGATGTAATGTGAAATGCCAACAAAACTAATGACTTAAGAATGGAAAAAATAGGAGGCTGTTTTATAATTCAAATATTAAGAAAAGTAGCTTATTCATTTTGGTAGAAGAACAATTTTGGTGATTTTTTTCTTTAATAACTAATGAGTTAACTTTAGAATTTGTATTTCATCTGGGAGTAACGTCCTGCTTAACCGATAAAGCAAGTAGTTTGCATGAACTTCTGACCAATTTCTAAAGCATTAAATGTTTAGAGATGTAATGTTATACCAACAAGCAAACAAAAAACTCACAAAAATGAATCTTAGGAAGAAAATATTTGGTTTAAATGCCCGTAACAAGTTGTGGAGGTCCAAATACCAAAGCACAGAGAGGTAAGTGTCTTTGCAAATCAGAGGTTTTATTTATTTTTTTGTTTATTTATTTGTTCTGTACTTCTTTATGAGTCTTACCCACACAACCTCACTTCACGGCCATAGTAATACTGTTGCAGAGAGGAATGTAGAACCTTCCACATGCACAGTTTGATACTGAAACACAAGAGTAACTGTTCAACCCCTGCTATGTGACGGGCAGGCTCAGTGTAAGATGCGGCAAATACAAAGATGAGACACAATGTCTATCAGGAATTATGCAATTTAAACTTTCTGTGTTTGGGTAAAAGTATACATCCATGAAACCACCACCAAATCAAAGCCATACACTCATCCATCACCTAGGAGGCTTGATTTAAAACCCACTCTCAAAAG
Organism: Chlorocebus sabaeus; assembly: GCF_047675955.1. Classification (NCBI taxonomy): domain Eukaryota; kingdom Metazoa; phylum Chordata; class Mammalia; order Primates; family Cercopithecidae; genus Chlorocebus; species Chlorocebus sabaeus. The sequence continues at coordinate 68,259,622 of NC_132926.1, read as the reverse complement.
CTCTAGCTCTTCAGTTTTTGTCTGTAAGGCCAAATTACATCTGCATAGAATTCAATCTGGGTGATGATTGGTTGTTTAATGTTGAATTTTCAGGCTTTATTTAGATACAGAATAAACACAATCTTCACATAGGAATTTAGTTTTAAAATTATATATCTCTTTTACTCCCTAGGTTTTATGGAGTCATCTATTACTCCTGCCTACAAATTCTAGGATCTTCCTGAGGAAGATTCTTTTTGGTTTCTGGTTCAGTAACATAGACTGGCCTCATGAGAACTGCAGGCGGCTCTGCTCCTGACCCCCTGGCTTCTCTGATTTTGTTAAGTAGTCAGCTCCTCAGTTTTCTTTTCTTGATCCTTTCTGTCTATTCATTCAAGGTTCTGTCTTGCCCCACTTCTCTTACTCTGTATTTTATTCCCAGTGGATGCCACCAGTTTCCGTTTTCAATGGATTTTTAAAATTTTTTAATTTTTTAATTTTTAATTTAATTTTTAATTTTTATTTTTTTTCTGTAGAGGTGAGTCTCACTCTGTCACCCAGGCTGTATAGTGCAGTGGTGCCATCTCGGCTTACAGAAAGCTCTGCCTCCCGAGTTCAAGCAATTCTCCTGCCTCAGCCTCCCGAGTAGCTGGGACTACAGGCGCCTGCCTACACGCCCGCTAATTTTTTTTGTATTATAGTAGAGACGGGGTTTCACCATGTTGTCCAGGCTGGTCACCAACTCCTGAGCTCAGGCAATCCACCCGCCTTGGCCTCCCAAAGTGCTAGGATTACAGGTGTGAGCCACTGCGCCGGGCCCAGCGGCTATTTTTATATAGACAACTTTCAAATATTTTTTGTCCAGGGTTTTTTTTTTTTTTTTTTTTTTTTTTTTACTTCTGACCATCAATTTGCCTAACTGAGATTTCCACTTTGATGTATTATGCTCAATTCAAAGTTCCTATTCCCCAAATGAGCTCGTGATCATCAGCTCCAGATTGCTTCTCCTCCAATGTTCTTTCTAACAGTAAATGATTTGCACCACCCACTCAGCAATTCATGCCAGGAACCTAGGAGTGGTCTTTGCTTATCCCTCTTCCTTAATTTCCATGACCGATCATTATCACCACCTCTTAAATAGCCCTGGAATCCACATCTACTTTCCTTTCTCACTGTCACCATTCTAATTTAAGTCAACGTTATTGGTCATCTGCTTCTGCAATAGCTTTCTGTTGAATTCCCTGTATCCAGTTTTGCCACTCTAAAATCAGTTGTCCTCACTGTGGCCAGAATAGTCAGTTTAAAATGAAAACATGATCATATCTCATTTCGTCAGGTAAGATCCAAACTCCTTATCATGGTCTGTAGGTCCTGCAAACCTGGTTCCCTGCCCGTGGCTCTGGCCTTTCTTGTTACTTACTCCCTTGCTTTCTGTGTTCCAGCTGTATTAGAGTTTTCAGGTCCCTGAGTTCTCATGTTGTTTTTCAGCCAAGTGCTTTTGAATGGTTCCGTCTACCCATCATAAAATGCCTTTTATTTCTAGCCTTAGAATTCACTTTCTCTGGGGAATCCTTTTTAAGTCACCAGGTGAAGTCACATATGTGCCCCCATAGCATCCAGCATTTGTTCAGTGTGCCCTGTTAGACTGAAGCTCTGTGAAGAAACGGACTGTGTCTTTTTCAGCACTGTATCATAAGCACTAGCAGGGTGCCTGCCATCAATAAATAGCTGTGAATGAATAAATAAATACAGGCAACCACTTTGATTTGGATGCATAAATATGAATGTTTTGGATTCACAGGAAATTTCTACCTTCATCACCCTGTACATAATCCATTTGAATCACTCATATTCCTATGGTACCCAGTAGGGCTTAAATGCTTCCCATGTATGCACAGTATAAACCAAGTTTGTGTTGAGAATTTCCTAGAAGGAGACAAGCTTCCTGCTTAGGCATGTGACATGTTCTGGGCTCAGAGAGAAGAACAGCATGATAAGAGAATTTCCAGACCTGTGTGCTCCTCACATTATTAAGTGAGTGAGTCCCCAGCTGTAGCTACCGTTCTGAATGAGGCTCTGAGACAACATTCATTTTCAGACACGATACCATGGTATAGACTTTTCCTGGCAGGATATTTGCAGTTCTTCCCAGGGATTAGAGACTTTGTCTCAATGTGTCTCAGCTTCAGTAACCCTTGTGATTCCATTCTAATGGGATACATTGAGTATAATGATGCAATTTATTGAGAATTTATTGTGGCACAATAATGATAATAACACTAATACCTAGGATTTATGGCATAATTATGTTCCAGGAAGTGTTCTAATCACGTTTCACTTATTAACTCATTTAATTCTTAACCAACCATATAGCATAGGTACCATAATTAACCCCATTTTTAGATGAGGAAACTGAGATTAAATAGCTTGCCTGGGATCATATGGCTATTATTTGGAGGAGCCTGGATTTAAAAAAATCTGTTGGGAAACAACTTATTTTCTTGAGAGTTGGCTTGCACTATAGAACAATGAAAGATCAACCAGCCTGTTTCTTATATGTTACCCTTGGCCCACTCCCCCATCCCTGGCTAGACTAGTCTGTCCTTGCACTCTGAATTCCTCATTTCTGTCCCACCCTTCCTCTCAATCACCCACTTATTGCAGTTTAAAATCTGTGCATTTTAGGGTGAAAGGAGAAAGCTCTGGCCCTGAAGTAGGCAAGGCAGTCTAAGCATGAATCTGTTTTTGAAGGCTTTTAGTCAGCTTAGAAGATAAAGATGGATTTGGTGGAGTGGGAGGGGATTGGAGGCTTAGTGCTTCCAGGATTGAAGGAAGATGCATCTATCCAGGAGCATTTTGAGTACTTCCCTGGCTGGAGTGGGGAGAGGTTGGGCACTTAGTGCTTCTGAGGTGGGGAGAAATAGTGCTTGCATGGCAAGCCCACGGAGAGCTGTGGCCTTTACAGTGGAGGCAAAGGTCTCCGAGGTCAAACTTGGCCCAGAGGGAGCAGAATTGTTGGAAGAACTACCTATACCCAAATGGACTTGGTTTGGGCCAGAAGCAGGTCAATACTGAGCACACAGGCTGAGGAACAGGCCATTCTTTGTGACCCAGGGCCCATAAAAACTCTGAGTTGTAGCATGGTATAAGGCGTATGGAGGAAGACCTGAAAATTGGCTGTTATATTTGCCTGGAAATCATGATTTTACCACTTTGAAAATTATAGCGTAAAATATGTTAAAAACTTTATATTCACGTTAAGAGATTCATCTGATAAAACACAAGACCTCAGGTAATCTTTTAAAAAATCCATCTGTTCTTTAAATTTCCCTTGTGAAAAAAACTATTTCTTTTTTTAATGTGTTAAACTGAAAGCTGATACACATACACACACACAGACACACACACACACACACACACAATTATTTAGTTGTATGTGCACATTTACTATTGAGAAATGTGACAGTATTTGCATCTTGAGTGACCTGA